>NW_028227277.1:8674705-8769705 GCF_978045245.1 Mus caroli
TCTATAGTCGCTCTGAAACTTCCGGTTGGAGGTCTGCTTGTTTTTATATTATTTTATACATTTTAATATATTCTCATTGTGTGTACACTTGTTTGAGTGTGTAAATATGTATGTAACTGTGCACACACCACTGCATATATGTAGAGATTTCAGGAAAATGTGGAAAAACCAATCCTCTTCTTCTACCATGTCTATGTTTCAGAGATGAAGTTCAGGCACTCATCCTTACACAGTGATCCATCTCATACATTCCTTGAGCATTACTTCTATATATTCTCTGAAGATTACCTGTTCATTCATCATGTCAAAACTCAAAGAGACTATGAAGGTGGTCATGCTGCAAGCCAGCATGAGAATAGAAAATGAAGCAACCAAAGTTTCAATGAACCATTGATACTTCTTATCATCCAGTTAGTTTCATAGATGGATGTGGTTAAAACTCTCACCCCAAAACCTTCTAAGCACAGGTGCATTGAACTCAAAGAGACTGTAGCAGCATCTGCATGCACAGTGCCTGCAAAGTCTCCGACAAAAAGAGTCCAAGCAATGAGAGGGAAGGGGATAAATGCCCCTACCTTTAATTCAGAAGTTATTTCCAGTCTAGCTTGGAAAGGAAAAAAAAAATGTTCTTCCATTTTTTTCCCATTTTTTGCATATCCAGTGATAGGGTATCACTGGGTATGCAAACCATGCTTAAATCTAAGCCTCTATTTCAGCATTACCTGGCAAATGCAAATCAAACTTAATGACAATCTTTGAGGTTCTTTATGTAATAAAGTATTGGCAGGGTTCTTTAAAGAAAACATTAAGGGCCACTTGTTTATATAGTATGGTTTCCAGTTTTATCTTTTTATGGGATTTCAGAGTGTTTGTGAACATGTATATCTCTGTGTCTACATGTGTATTTCTTGTGCTTTTTCTTTGGCTAGTTTTATTCTGTTTGCTTTCTTCTATTCTTGTTCTTTTTTTTATTACTGTATCTTAATCATCATTATTGTTGTTATTATTATCATTACTAGTATCATTATTATTTAGATGCCTGCTTGTATTTTAATAAAGGGAGAAAGAAAAAGGTGTGAATTTGGGTGAGAGAAGAAATGGAGAGGATGTAGAAGGATTTGGGGGCACTGTAATCAAAATGTATTGAATGAAAAGATGTATTTTCAATTAAAAGTGTCTTCACAGAAATGTTGATCTTATTATTTGTACAAAGGACATAGAAACTTATTTTTTAAAGAGTCATATTGTAAACAGAGGACAAGTATGAAAGTTTTTCATACTGAGAAGAGTTTCATTTTGAAGGTATTGTGAGGACCCTAGAGTTAATAATCAAGAACACAGAGCATGACACACAGCAGACAAAAGTACAAAGCACACAGAAATAGACAGGTAGGCATCAAATTAGTGAATGTATGGACCATTTTCATGGAGCACAAATCCTCTCCCATTCTCCTTAAGAACAAAACAGAATCGCTGTTGTCTCCAAAGCCTTTGAGTAGGAATTCATCCAGTATCCTTTTTCTTCTATTTGATTAGAACTGACTCAACACTGCCAAGATTCCAGGACAGGAAAAGAGACACCCTCATCCACTTGGGCATGTGTGCTTCCAGGTAGTGTTACAGATGATCACATTCTTAGACAACTAAAATAGAGCACATCTATCCTAGTACAGTTCCGGAAGGCAGAAAGTGTGAAAATCTAGGGACTGGCTAGTTTTACTTGAGCCTGGCACCTTGAATGGCAACCTGTAGGTTGTGAGTCCTTGTGATACTTTAATGGGAGTTGTCTAAAACTATCTTTATGTCAGATATTTATGTTAGGATTTATAACAGTAGGAAATTATAGTTATGAAGTAGCAAAAAAAAATTATATTGAGGGGCTCACCATAGCTTAAGGAAGTATATATGTGAAGGAACTACAGCATTAGGAAGGTTGAGAACCATTCTCTGGAAGCTTGAAAACAGAAAGCATGGTGTGCCTCACAGCCTGCGTTTGGCATCAGTATAAGGCCTGCTTCTGACTCTGATCTTGGCTTCGTTTTGTTTCTTGTGACCATGTGGGAATAACCTAGATAGTATAGTAAAATGCCCTATCTGAGAACATGATCAGAATCCATCTTGTGAAACCATGTGCTATAGTATCATTAGGAAAGGGCTGTCTTTGGACCTGCATGCATGTGAGTGCTTTGTGCTTTGCTCTCTTTCTTTCTTTCTTTCTTTCTTTCTTTCTTTCTTTCTTTCTTTCTTTCTTTCTTCCTTCCTTCCTTCCTTCCTTCCTTCCTTCCTTCCTTCCTTCCTTCCTTCCTTCCTTCCTTTCTCTCTCTCTCTCTCTCTCTCTTTCTTTCTTTCTTTCTTTCTTTCTTTCTTTCTTTCTTTCTTTCTTTCTTCCTATCTTTCTTTCTTTCTTTTTCTTCCTTCCTTTCTTCCTTTCTTTCTTCCTTCCTTCCTTCCTTTTTTCCTTCCTTCCCTCCCTCCCTCCCTCCCTCCCTCCCTCCCTCCCTTCTTTCTTTCTTTCTTTCTTTCTTTCTTTCTTTCTTTCTTTCTTTTTTCTTTTCTTTCTTTTTTTTCTGTTTTTTTTTTTTTTTTCTTTGAGGCAGGGTTTCTCTGTGTAGCGCTCAGTCATGGAATTCATTCTGAAGATCAGGCTAACCTGGAACTCATAAATTTGCCTGTCTCTGCCTACCAAGTGCAGGTATTAAGGCTTGTATCACCACACCCAGCGTCTTTGATTTTTTATTCTGGTATTAACTTATTGTTCCCAATGTGGTTTATTTAATTTCATTGTTTTATTTTACTCTCCTCTCCTCTCCTCTCCTCTCCTCTCCTCTCCTCTCCTCTCCTCTCCTCTCCTCTCCTCTCCTCTCCTCTCCTCTCCTCTCCTCTCCTCTCCTCTCCTCTCCTCTCCTCTCCTCCCCTCCCCTCCCCTCCCCTCCCCTCCCCTCCCCTCCCCTCCCCTCCCCTCCCCTCCCCTCCCCTCCCCTCTTATTTTCTTTTCTTTTCTTTTCTTTCCTTTTCTTTTCTTTCCTTTTCTTTTCTTAAATATTTTCTATTTTTACATTTCAAATCCTTTCCTGGTGTCCCCTTCGAAAACCCACTATCCCATCCCACCTCCCCCTACTCAACAATATAACCACTCCTGCTTTCCTGTCCTGGCATTCCCTTACACTGTCGCATGGGGTCTTCCAGGGCCATGCTTCTATTCTCCCACTAGTGTCCAACTAGGCCATCCTCCCATACATATGCGGCTGCAGCCATGGGCCCCTCCCTGTGTATTATTTGGTTGGTCTTTTTTTTTATTGGATATTTTTTAATTTACATTTCAAATGTTGACCTCTTCCCCAGTTTCCCACTTTCCCAGAAACCCCCTGTCACATCCCCTGTGCCCCTGATTCCATGAGCTTGTTCCTCCACCTGCGCACCCACTCCCACCTATCAGTGTGGTGGTTAGCAAGGTTACTTCTCTGTCTCCTCATCATTCAACATCATATTGCAGAGCCTGCGGCTGATGGGGAAAAGATGTCCAGATTCTGGGCATTGCGGGGCACCCTCCAGGACATCGATTTCAAGTCACATGTGGGTACATCTTCCTCAAAAACATCTTGTCTGGTTCATAGCTGTCAGCTGGCTTTTTAGTACCTCGGCCAATACTGAGGTGTCTGCTGCCTGCACAAGCACTGCCCACTTCACTTTGAGGAGCATCTGTGCCAGAAAGTCAGGGTTGAACTACACAGGGTTGATGAGGATTTCGGTGGCCTACAGGTACAGATGGAAAACATGCATGCCCAAGCTCCACACATATGAGTTTAGGAGATTGTAGGTAAGCAATTTCATGTGTTCTGCACATTGGTTTTCTGCACAGGACTAATTTATTTCATTAATTTTTTCGATTTATTTACATTTTATATGATAGCTCAATTCCCAGGTTGCCTTCAACAAATCCCCATCCCATCCACCCTTTCCTCTTTTCCCTTTGAAAAAAGGCTTAGTTTGTGTTAATCATCTACATTGCACTCCATCACTGAGAGAAATCAAGGCAGGAACTCATGTCGGACAATAGGAAGGGCAAATGGATAAAGGCTACTTATTTGCTGCCTTTCTCAGCACAGTTTTCTCAGCCTTTCTTCTTACAAAATATATAAGCTACTTTTAACTTTTATTTTAATAACATTATATATACATTAATGTACATATACATTATTAGAGTGTTTTGCTTGGGTGGATATCTGTGGGCCTTGTTTGTCCAGGGTTCACAGACCAGTATAGGGAACATGGTCCTTTGATACTGGAGCTACATATGAGCTGCCACCTGAGTTCTGGGATTCAAACCCTGGCCTTCTAAAAGAGCAGCCAGTGCTCTTAAACACTGAGTCATCTTTCAAGCCCCACCCTCAGCTTGCTTTCTTATTTATTTTATCAACATCTTTAAAGGGATAGCGCCACTCACTGTATACTGGATCCTCTCCCATCAACTGTTAATCAGAAAAATGTCCAATAGGCAATCCTGACCCAGAAAGACACAAAATGCCTGCTTTCACTTATGTATGGAATTAGCTTGTAAGTTTTATTCATGTGTGTGTTTCATTTAGAGTAAGAGAGATGAGCTATCTAGTATGGGAACATGAAGGAGGAGGAGCTCTTCTAAGGAAAGGGAAATAGAGTACAGTGGTATAAAGAATAAAAAAGAAACTACTAAAGAATGGTTAATTTGGGAGTGAATCTCGGGAAAGCCTCTGACACTAGACAGTTCATAAAACCCTAGTTGAAATTTTGCTATTTTTAATTGTGCTAAATGAACACATCAGTATAATGACTTCTAATGAATCCTAATTGCTCTACCCATATGTTTATGTATATTACTCAGCCTTCATCAGAGGTGAATCTTCTACAGAAGGTGGTAATAAACAAAGATAGCCACAACTTGACAATCCACAGAGAGTGAGATACTTGGAATGTTAAGGCTTAAAGAGGATTTCTTCATCAAGCTCTCCCTTTCAAGGTTCAAGAATTTATGCAAAGATGAGTCAGAAAGACAATTCTGAACAGAGGTGTAGGTGATGGATAGTACCAATGAGTTGTATCATGAGTATTCCATGTTCTTTATCTAATATCTACTTAACAGTGAGTGCATATCATTTGTAGTCTTGTTTTAGGGTGAGATGTTCTATAGGTATCTGTTAAATTCATTTGGTTCATAACTTCTATAAGTTTCACTGTGTCTCTGAGTTGAATGATAGGGAGGTAAAGAAGGGAAAGAATTTGTTAAAACCATATTATATGAACAACATTTAAATGATTTTTTGTTAAATCCCATCAAGCATTCCTATAGACCCATCTAATGTAGGGAGATCCTATTTGATGTTTCCTCTTCATAAGTGACTATAGGTTTTTGACTAGTTGGCATAAGATTACTAGCACAATCAGATTAACATAAAGCATTTCTTGTCATGTCTAAAACCATCACACCAAGGGACTAAGATAATCTCTGTACATTCCATTTGTTAAATGTCAGAAAGACATGAGTTTTTACAGCGTGTATCAGCTTTAAAGTGTAAATCCTGAAAGGACGGCCATGGTCATCCTTCCTACTCCCTGCTTTGAGCCACTACTTCCTGCTCTGTGGTACTACAAAGACTTCATTGCTAACCAGGTACCACTGTGACACAGATATCTTGAAGTCACAGAGTGGACAAGCATCCTTGGAGATCTAGATGCTGATGAGAACACTCTTATACCACCTCCGCCTTCACAATGTACTTGTTAAGATGGGAACATAGTGGGACTGACATGGTGGAATAAATTTTTAAAGTCCAGCACATTTCTCAATAGAAATCTCCTGATTTTCACATGGACCGCATATGTTACTCTTTGAAGTCAACCTACACTTTCCTGTTTCTTGTGCAAAGCATTAGAGATGTCAATTAAAGCTAGACTTTTGAAATATATTGATAAGTCTGGCTTATCTTCATATTCCCTGCACTTAATTATAGGAACCATGCTAAGACTAGATGTCTGAGCCATTCTCACTGACAGTTTTCCTGGTAAACAGTTGAGAGAAAGAAATTCTTCTAAGGCCCAACTAATCTAATCAGTATATGCGAAGCAGGACTGACATCACTCAGCACATGAGATAAAGAAAGTCTCTTGTTTTGTGGAGAACTGAGAGAGAAGCAGGGACAGGGGCCTGGAGGATAATGACTCTCCTTAAGGATAGTCAGTCCAGACCTTGAGGCTGGGTCTGACAGCATCCAGAGCAATGCAGTCCAATTGCCTGGAGCTTCCTAGAGGAGCACATTCAAAATGTGACAGGGATGGCACCCACAAGGGGGCAGAATTCAGTGTGTTCTAGACTTCTTTTGAGCCACCAGTGTACTGATCCCCCTCCCCCCTTCCCTTGCTATTACAGATGAGCAACCTAAATAGGGGACAAGCAAGCCCTGCTGATACCAGAATATCTAATTGCAAAACCCTTACAAGAAAGACCAGTTTCCCTCCACTCTCAGAATAAAAAGTAAGGATTGGGCTCACAGTGATAAGCACTCTCTGACTAGTTTTGAGAGAACAGGCTGCTCCAAGGTCCAAATTTCCGACACACCAAGTAAATGAAATATCTTTACGACCAGAACTTCAAACCTAAAATTTCAATCTCTTTAAAATATCCATCTCTTTTAAAATCCAAAGTATTTTTGCAATTAAAAGTCTCTTAACTGTAGGCTCCACTAAAACAGTTTTTTTTTCCTTCTGTCCAAAGGAAAGACAATGACGAAAAAGGGAACAGAGACTGAAGGGAAGATCATCCAGAGACCATCTCACATAGGTACCCATCCCATCTGTTTTGCAGACATCAAAACCCCTCACTAGTTCTAATTCCAAGAAACACTTGCTGACAGTAGCTACAAATGGCTGTTCCATGAGAGCTTCTACCAGAACCTGACCAATACAAATGCAGGTATTCACATCTGGCTGAATCCAGGAACTATAACTGTGTAGATAATGGAAGGACTGAAGCAGTTGAAGGGAATTGTAACCTCAAAGGAAGAACAGTATCAACTAATTGGACCACTCAGAGCCCCCAGACAATAAACCACCAGCCAAAGAGTGGAGTGACCCATGGCTCTAGATACATATCTTGCACAAAATGGCTTTATCTGAGGGAGGGGAGTCCCTTGGTCCTGTGTAGGATTGATGCCCAAGAATAAGGGGATGCTAGAGTGGTGAGGAAGGAGAGTGTGAGTGGGTAGAGGATCAACCTCATAGAAGTAAAGGGGAGTATGGAGAGGATAGATGGGATGGGCGGTTTGTGGAGGGGTGACATGGAAGGGGATATCATTTGACATGTATATGAATTATAAAATAAAAAATAAACAGAGAAATAAACCCTACCAAAACTAAAATGAAATAAGAGCATACTGTTTTATTTCCACTAAAAAAACCCTATAACTATAGCATCTTTAGGGGTTTTGTGTCAATTTGTTCTTGTATATGATTGTATATAGTTTATAGTTTTCTCAGCTGAGTAGGAATTTTGGCTGCCTTCTTCCTTTCGAAGCTTGCATCCATGGAAGTTTGTTTGTTACCATGGAAGTTAGTTTTCAAAAGGGAGGAATTGAGGTCAATTTCAGCTCAAAGTTTTCATGGCTATTTTTAAAGCTCATGATATTTCAGCTTTAACTGGGGTTTTAACTTTCACCTCTGGTGTAATCAAGTGTACTATTATATTTTTGCACTTAATCACACACACACAAATCTATGGCCTAGTAATGACATGGGATGATGAAACCAAAATGAACTATAATGATTCCAATAGAAACATGAAAGTACAATTTGGAAAGAAAAGTTCTTCCAAGTGTGTGTGTATGGTTGTGATCCTATGAAGACATTGTTCATACACATATTTTTAATCCTCTTAATCTTACTCCTGTGTAATAAAAATTAAATTAAATTATATGGTATCAAATGCCTTTATAAAACAATTATTGAAGGTGTATGGGTTGAAGCAATTTTCAAAAATAGAGTTCATTGCAAAAATTCATATAAGGATGATTATTTGATATTTACTTATATTTTGGGACTGTACTTAATTGATGATTAATTTCTTCAGGAGTAGGGTTTGGAGTGCATGTACTTATGAAATGTTAGGTGAACAATATAGAAATATTCTTGTTAATCTTTATTATAAATCAGTGAAGAATCTAATTATTATTATGATGATGTAGTGTTAAGACTTATGAAGTAGATGGAAGATAAAATTAGAGAAGATAATTGTGTTTTATTGTTTATTATGAAGAAAGCAGTTATAAAAAATAATGATTTTAAAAGCCCATCGTTTAATAAAATTGGGTTATTTTTTGTATGAATTTTGTGCATTGTGGTAAAGCAAAACATAATCCACTCTTCAATCGTGAATGCTTTTTATTGTTGATTACATGAGTGAGTTACATTCTAAAATTAGTTAAGATGAGTAGTGTTTAACTAGGTTGAGATTTTTACTTAGGACACATGTCTGTGAATATAGCAAATAGACAGAATGAAATAGGAAATTAATCATATCATTTTCAAGGAAGTTATTTGCTAATATTTTCATGTAGAGGGACAATGAAGATTCTTGGCTACTAATTTCTCTTCACTTTTTATGAACAAAGAACAGTAAATTTACCTGTATGGTACAGATTTCTGATGTTTATTATTGGAATTCCAACTGTTCTTGTCAGTTTCATATATACTTCTTTCATTTCTTCAGTAAGATTTGTTCCTTTTGCTATATTTAAGGGGGAAAAAGATAAACGTGATAGCCCAGAGAACTTTCCACAAGTGTTTATTCATCGAACTTTCCAAGGGAAAATCCTTCTGCAAGCTCCAGCCTACTGTGTTCATGCTAGTCATGAAAATCTTAACAAAACTGTGTCACAGAACAGAGGACACACCCAGAATTTATTACTATATTCCTTTTTCTGCTCCTAGTAAATTGATATCTTGCAAGGTGATTTTTCTGTATTTTTATTTTATGAACTATTTAGCAGTTAAATACCATTCAGGACTTGTCAATGATTTCTGTGAAATTTCCAAAAGTGAAATATTAGGACATTCATGATACTTCTTTCTCTTACAAAAAAATCTAACACAAAATATATGTGTCACAAAACCAAAGACACAGTAATTCAGTGAAATGATCACTTAGCAAAGATCATTCACAGATTTGCCTGTCTTATGGACCTGAATAATTTTCAAATCATTACATATAATGTTGACAATATTAAGTTTTAGGAAAATTAAATCAATTAGATTATAGATATGACCAAAGGAAAATATTAATAACTTTTGTGGTTTTTTATGGATATAAATTCTACTGAATGATAGTAAATATTTCCTGCAAAGTTACATGATCCTTATTGGCATTAATGTGATAGCAGAAACGATGGATAGTTGTCTGATGAAGTTGTGATAACCTCTATCTGCTGTTTTCCACAAAATATCAAATGTTTAATTTTACCAGTAGAGTCTCAGGATAGAGATGCTCAGTTGAAAGCCTGCAAACTCAGAGAGGCAGAAAGCACCCTGATGATCTACTACCTCACCCACCATCACAAAAGTATCTCCTTTCCACAACATCACAAAAACCTTCACAAACTCACCTCAAAATCTGCACAAACTAAATGCCCCTACCTTCTACTTCCTGTGAATTTCTCTATGTGTCCTCCAGGTCCCCCATTATCCTTCTTTTTCTCAGTTTACTCCCTGACACCTGGTTGCTTACACCACCTCTTGAACTAATGTTGACTTTACTTAATCCTGCTTATGCTAAATAGAATGATCTTGAAGGTCTCACCAATCCCTAACACTTTAAATGATACTCTGTTATGTTTTCATACAGGAGAATTTTGACCTCTGAAAGTCTCCACACATTATTTGACTCAGAACAATACAGACATCCACATCCAAATTTTGGATGGAGCATGGGGACTCTTATGGAAGTAAATGGGAAAGGAATGCAGCACCCAAAGGGGATAGAAACAAAAGAGGAAGGTGGAGAGGGTCAACTAACCAAATCCTCAGTGCTCTCAGAATTGAACCAACCAAAGAACATACAAGGGATGACTCTAGGACTCTCTGCTCATATGTAGCAGATTTGCAGCTTCACTTTCCTGTGGGTCGTGAACAACAGAAAAGGGGCTATCCCAAAAGCTGTTGCTGAATGTCAGATATATTCTGCCAGCTGGGCTTCCTTGACTGGCCTCAGTGGGAAATGAAGCACCTAGCATCACAGATACTAGAAGTGACAGGTTGGAATGGATACCCAGAAAATATGGTACATTACACAATTACACACAGCTATTAAAAACAGTGACTTTATGAAATTCATACGCAAATAGATGGAACTTGAAAATAGCATCCTGATTTGAGGTAACTCAGTCACACACACACACACACACACACACACACACACACACACACACACACACAGTTTGCACTCACTGATAAGTGGTGGATGTTAGCCCCAAAGTTCAGAATAGGTAAGATGCAATTCACAGACCATATGAAGTACAAGATGGATGACCAAAATATGAATGCTTAAGCAATTCTTAAAAGAGGGAACTAAATATTCAAAGGAAGAAATATTAAGACAAAATGTGGAGCAGAGACCGAAGACCATACAGAGACAGCACCACCTAGGGATCTATCCCATATACAGTCACCAAACCCATACTCTACTGAGGTTACCAAAAAGTGCTTGCTTACAGGAGCCTGATATAGCTGTGTCTTGAGAGGCTCTGCCAGAGAATCACAAATACAAAGGTGGATGCTCACAGACAACCATTTTACTGAGCATAGGATCCCCAATGAAGAACCTAGAGAAAGGACCCAAGGAGCTGAAGGGGTCTGCAGCCCCATATGAGGAACAACAATATGAACCAACCAGTACCCCCAGAACTCTCAGGGACTAAACCACCAACCAAAGTGTTCACATGGTAGGACCCATGGCTCCAGATGAGCCTCTTGATCCTGTGAAAAATTGATGACCCAGTGTAATGGAATGCCAGTGTGGGAAGACAGGAGTAGTCGGGTGGGTGGGTGGGAGGGTGGGTGAGAGGGTGGGTGGGAAGCTCCTTCTTGGAGGCAGGGGAGGGGGTGGGATACGAGGTTCCTGACAGAGAGACCTGAAAAGTGGAAAACATTTTAAATGTCGCTAAAGAAAATATCCAATAAAAGAAAAAGAAAATAATGTGTAATTTACCATTTTTGTTGATGTTTCTTGAAAATTATCCATGGCAAATTTTAATAATTTTTCTAATTTAAGCTTGATGCCAATTTCCCCACCCTTTTCAATTTGTTTAGATATTTTGTCTTTCTTTCTTGTATAATTTGGTGTAGTTGCTAAGTTTTGCTAGGATTGGCCATTTCCATTAAGGCCTCCAGTGTCCAGTGATCTTTACCAATTATGTGGCAGTTACTACTTTCCTGTTTTGAAGACTTTATTATATGAGACATGAGTTGGAGATGATAGAGATAATGTATTTGCTTTCCTTGTTTTATAGGAAGGGGAATAACATGTGAAATGCAAAGAAATAAAATAACCAATAAAAAAATCAAAAAAGTCCAGATTTGTTTCTCAAGTAGAGAATATATATACTCCAGGAATGGAAGATATTTGCAGTAGATGCCAAGAGGCAAATGTTGGTGGACATTTTTTTTTTTTTTATGAAGAATCACCAGCTGCCAATTTATCAATGATTCTGATATCCAAAATTAGTGAGAGTGAGTAGAGGGTGAATAATTAAAATGCAATCAAGATTTGGATACTGTAATTACTTTTGTATTACAGCCAAATATCTCTCAGTTTCAGCTGATAATTTTCTCAGACAATTTTATTCCTTATCAACACATAACATTTGAAAGAAATTCCTTAGCACTTTAGTAGTTTACTCAATTATGGTTCAAAGCCAGTTCTATGCCCCAACACGTTTGAAAATGCTTAATAGTTTTTAACTGATATCTCCTGGATTTTTACTTTCTGCCAGCAAAGTTCCTGCAAACCTATCTTATGTCTTAGATGACTGACAGCATACCCTCTTTATATATCATCATGTGCAATTCCTTATTACCATTTGGTAAAATCCTAGCTACTTAATAATTTATCTCTATGGTATTTCTGTCTAATCAACCACTAAATATCATCCACATAATGGTAAATTTCAGACTGCAGAAACTGTTTACACATTACTTATTATAACAGTTCTTGAACAAAATATTTATATAGGTTAAATATATATATATATTTTACGGTTCTTGAATCAGTTAACATTTTCCCTTTACTTTAATTGTTTTTGTAAGAAACAAACTATCTATGGGCTCATAGATTCTTCAATGTGTTCAGCATTTACCTCATTCTGTAACAGCTCTTCTAGTATCTGACATTCTGATGATATAAATGCCAATTGTTCTACCCTCAGATGTTTTTCAGTTAACCATTTTAAAGGTAGCACCATTAGATTTTTTGGGAAGGCCAAGAGCTATTGTGGCATTTTAATGGTCATTCTGGGCAGTCAGTAAATTTTCTTGATAATAGATTTTAATATTTTACTTCAATGCATTTTTTATTTTATGGCATCCTTCTAAGATTGCAGAAATGTTTATCCCTGTTTTTCATTGTGTTAACAATTCATATCCCCGCCAAATTCCCATCTCTTATATCCACTTGAGATTTTAGTTTTTCTATTTTTCTTTCTGGCTCTATAATCTTAGATCAACTTGCAGTTTATTTTCCCAAAATGGAGCATCAATTCCTAGAAGTTGAATATCTACTTCCTTAAAAGCCCAATCTAGATGCTACGGCTTAGGTGAATTTAATGTTACAAGTGCTCCTGTGTCTACTAAACCTTCTATTTCAATATCATTTATTGGTATTTTTAGCTTTGGTATCTTAGCATTTATTGGACTTTGTTACAATACTTGTTTCTTTGGTCTCTCATAACTTTTTTGTTTTATCTACTAGAGCTGTCTTCTTTTAAAGAGCAGACTAAAATTTTAATTGTTCTGTGGCTGTTTCTCCAATGAGAGGTCATTTTTTTTATTATTTCTATAAAAAAGAATTATTTCTATGACTGCATTGCCTACAATCCCTTCTCAAATGACCCTGTTTACTGCAATTGAAACTTTTGCCATCTGGAATTTTTCTCAAAATTGTGAGAAACTTCTTGTCCCAACATGATGGCATCATAAATGTGAGATTCAATATAGGCTGTGCTCCTAATCCCTCCATCTCTTGGTTCTGATCTTGCTTTAAAGGTCCTCTCAGCCTTTTGCATTCTGAAATAGCATTTTTAGTAACCCAAGATTCATTTAGTATTTTTCTGCCTTCTGAACCAAATACTATTTTACTAACAAATGTAGGCAATCTTTACAAGAAATCAGTGAAGGCCTATTTTTGCCTTATAAAATTTTAGTAAATGACTCAGATTTTTTCCCTGATTCCTCAGCCTTGTCAAAAACATTTAATACTGTTAAATGAATAACTCCAAGGTGTGATAGTGAAATTTAAAATGTCTTTGTAACTCAGTTTATTAAGATTCTGAATTCCAACAAGATTAAAGTTTGATGCAAATGTACATAGATGAGATTAAAATGAATTTATTCCAATACTAGTGTGTCATGAGAAAAATCACAACACCCCACTTTTCTAGATATGGGTGAAGTTTGCAAGTCTGTTTTTCATCTACAATTTACCCTTTTTATAGGAAGTGCAAGATGACCCTCAACTAACAACTGACCTTGGTAAATATTCATACCTCTATCACTATTTTGTAGAACTATGGTCATAGCTTTTTCTTTCCTCGTTGTTTGGCATTGTATCTGATGACTGGCTTCCAATACTGCTGCTGTCAAATATTTCAAGTCTTGGGGAATAATTCTGTTTTTTTTTTTTTAATATTTTTATTACATATTTTCCTCAATTACGTTTCCAATGCTATCCCAAACGTCCCCCATAGCGCCCCCCCACTTCCCTATCCACCCATTCCCATTCTTTTGGCCCTGGCATTCCCCTATATTGGGGCATATAAAGTTTGCAAGTCCAATGGGCCTCTCTTTCCATTGATGGCTGACTAGGCCATCTTTCGATACATATGCAGCTAGAGACAAGAGCTCCGGGGTTCTAGTTAGTACATCATGTTGTTCCAACAATAGGGTTGCAGATCCCTTTAGCTCCTTGGGTACTTACTCTAGCTTCTCCATTGGGAGCCCTGTGATACATCCAATAGATAACTGTGAACATCCACTCCTGTGTTTGCTAGGCCCCAGCATCGTCTCACAAGAGACAGCTATATTTGGGTCCTTTCAGCAAAATCTTGCTAGTGTATGCAATGGTGTCAGCGTTTAGAAGTTGATTATGGGATGGATCCCTGGGTACGGCAGTCTCTAAATGGTCCATCCTTTCATCACCGCTACGAACTTTGTCTCTGTAACTCCTTCCCTGGGTGTTTTGTTCCCAATTCTGAGAAGGTGCACAGTGTCCACACTTTGGTCTTCATTCTTCTTGAGTTTCATGCGTTTAGCAAATTGTATCTTAAATCTTGGGTATCCTAAGTTTTGGGCTAATATCCACTTATCAGTGAATACATATTGTGTGAGTTCTTTTGTGATTGTGTTACTTCACTCAAGATGATGCCCTCCAGGTCCATCCATTTGGCTAGGAATTTCATAAATTCATTCTTTTTAATAGCTGAGTAGTACTCCATTGTGTAAATGTACCATAATTTCTGTATCCATTCCTCTGTTGAGGGACATCTGGGTTCTTTCCAGCTTCTGGCTATTATAAATAGGGCTGCTATGAACATAGTGGAACATGTGTCCTTTTTACCGGTTGGGACATCTTCTGGATATATGCCCAGGAGAGGTATTGCTGGATCCTCCGGTAGTACTATGTCCAATTTTCTGAGGAACCGCCAGACTGATTTCCAGAGTGGTTGTACAAGCTTGCAATCCCACCAACAATGGAGGAGTGTTCCTCTTTCTCCACATCCTCGCCAGCAACTGCTGTCACCTGAATTTTTGATCTTAGCCATTCTGACTGGTGTGAGGTGGAATCTCAGGGTTGTTTTGATTTGCATTTCCCTGATGATTAAGGATGTTGAACATTTTTTCAGGTGTTTCTCTGCCATTCGGTATTCCTCAGGTGAGAATTCTTTGTTCAGTTCTGAGCCCCATTTTTTAATGGGGTTATTTGACTTTCTGGAGTCCACCTTCTTGAGTTCTTTATATATATTGGATATTAGTCCCTTATCTGATTTAGGATAGGTGAAGATCCTTTCCCAATCTGTTGGTGGTTTTTTTGTCTTATTGATGGTGTCTTTAGCCTTGCAGAAGCTTTGTAGTTTCATGAGGTCCCACTTGTCAATTCTCGATCTTACAGCACAAGCCATTACTGTTCTATTCAGGAATTTTTCCCCTGTGCCCATATCTTCAAGGCTTTTCCCCACTTTCTCCTCTATAAGTTTCAGTGTCTCTGGTTTTATGTGAAGTTCCTTGATCCACTTAGACTTGACCTTAGTACAAGGAGATAGGAATGGATCGATTCGCATTCTTCTACATGTTAACAACCAGTTGTGCCAGCACCATTTGTTGAAAATGCTGTCTTTCTTCCACTGGATGTTTTTAGCTCCCTTGTCGAAGATCAAGTGACCGTAGGTGTGTGGGTTCATTTCTGGGTCTTCAATTCTATTCCATTGGTCTATTTGTCTGTCACTATAATAGTACCATGCAGTTTTTATCACAATTGCTCTGTAGTAGAGCTTTAGGTCCGGCATGCTGATACCACCAGAGGTTCTTTTATCCTTGAGAAGAGTTTTTGCTATCCTAGGTTTTTTGTTATTCCAGATGAATTTGCAGATTGCACTTTCTAATTCGTTGAAGAATTGATTTGGAATTTTGATGGGGATTGCATTGAATCTGTAGATTGCTTTTGGCAAGATAGCCATTTTTACAATGTTGATCCTGCCAATCCATGAGCATGGGAGTTCTTTCCATCTTCTGAGATCTTCTATAATTTCTTTCTTCAGAGACTTGAAGTTTTTATTATACAGATCTTTCACTTCCTTAGTTAGAGTCACGCCAAGATATTTTATATTATTTGTGACTATTGAGAAGGGTGTTGTTTCCCTAATTTCTTTCTCAGCCTGTTTATTCTTTGTGTAGAGAAAGGCCATTGATTTGTTTGAGTTAATTTTATATCCAGCTACTTCACCGAAGCTGTTTATCAGGCTTAGGAGTTCTCTGGTGGAATTTTTAGGGTCACTTATATATACTATCATATCATCTGCAAAAAGTGATATTTTGACTTCATCTATTCCAATTTGTATCCCTTTGATCTCCTTTTGTTGTCGAATTGCTCTGGCTAGGACTTCAAGTACAATGTTTAATAGGTATGGAGAAAGTGGACAGCCTTGTCTAGTCCCTGATTTTAGAGGGATTGCTTCAAGCTTCTCACCATTTACTTTGATGTTGGCTACTGGTTTGCTGTAGATTGCTTTTATCATGTTTAGGTATGGGCCTTGAATTCCTGATCTTTCCAAGACTTTTATCATGAATGGGTGTTGGATCTTGTCAAATGCTTTTTCCGCATCTAACGAGATGACCATGTGGTTTTTGTCTTTGAGTTTGTTTATATACTGGATTACGTTGATGGATTTCCGTATATTGAACCATCCCTGCATCCCTGGGATGAAACCTACTTGGTCAGGATGGATGATTGTTTTGATGTGTTCTTGGATTCGGTTAGCAAGAATTTTATTGAGGATTTTTGCATCAATATTCATAAGAGATATTGGTCTGAAGTTTTCTATCTTTGTTGGGTCTTTTTGTGGTTTAGGTATCAGAGTAATTGTGGCTTCATAGAATGAGTTGGGTAGAGTACCTTCTGTTTCTATTTTGTGGAATAGTTTGTGAAGAACTGGGATTAGATCTTCTTTGAAGGTCTGATAGAACTCTGCACTAAACCCATCTGGTCCTGGGATTTTTTTGGTTGGGAGACTATTAATCACTGCTTCTATTTCTTTGGGGGATATAGGGCTGTTTAGATCATTAACCTGATCTTGATTCAACTTTGGTACCTGGTATCTGTCTAGGAACTTCTCCATTTCATCCAGGTTCTCCAGTTTTGTTGAGTATAGCCTTTGGTAGAAGGATCTGATGGTGTTTTGGATGTCTTCAGGATCTGTTGTTATGTCTCCTTTTTCATTTCTGATTTTGTTAATTAGGATGCTTTCCCTGTGCCCTCTAGTGAGTCTGGCTAAGGGTTTATCTATCTTGTTGATTTTCTCAAAGAACCAGCTCCTTGATTGGTTGATTCTTTGAATAGTTTTTCTTGTTTCCACTTGGTTGATTTCACCCCTGAGTTTGATTATTTCCTGCCGTCTACTCCTCTTGGGTGAATTTGCTTCCTTTTGTTCTAGTGCTTTTAGGTGTGTTGTCAAGCTGCTAATGTGTGCTCTTTCTAGTTTCCTTTTGGAGGCACTCAGAGCTATGAGTTTTCCTCTTAGAAATGCTTTCATTGCTTCCCATAAGTTTGAGTATGTTGTGGCTTCATTTTCATTGAACTCTAAAAAGTCCTTAATTTCTTTCTTTATTCCTTCCTTGACCAAGGTATCATTGAGAAGAGTGTTGTTCAGTTTCCACGTGAAGGTTGGCTTTCTATTATTTATTTTGTTATTGAAGATCAGCCTTAGTCCATGGTGATCTGATAGGATGCATGGGACAATTTCAATGTTTTTGTATCTGTTGAGTCCTGTTTTGTGCCCAATTACGTGGTCAATTTTGGAGAAGGTACCATGAGGTGCTGAGAAGAAGGTGTATCCTTTTGTTTTAGGGTAAAATGTTCTGTAGATATCTGCCAGATCCATTTGATCCATAACTTCTGTTAGTTTCACTGTGTCCCTGTTTAGTTTCTGTTTCCATGATCTGTCCATTGGTGAAAGTGGTGTGTTGAAGTCTCCCACTATTATTGTATGAGGTGCAATGTGTGCTTTGAGATTTACTAAAGTTTCTTTTATGAATGAGGCTGCCTTTCTATTTGGAGCATAGATATTCAGGATTGATAGTTCCTCTTGGAGGATTTTACCTTTGATGAGTATGAAGTGCCCCTCCCTGTCTTTTTTGATGACTTTGGGTTGGAAGTCAATCTTATCTGATATTAGAATGGCTACTCCAGCTTGTTTCTTCAGACCATTTGCTTGGAAAATTGTTTTCCAGCCTTTCATTCTGAGGTAGTGTCTATCTTTTTCTCTGAGATGAGTTTCTTGTAAGCAGCAAAATGTTGGGTCTTGTTTGTGTAGCCAGTTTGTTAGTCTATGTCTTTTTATCGGGGAGTTGAGTCCATTGATATTAAGAGATATTAAGGAAAAGTAATTGTTGTTTCCTGTTATTTTTGTTGTTAAAGTTGGCATTCTGTTCTTGTGGCTGTCTTCTTTTAGGTTTGTTGAGGGATTACCTTCTTGTTGTTTCTAGGGCGTGGTTCCTGTCCTTGTATTGGTTTTTTTCTGTTATTATCCTTTGAAGGGCTGGATTCGTGGAGAGATAATGTGTGAATTTGGCTTTGTCGTGGAATACTTTGGTTTCTCCATCTATGTAAATTGAGAGTTTGGCTGGGTATAGTAGCTTGGGCTGGAATTTGTGTTCTTTTAGTGTCTGTATAACATCTGTCCAGGATCTTCTAGCTTTCATAGTCTCTGGTGAAAAATTTGGTGTAATTCTGATAGGCTTGCCTTTATATGTTACTTGGCCTTTTTCTCTTACTGCTTTTAGTATTCTATCTTTATTTAGTGCATTTGTTGTTCTGATTATTATGTGTCGGGAGGTATTTCTTTTCTGGTCCAGCCTATTTGTAGTTCTGTAGGCTTCTTGTATGTTCATGGGCATCTCTTTCTTTAGATTTGGGAAGTTTTCTTCTATAATTTTGTTGAAGATGTTTGCTGGACCTTTGAGTTGAAAATCTTCATTCTCATCCACTCCTATTATCCGTAGGTTTGGTCTTCTCATTGTGTCCTGTATTTCCTGGATGTTTTGAGTTAGGATCTTTTTGCATTTTCCATTTTCCTTGATTGTTGTGCCCATGTTCTCTATGGAATCTTCTGCACCTGAGATTCTCTCTTCCATCTCTTGTATTCTGTTGCTGATGCTTGCATCTATGGTTCCAGATTTCTTTCCTAGGGTTTCTATCTCCAATGTTGCCTCATTTTGGGTTTTCTTTATTGTGTCTACTTCCCTTTTTAGGTCTAGTATGGTTTTGTTCATTTCCATCATCTGATTGGATGTGTTTTCCTGTTTCTCTTTAAGGACTTCTACCAATTTGGTTGTGTTTTCCTGTTTTTCTTTAAGGACTTGTAACTCTTTAGCCATGTTCTCCTGTAGTTCTTTAAAGTCCTTCTTGATGTCCTCTACCATCATCATGAGATATGCTTTTAAATCCAGGTCTAGTTTTTCAGGTGTGTTGGGGTGCCCTGGACTGGGCGAAGTGGGAGTGCTGGGTCCTGATGATGGTGAGTGGTCTTGGTTTCTGTTAGTAAGATTCTTACCTTTACCTCTCGCCATCTGGTAATCTCTGGAGTTGTTATAGTTGTCTCTGTTCAGAGGTTGTTCTTCTGGGGATTCTGAGTATCCTCTGTCAGCAGACCTGTACAGACTAAGTTCGGCGGAGTCCCGGAGCCAAGATGGCGCTCCCTGCAGGGCAGGTCACTGTTCTCCGGCTGGGAGGGTGCCGGATGTCTGCGGCCCCAAAAGGGTGCTGCCTCAGCGGCTCTGTGGCTCCCGCCTGTCCCAGAAGCTGTCTGCCCCCGTGGTCCCCACTCTGACCTGTAGAGACTAAGCTCGGCGGAGTCCCGGAGCCAAGATGGCGTTCCCTGCAGGGCAGGTCACTGTCCTCCGACTGGGAGGGTGCCGGATGTCTGCGGCCCCAAAAGGGTGCTGCCTCAGCGGTTCTGTGGCTCCCGCCTGTCCCAGAAGCTGTCTGCCTCTGTGGTCCTCACTCTGACCTGTACAGACTAAGTTCGGCGGAGTCCCGGAGCCAAGATGGCGCTCCCTGCAGGGCAGGTCACTGTCCTCCGACTGGGAGGGTGCCGGATGTCTGCGGCCCCAAAAGGGTGCTGCCTCAGCGGCTCTGTGGCTCCCGCCTGTCCCAGAAGCTGTCTGCCTCTGTGGTCCTCACTCTAACCTGTAGACTAAGTTCGGCGGAGTCCGAATAATTCTGTTTTAATTTGCCCCTGTATTTAGTATCTGCTTGCAACAGAAAGAATGCATGTCATACAAAATAATCATTTCTCTTAATTGGCTCATGTCTAATATATCTATAGGACCCCTTCTAATTTCTTCATAACCTTGGGATTTCCTATCATATGCTGTTTAGTGTTGTTCAGAAACAGGGTAGATTATGTTTGGTTTTCAATCAGTCTTGTGTTGTCCTTTTTCAGTTTCTCTATGTGGTAGCATGGTGCATTCTTATCTAAATTGCTCTGTCAGTGTCTGATGATGTTTTATTACCATTTCTATGTTGCATATGTATTGAGAATTCTCATATGTATTGAAAGGAGAGCCTGTCAACTTCATGAATTCATGATTGTATTTAAAAATATACAAAAATTATACCAAGATAATTCCTGCATTTAAAGATGCATATAAACTAAACTTTTGTACTCTAATTAAAAATAAAGGAAAAAAATAATTTTTTCCCTGCAGTATCAGATGTACTTACACAATGCTATGGTCAGTCTTATGCATCTCCATTCCACATCAATATACAGTAGTTTAAATAACATTGTTGTATCTGATATATAAGTAATAGTAAGTTCAAATGTAAGTGCAACTGTCAAAAGAAGATAGAACATTATGTCATTTAATTGATACAACATTTTGATATAAGTTGTCTTTTCTCAAAGTATCATTCTCCATTGACACACATATTTATCCCAGAGTATCTAAAACCATAACATTACTGTACACTTCAATTTTAAATATTGGATCATGATAAGAAAAGCACTGCATCCTCAACAATGCAATAGATAAAATACCATTTCATCTACATTTGCTCAAATATAACAAAAGCCTTTTTTATTACATGTTAAAATGTACCTTGTAGAAGTACTATATATATATATATATATATATATATATATATATATATATATGTATGTATGTATGTATGTATATATGTATATATATGTAAGTTCTAATGTCCCAAGTGATCCAATTACTTTAGGAAAGCTGTATATTTGATTGTACACAGTTACTCAATGGTCATCCCCACTTGCTATTTCTAGTAAATAAATACACACTAGGCATATATACTTTCAAATTAATATCATATCGAAGATATTTGATTGGAACATAGAGAGACAAATAAATCTGAATGTCCTGTTATAGGAAAATGGTCCAGAGATTTGTAATATAATTGTTGTCTAACTCATCTTGCACTTCCTATATCTGAGTTTAAAAAGTGTAAATTGTAGATGAAAAACAGACTTGCAAACTTCACCCATATCTAGAAAAGTGGAGTGTTGTGATTTTTCTCATGAAACACTAGTATTGGAATAAATTCATTTTAATCTCATCTATGTACATTTGCATCAAACTTTAATCTTGTTGGAATTCAGAATCCTAATAAACCCATGTAAAAATATCCAATACAGATATTTTATGTCTAAGACATATGCATATATTGTGAAGATTTAGGACTATGTAATAATTTACTTCACAGCTATAATGATCTTTCTACATATGTATTTCTGATTCTTGGTCGCTGCCACCTCTTCTATGTTCCTTCACCCATCTCTCTCTCTCTCTCTCCCTCTCCCTCTCCCTCTCCCTCTCCCTCTCCCTCTCCCTCTCCCTCTCTCCCCCTCTCCTCTCTCTCTCTGTCTCCCCCCTTCTTCTCCCTCTCCCTCTCCTCTCTTCTTCTCCTCCTATTTCTAGCTGTAACAACCTTCCTATGATCCTCAAGTACCAAATTTCTCCAGTGCCCAATCACAGGCTTTAGCCTTTTATTGAGCATTTAAATTGGGGAGAAAATTCACAAGGCATCACTTGAGTACATTAGAATCTGTTTTTGGTGGGCAACCACCTCTTGAGGAACCACTATTTATCATTAGATTTCAAACAGCATCAGACCAACCAATTTCAGTCTACTATGGATCATTTGTACAGGAAACACATGACAAAATACTGTTGTCAATTTTTTTATATGTTATAAAAAAAAAGATGATAGCATTCAAACAGGAATTCATTGATAACTACATAGGCAATATGCATGTATCTTTGAATGTGTTCGAAATTCCAATTGATTGGACCATTTTTTTTTTTTTTTTACATTTGAGTTCTGAGGAGTGTAACTTTCAATGAACTAAGTAGAGTAAGTCAGCTTCATGGTCATATCACTTTTTATCCAAAAATAGATAGGTTTTATCTGATTCCAGATTTTTTTGTGATTATATACTGTTAAGCTGGAGAACCAGACCCCCAAGCTGGTTTCAATATGGCATGCAATCACTGAACCCCTAGAAAACAAAACTCATACTTTGTTTTTTCTTTTAACTTACACATCTCATGTGGATATTATTCAGTATGAAAATATAAGACAGAAAAATTCTCATTTTATATACCCATGTGTTAATGTCAAATAGGCTAATTGTTAATACTAGCTAAAAATTGCTTCTTAAATCAAAATTAATGACATTTTCATACACAAAAACCCACTCTCACAAGTATTCATGATTTGTTCCATTTACATATTTTAATATTTTCCTAGTTCACTTCATTAGAAAAATGACTACCAAATATGTTTAATATAAAGGTATAAAACATTTACTTAATTTTTAAAGTAGCTTTTGGATCGATCAAGTATCATAATATTTCTGGATTCAGATATTACATAATATTAGAACAAATGTTTAAAATACTTGTGTTATCTATTCCTTCAAGCACTTCATGACTATAATAGCTTATTTCATTGCATTTTGCACAATGTTGGGAGTTTGAAAAAGATTTGAACTAAGGATCCTATTGATGAGTAAATTCTACCAAGTTTTGAAATTATACCTACCCATGATCTTGTCTCCATTTTTGTATTTGTTGGTACGGATATTTGGGTAATATTTCTGGATTCAGATATTACATAATATTAGAACAAATGTTTAAAATACTTGTGTTATCTATTCCTTCAAGCACTTCATGACTATAATAGCTTATTTCATTGCATTTTGCACAATGTTGGGAGTTTGAAAAAGATTTGAACTAAGGATCCTATTGATGAGTAAATTCTACCAAGTTTTGAAATTATACCTACCCATGATCTTGTCTCCATTTTTGTATTTGTTGGTACGGATATTTGGGAAATAATGGTTTACATTATACAAGTGCCAGTAACCAATAATAGCGTAATTAGGATCATGAACTTCACATTCTTTGTGCATGAGATAAACTGAGAAAATGAGAAAAAGAAACTTGTAATCTCTTGTTGCTTACATTACCTATTTTATTACTTTCTTCAAAAGGAAAGTGTCTTAGTTAGGATTGCTATTCCTGCTAAAACATTATGACTAAGAAGCAATGTGGGTAGGAAAGGGTTTATTCCGCTTACACTTCCATACTGCTGTTCATCACCAAGGAATTCAGGAGTAGAACTCAAGCAGGTCAGGAAACAGGATCTGATGCAGAGGCCATGGTGGGGTGTTCCTTACTGGCTTGCTTTCCCTGGCTTGCAGATCTCTTATAGTACCAAGACTACCAGACCAGAGATTCCACCACCCAAAGGGGGACCTCCCCCCTTGATCACTAATTGAGAAAATGACCCAAAGCTGTATCTCAGGGAGGCATTTCCCCAGCTGCAGCTCCTTTCTCGGTGATAAGTCCAGCTGTGTCAAGATGACACAAAACTAGCCAGTTCAGAAATAATGTAGAGAAGTGCATCCACACTAATACTTGTCTCAAGATGAAGTCCTGAAAGTTCAATACTCACAAAATATATTTTTGCAATTGGCAAAATTGGGTCTAACTGCAGTAAATGTGTGCTGTTGGCATTTCCCATGTTTTCTAAATATAAAGAAAAATAATATTCATCACCAGTTATTATTCCACATATAATTTTATGTTAGTATATTAGATTACTACTGAAATATATAAGATAAGAATAATCCAGACCATTGCCATTCTACTATTTCTATTCTAAGCTAAAGAGCTTCTCTCCGAATGTTCCAAGATTTTCAAATATGTTCTAGGTTTTACTGTGAGTAAATTTTGTTATATGAATTAACATGTGAAGAGTAGGACAAAATGAGTACATTGTAACATGGACAGAAAATTCTTTCTTTAAGGATTAATTATCTATGGGTCTGTGTGGAAGGAAGCTATACTGTTTAGAGTGAATGATATAAGATGATTTTATGGATGTCAAACACATACTTTTCTGATATAATATGCCTTTGGCACTTCTTAGTTATGAATAGTTACACAAAGTGCATATGACTTCATTTATTAACTCACTCTTCCTAATTCTGCTTCACAGACAAAAAATTTAAAATGGTATCTGTTGTGTACAGTATAATGTGGAAATATGTTACAAACTTGCATCCTAGGGAAAGGTTTTCATCAGTCTTGAATCTGTGATTCATACTTTCTGGACTGCAAATGTTGCCAAACACAAAAGACATTTGGTCATAGACACTAACTTTGAGTATCCCAAGAAACTTTCAAATGTCATACTATCCTAGCAAATATAACAGTATAAATAGAGACAATTGCCATTATAGTCTATTTCTGATGAGGTTTGTGAAATTCTTATTGCTCTCAATAATAACATCACACCCTCAGTCTTGATGTGGTCCTTTGAATAGGGCCTGAATAAATTCCTTGGGCCCATATCAGGCTACTTTGTCCCAGTAAAAAAGCACAGGTACTTGTAACACTACAAGAGTTAGAAACATTTTTTTTTTGCTTTGTTGATGCACCATAGCATACAATTGTAGTACACAATTGTGTGGAACAGAATGTTTTCTTATAAAACTCTTAAGAATGAAGTGGATTTTTACATTTGAGCAGAGCACATTTATTTACATATAAATAAATAAAAATATTAAAATCTCAATTTAAATAAAATTATAGGAATAATTTTTTCCATTTATCATCAGGCTTGTCCATGTACCTCTCTGGAACACTTAGAATATATAACTATCCTTTTGATAAAATATGTAACTTATATAATGCAATTAAATTGTATATAATTATATATAAATATATATGTGTATATGCTACCTGGCTTATATTTGTTGTGTGGATATATAATGAAGACTGACTACTTTGAATGAGAAAGCTAATAACAATAATCTCAACGGTGACACAGTTTTAGAAAAACACTTCTTTACAATGAGTTTTGTATAGAAACACTTGGTTACATTCAAGAACAGTATACATGGGCATTGCTCAGAGATACCATAGATGGAACACTGAGAGATAGATAGAGGGATTAATGGCTTTTCCATATACAAATTTATATTGAATATTGCTTGATAGACATGGGTCTTTGCTCAAAATATTTACTCAGAAATTCTTGTTAACATAATCTTGATTATTTGACATTCACAGTTTTTTTTTGCCTTTTGTGTTGTAAATAATGGATCAGTCTCTCAGTCTCCTACTCTCCAACACTACTGAATTTCTCTCATGGGTAAAAGAACACAGTCATTATATTAAGAGAGCAATGGATATACCCTGCCTTAAAAAACACAGTCATGATCATGGTGACTTCCCTACTATGTAAGTATATTCTTTTTAATTTTTTTGTTTCAATTAAGGTACTCTTACCATATCCAATTGTCAACTAGAAATAAGTAATTCATCCATATATGTACAGGCCCAAGTATTCTATAACACCTGCTTGCTAGTCTCTACTTCTCTCTGTACAAGAAAAGAAACTTAAGCTTAAAAACAATGATTGTAAAAGCAATTACTAGAAACATTTACTTTGTTAAAATTCCCAGGCATGACAGTGAAAAATCTGTGAGTATTTTAGATGTAAGAATTCAGTATATCTGATTATGTTTGCTATAGAATTCTTGGTGAATGGATAGACATTCTGCCCATTGTAGGACTGAATGAGGCTCTAGAGATTTCTAGACTCTGTTTATAATTCCCCTTTAAATAACTTTTACTTACTTGGTGTAGTAAGACATTGTCATTTCCTTGTAGTTCCTTAAAAATGTAACATTACGCATAAGCATACCCACACTCCCATTTTCTCCAATTTCTTTAAATAATTTGAAGCCATGTAGATTGTGTTAAATTTTCCTGAAAACTAAAACACAATGTCCAGATTGATCAAGTGACCTAAACATTGGCATTCCCCTCTCTCTCATCTGTTTCACACATTGCTTCTGTGTCAAACAAAAGTTACCTCACATGTAACATTCATGTTGCATTCTTTTGAGTGGTGAATATATGTGTAAGTAACATTATTACTACATAGGATAAATCATTTCTTAGAAGAGTGAATTAGGTGCAATATTTCAAACTAATCAAATACTTAGCTTTTGTCAAAACTGCAGTGTAAGCAATAACAGTTTTTATGTCTTGACTTAATTTTTAACTTTTTATTTTATTGCGTGCTTACATTTCTTCAGAAATTAAGAACTTATTTTCATGCATAATGAAGTTGCAAACTGGGGAGATGATTTGTGAACAAACACGAGAATTTTCCTTTTACCCTTGAAATGAGAGTCACCACAACAGCAAAGACAACAAAGAGAGGAAAAACAATTCACATAACATAAATGATCCTAAAAAGTTTAGTGTAATTAACCAAATATCTTGAAGGAAGTATTTTTATATTTTCCAAGAAGTCATGTCTAGCTTTTCTGACAAGTTATATTTTAATAGTGTCCTTTTATTGGAGGGAAATACTTAAAATTGTGGCATTGTGCCTATAGAGATGGCTATGTTGTTAAACAGAAGTCATAAAAGAAAATAAATATATATGAGATCAAATCTCCAAAACTGTGGTAAAATTCAAATGCATTACTCTGTTTTTCCTCTCCTTCCTCCTATGATGAAAAATATTTGAAATGGTGAGGCAAATATTAAAATATAGGCTAAATAGCCTATATACACAAGAATCATGAGATAACAAGCCAACATGTGGGCCACAATACTTAATGTCTCACTCTGATTTCTATGTGTTTACTATAACCTATGTCCATAACAAATAAATTTCCAAACGTAAAAATACCTTTATGGGAAACATAATTAAATATTAAATTTAGGATAAGCATATGTCGTGTATTCCCATACAAGGGCATTTCAAAAAATTTTGGTACATGCATGGCCAAAGAAATGACACTATCATTGTCAATTACTTAGATTTTTTTATTTCACAATAAATATAATGTGACATGACAAGGAAATTCAATCAAACAAAAGAGGTATGAACTTACTTTTAGTTGTTGTACTTGGTGAATTTTGTACCTGAACTCTTGGAAGATAATTCTGTATTCAAGAAACTTGTATTACTTTTCAATGACAAAACCATACTTACGATGCCATTTATTAAATATCAAGTAAATCATATTAGTTTTTACTGCATTTATGCAAAGAATGTTTTAACACAGATAATATTGTGGGGGATGTCACAAATGCATACTTAATGGAAAGTTGTCTGAAATAATATATCAGTAGAATTACACTGATTCACAGATCAATGTGAAAAGCACCACACACACACACACAAACACACACACACACACACACACACAAACACACACACACACTTTAATGCCCATAATGTACTTTTTCAGGAATAATCAGAAAGGGTAACAGAGCAAGCAGAAAAACTTCACTATCTTGTCTTGGTATCTAATGATACAGGGACGAGTTTCTCTTGAAAAGTAAAATGTAGACACATTTAAAGCATTCCTCATTGGCAAGAACAATGACCTGATATTTCTTCCTTCTTCCTACCTTAAAAAACGGTTGGTGGACATATTTTGGCTGTTTTCCATTATACTGTTCACGAATGAATATTCATTGGACCACAATGTAACTGGATATTTGATACCGTACATATGAGAAAGAACCTTTTTAGTTAAATGATTTATTTCAAGGACATATTTAGACTTTTACCATTCTATATTTATGTGCTAAATGATGAAAGAAAAAATACTGCAATTTACAAACCCTGTTTCCCTGAGTAAGAGAATGTTTGTAATGTTAATTTCTACAATCCCTAAAATTCTTGCTACTGTAGAGCTTAATTAAAAAATAATACTACCTTTACTAACATATCAGTTAGATGGATCGATAGATAGATAGATAGATAGATAGATAGATAGATAGATAGATACATACATACATACATACATACATACATACATACATACATACTTACAAACATGCATACATACATACATACATACATACATACATATATACATACATACATAGAAAAAAAGAAATTATATAAATCAGAATTTAAGGAGGAGAGATTGAACAATAAGCCTTACAGAAAGAATGTGAGCTAAGAAGCTTATTTTTATCAACCGTTCATTGGAAAGTACTAAGGAGAATGCAAATATAATTTGCGTAAATGCACCATGATTTTTAGAAAATGATCTTGACCATAAATTTCAGATGTGCACTTCCAAATCATTCCATTCAAACCTTTTCAAGTAATATGGTGCTAACTTAAATGTTCAACATTGTTATGGAAAAAGCAGACATGAGGACCTGTGGCACGCAACTTGTTCACTTTTCTTGCCCATAGTCCAAAAAACACATATTAGCAGCTGATAGGCTCCCATTAATGAGCACAGTACATGACTGTAAATAGGATGGAAGGCAATAACAAAAAATGATTATTGTATTGTGAAATGATTTGGAAATTTACTGAAGATTAAAAGTGTTGACATAACAGCCAGTATAACATTTTTTCAATACTTTGATTCACTTAAGTAGGATAATCAATAGTAGTAATAAGCTATCATGGGAGGTTTAGAATAATACCCACTTGAAATTGACCAACCATGGACAACCAGTGGAATTTAGGAAAAAACATATTTTCCTACAGTTTGGTTAGAAAAGGATGTAGTATAGATTTTTTTACAATGTAGTAACCACTTACAGGTGCACCCAAAATACAATGTTTCCCTACTTCACAAATTAAGATGTAGATTGTTGATCCAAAGTTACCACACCAAATCCATCTGCTTAATAAAGATCAAACCAAGGGAAAACTCAAATATGAAATGTGCTTTAACTGAAGAAAATTGATTAACTACATTTTAGGTCATATTCTGGGTTAGTTCTAGGAAATCCATGAAATAAATATCAAAATTTTCTGAATTCCAAGATCTAGAGAAGAAAATATGGAAGATCATTAGTGAGTAACTTAGAATATTATATATATATATATATATATATATATATATATATATATATATATATATATGTGTGTGTGTGTGTGTGTGTGTGTGTGTGTGTGTGTGTGTGTGTAATTAATTATAAAGGAGAGGAAATATTTAAAAATATGTCATATATATGTATATGTGAAGGAAATCTCTTCTCCTAATAGTGACTCATAATTAAACAAGAAAATCAAAGAGAAAGAAAATCTTTCAAAGCGAATACAAATAAATTACAGAAGTAACTTGTGATAGGTATTAACTGGTTATAAACACAGATACCCACTATGTCTCAGCAAACTCTCTGAGGTGAAAAGCGGGAAGCATCTTAAGATGAATACCAGAATAAGATTCTTTGAGTGTTAGAAGTGTGGCATAGTTTGAAGTGTTCTGTATACTTAAATATCTAACGATTTGTGTGATTTATTTTTTACCGCATCAGAAAAGATGCTGATGGTTTTTTGAGTACAGGAAAGGCACACTTTTGCTTACTGAGCTCTGATAATTTTTATTCATATGGTTCCTGTTATTTCAGAGTGTTGAGAATCATCTATGATTTAGATTTGTCTCACTCAGAAAGGTAGAGACTTAATGTCCAGAGTGAATATGTGTGCTCAGAGCTACATATTTTACTCAAAATTACATTAAGAATGGACTCTGAAGCATATAGTATTTTACATTTCAACTTGGTGAGTTGCTAAGATCCTGAAAACAGCTTCTCATTTGTCACTGTTTCTGCCTAAACTGGTTTGGTAAGTGTAGAAAGATTTATTCATGATGTGCCCTGCACTTCTTGAATTTCAAATTTTAAGACAAGATTGCATGAGATAAACTAAATATCCCTTTCTTAACTGCCACCTGTGCAATGAAATTTTAAGATATATTCACATATTTTTTTATTTTTAAATAAATAAAAATAATTGATTTATTCACTCACATTCCTATATCAGCCCCTCTTCCTCCTAATCCCCTATACAGATCCTCTCCCATTTCCCCTCCCTCTCCTATGAGATGGGAGAACCCCCACTAGATTTTAACCTTCAACATAGCCATTCGTCAGTTGTTGACCCACACCTCCTTACTGTGTTCCATCTTCCAGTCTCAGTAGAAAGTGTATACCTAAATCCAGATCAGGTCTGATAGAATGTCAGTTAGGCTGCCTTTCTATAAAAGTTCTCAACTTTCTTAGTTCTTCTGAAAGGAAATTAAATAAAATAAAGGTTTAAACTAAAATGGCCTGGGACTGAGACAATCTCTTCAACAAGAAAGAGTATGTTTAACCTAGTGAGAGGGGTCTTTTATGCCCTTCATAGAACTGATCCAAGTGCTATTGAGGACTGCTGGCTATGCCTGTCCTCAGGTCCTCCTTATTATGAAGGAATTGCCTTCAATGTAGATTTCAACAGAACCAGCAGCCATACTTCCTGTTCTTGGGGGACAGGACAAAAACTGACCATGACTGAGTATCCGCGAGGAGTCTAGGTCTCTGTATAGGCACCCAACTTCCACCCACAAACACCTATGCGGACAAATTCAGTCCGTGTCCAGGATGGAACCTAATTACTATCTTGAACCTTCCCCAGTTGGATGGTGGGCTTGCAATAACAGACTTACTCCCTGTGTATCAACTAACGTTTTTAATTCATCTCATGATTTTTGTGTCATGATCCAGCTTTTACCCCACTTATATTATCACCCTGCATCCAGTTTAGAAAAAAGCTATGCTGGCCAGTAGTCAAATAAGAACAATTACTTTAACCCTGGCTGCATTCATGGGAATAGGTATGGCAGTAGGAGTGGGGACGGGTGTGTCAGCTTTGATACAATGAAGACAGGGAATTAATTCTTTGAGGGATGCTGTCAATGAAGACCTAGTGGCAATAGAGAAGTCCTTTGCGCTTTAGAAAAATCTTTGACCTCCCTGTCTGAGGTAGTTTTGCAGAGCAGGAGAGGTCTTTATTTGTTATTCATAAAAGAAGAAGGACTCTGTACTGCCCTTAAAGAAGAGTGCTGCTTCTATGTAGATCATACAGGAATAGTTAGAGATTCTATGCAGAAACTGAGAGAAAGATTAGAGCAAAGGAAACGAGAATGGGATGCTCAACGGGGGTGGTTTGAGACGTGGTTTGAATCATGACCATCTTGGATAACTTCTTTGATTTCTGCTGTAGCTGGACCAGTCCTTATGATATGTTTAGCTTTAGTTTTTGGCCATTGTATAATAAATAAAGGGATGGCTTTCATCCAGAGTAGAATTGATGCAGTAAAACTCATGGTTCTTCAGAGACAATAACAACCTATAGTTCAAGTAGATGAAGGGTTAGGGGCCACCAATCTCTACAATTCTATTATTAGAATTAGTATAAAGAGAAGAAGAGGGGATGAAAGGAAATTAAAATAAAATGTTTAAACTACAAAGGCCTGGGACTGAGACTGCAAAGAAAACAAGCGCAGGCATGCGAAGTTCTCTCATGTTTCTATTGGTGACCCCAAATCAGGAAACTTGAGTGGGGGGCTCCTTCTTGGTGTCCTACACCTCTATTCTGATGCTATCCCTAATAACCCTCCATGTATTGTCACAATATCACAGTCAATAATTCAGGCTGAGACTTTCTGATAAACCAGAGGTCACAGAGGCCTTCAGAACTCCAGATGATCTGATTGCTCTCTTACACACTCTTGGTGGTTACCATATTATTCACACAATCCCTCCTCCAGTCCTCATCACCAAATCCCCAACTCTAAGTTAAACGGGGACTCCATGATAGACCCAAAGATACTAGGCACCAGAACTGCAGGTAGGCCATTGACCAAACTTCCCTACAATCTAACTGTCCCACAATATTACTCCAGTACTCCATTTCTTGTCACATTTTGACAACTTCCAATTCAGGTGGATATTAGAGGTTTTCTGTTGTTGTTTTAAATTTATTTATTTTTCATCTTTAATCCTGTCTTACAGTCCAGACTTCATCGCCCTCCTGATCACTCCTGATTTCATACCTCCTTCTTCCACTCCACACCTCAAGAGGATGTATTCAACACCCCACCAACACTCCATTAGACGTTACCACTTTATGGGGAATCACATCTCTTGAGGGTTAGGTGCAGCTTCTCTTACTGAGTCCAGACCCATCAGTCCTCTTCTCTATATGTGTTGGGAGGCACATATCAGCATGTTTATGCAGCCTGGTTGGTACAGGTTACTTGAGATTGCTGCTCTTCCTATATGGTCATCCTCCTCCTTGGCTACTTCCACCTTTTCTCTAATACAGCCACAGGGGTCACTAGCTTCTGTTTATTGGGTGGTTTTAAATATCTGCATTTGACTCTTTCAGGTTCTTGTTTGGCATTTCAGGGAGCAGTCATGATAGGTCCCTATTTGTAAGCACATCATAGTGTTAGTAATAGTGTCTAGCCTTGGGGCCTCCCCCTGAGCTTGAACATATTTGGGCCTGTCACTGGACCTCCTTTTCCTTAGGCTCTTATCCACTTTTCTCCCCGAATTTCTCTCATTCAGGAATAATTCTGGGTCTGAGCTTTTGATTTCAGGATGGCAACTCCATCACTTCAACTTTTCTATTCAAAGTGGATATTATATCTTTCTTCTCCCCACTGTAGGACATGTCCTCTAGGGTCCCTCCCTTTGAGTCCCGAAAGTGTCTCACCCCCGCCAGGTCTCTTTTCCATTCTGGAGGGTCCCCCAACTCTTACCTTCTGAGGTCGCATGTTTCCAATCTTTCCGCTGGCCCCTCTGGGTTACAGTCCTATTTCCTCACCCAATACCAGATCTGATTCCCCTCTCCCCCGCATCCACTGTCCATGTTCCCTCATAGGTCCCTTCTTCCCTCCCCTCTTAAGGTTGCTTTCTTTTCCCTCCATAATGGGATTGAGGCATCCTCACATGGGCCCTTCAAATTTTAATTTCTTGAGTTCTGTGGATTGAATCTTGGGCATTCTGTAATTTTTTGGCTAATATCTACTTATTAGCGAGTACATACCATGCATGTTATTTGGATCTGAGTTACCTCACTCAGGGTGATAATTTTTACTTCTAAACATATTTCTGCAAAACTCATGATATCTTCACTCTTAATAGCTGTGTAGTATTCATTGTGTAAATGAACAACATTTTCTGTATATGTTCTTCTGTTGTCGGACATTTTTTTTTCCAAATTCTGGTTATCACAAATAAGACAGCTATCAGCAGAGTGGAATACATGCCCTTGTTTTCTGGCCATAAATAAATGTGATGCGAATTATTCCATTGTTTCATTAGGTTTAGAAGTTTTGTCTTTCTTGCTTGTATGAGCTACATTAAATTTGGTGTAATGCTGTCTTCCCATTTCTATTCATACCTTCATGTCACAGGTTTTTCCCTATCCAATTACATTAGCATAGAAGAGTTCTGGAATTGGTTCCGGAAAAGGAATACAGAGCTAAAGGTTGCATAGACAGTGAATGTCTCAGGTTAGGAGGAGAAGGAAGATAGTTGTGGCTTTGAAACCGCATGGCATTTACCAGCCACAAGTAGCTATCACAAGATTGGGAAAAAAAAATGTAATAAGCTTTCTTATCAATTGGCTCTGATATCATTGTTTTGATATTTTGTAAATTGTGAATTTATTTATCCATAAATCTGATTAGTTAATTAACGTTTAAGAGTCTTTATTTTACCGGGTCATTGGGTATTGTGATATCCAACAACGAGGGTTGTAGTTCCACTTAGTAATTGGAATGTGGGATAACATTAGGATAAAAGCTAGAGTAATGCACATATCCAAGTGAAGGCATCACTCTGCCATTTGAGTAGATTATCTCAGATATATTCCATATATTTCCAGGATGCATACAACACCACTTTTAGAGCTTTGCCTTACTCAGTCATTTGTAATTAAAATGAATATAATATTCTTTATCCTGCTTTATGAGGTAAAATTTCAGGGTGCAAATAAGGAAAATAAGTAGGTAACTATATAGTTCTTTCTGTACATACATAGAAAAACATAGTGAAACCTACTCATGGACATAGAATTACACACAGTCAAGATATAAACAATGACAGCCATGCACACAAACACTCAAGCTCACATAGATTTCATGCCTCAGGTAATCAGAGGACATCACTCTGGATTCTTAGTAAATAACCTTTTTGCTTTGTGAAGAACTGTCATATATCAACTGGATGTATATCTTTCTCTAAAGAAACCTACAAAGTAAACCTTATGATTGTTGAAATTTTGGTTAATATCCATGTAAAGATACCACTCTTTCTATAGTTTTGAATGTGTAGCACACATATTCAGGGATCCCCTCTTGCCAACAAAAGTCTTAACAATAATGGACATGATCTGACTTCCCACAAGAGCAGGCTATATAAATCCCATGACTTATCACATGCTACTGACCTGGTTTTCAGTCATTGTAATTCTCTCAACTCTCACAGGAAAAATGACAAATACCTTAACTAGAATAAATGATTCTATACTTGTATTCTTGGACTCTATCCTATGTAAACCTGGGATCTTGTTGAGTGCTATGTCTGTATGTTATTTCCATCATAGGCCTACATTTACTTCTTTTTAAAATTTGAAGAGATTTAGTAGTATTCTATGTTTACTAAGTAAACAGATCACTGTGAAATGCACCCTGGACTTCTTTTTGGCTTTGCTTCCTCACTAAGTTACAAATAAATAATGAAAGTCCCCTTTTCATTTTGTGGAAATTCTCAAACCAACAACATGATGGATAGCAGTTCTCCAGGGTCTTCTGAACAGGCTGTTGTGAAATCCCACAGAATCTAAAAATAAACTATTTATTTTAGGAAGCAAGATTTTATTTCTTCCTTGACCAAGTGAGCATTGAGTAGATTGTTGTTCAGTTTCCATTACTATGTAGGCTTTGTTTTGATCCTCTTGTCCTTGAAGTCCAGATTTAATTTATGTTGGTATAATAGGATACAGTGTTTTGTTTCAGTTTTCAATTGTGTTGAGGCTTATTGTGTTTCCTAGTATTTGGAGAGTTTTGCAGAATGTTGCATGAAGTGTAGAGAAGATGGTATAATATTTTGTGTTTGAGTAAAATGTTCTTTAGATATCTATCTGTTAGTTCCATTTGATGCACAACCTCAGTTTCATTGTTTCTCTGTTTAATTTCTGGGTCAACAACCTGTCAGTTGTAGATAGTGGAGTACTGAAGACTCCTACTACTTTTGTTTGAAGTTTGATGTGCGTTTTAATCTTTATTAATATGTTGTTTATGAAAGTGATTACATTTTACTTGACGCATAGATGTTCAGAAATGAAATGCTATATTGGAAATTTTTCTCTTGATGCGTATGAAATCTCTTTTCATGTCTCTATTAATAAATTTTGGTTGAAAGTTTATTTTATAATAAATTAGAATGGCTACTTCACCATGGTTCTTGACTTCATTTTGTTGGAAAATCTTCTTCCAGGCCTTTACTTTGAATTAATGTGTATCTCTTACTGATTTGGGTTTCTTGTATGCAGCTAGATGGTTTCTATTAATGTATCCACTGTGTTAACCTTTTTTTTTTTTTTTTTCATTTGAGAATAGTGACTAAAGATGTAGAGAGTTGTTAAGGACCAGTGCTTTTTTAATTCCTGCTATTTTGATGTTGTTTTGTTGTTGTTGTTGTTGTTGTTGTGGTGGTGGTGGTGGTGGTGGTGGTGGTGGTGGTGGTGGTGGTGGTGGTGGTGGTGGTGGTGGTGGTGGTGGTGATGGTGTGTGTGTGTGTGTGTGTGTGTGTGTGTGTGTGTGTGTGTACTTTTGGATTTCCTGATGTGGAATTACCATTTACTTGTGTTCTGTGTTTTCTGGAGTGTAGTTACTCTACTTGTGTTGGAGTTTTCCTTATTGTATGCCCTCTAGGTCTGCATTAGTCAAACTATATTGTTAATTTGGTTTTGTTATGTAATATCTTGTTTTCACTTTTTTTGTGGTGATTAATTATTTTGCTGTGCATAGGAGTGTATGGTGGTATTTGTAAATGCTTATAGCCTATTAGACATAGGCCCAAGCATTTCTGGATTTTAAAACTCTCTTTTGAGAAGTGTTGTGTAAATATAATAGGTCTGAATTTATGTTATTTAGTCTTTTTTCCCTGTGGCTTTTAATACTCTATCCCTGTTCTGTGTATTTAGTGTTTTGACATTTTTTTCTATGAATATATTGATGATATTTTCTGGTCCTCTGATTTAGAAGTCTTCTTATCTATTCAGATTATTCTGATGTTTGTTTTTTTCATAATCTCCCATATTTCCTATGTATTTTGTAATAGACTTTTTGGCTTAACATTTTCTTTAACAGATGTGTTACTTTCTTATACTGTGTATACTATCCATGTGAATCTTTCATCTATCTCTTTTATTTAGTTGGGTATTCTTGTTTCTGTATTTCATTTTCTCTTTCCTATGTTTTTCTTCTTCAGGATTGCATCAGATCGTATTCTTTATTGATTCTATTTTCATTTTTAGGTCTTGGAGTGTTTTAATCATTTATTCACCTGTTTGATTTTACTTTTAAGTATTTCTTTTTGCTTGTTAATTTCTTTTCCTTGTTAATGGTCTCTACATGACTGGTTGTAGTTTGCCACAATTTTTTAATCGTTTTAATAGTTTCTTTTTTTAAGGGTTATATCATCGTTCTAATATTATAATTAAGGTAATTTTTGTGTTATTCAGGTGTGTTAGCAATTACAGGGCTTGCTGTTATATGACAACTGAGTTCTTGTTTTGACATACTGAATTGATCTTGAGCCTTTTAATAGTTACTAGTTTTGGCCTGCCTAGTAAACTCACATGGTATTTTGGGAAATATTAAAAAAAAAAGCCCACCATCCCTCTAAAAGGCTTGACTACACTCCTGTGCACCTGCCACCATCAACTCTCTCCACATAGTCCCCACATCATCTGGCTCGGTTGTTCCGGGAGCAGCTAGTAGTTCCTCAGCTATGACTCCATGTAGTCTATGATCCCACATTTCAGTAACTAAATAGAACCACCATCCTAGCAGTTGCATATAACAATACACAGTAACTTGGTAAAATCAAGACTCTTAAGGCTTAAATAACCAATCAGACTTATGTATCAATAAAAATCACAGTTTACAGGATGACAATACAATAATATCAGAGCTCATTAGTAATGATAAAAAAAACTTTACCCCAGTATTTCTAACCTAGTGAAATCATAGCTACTTGTGGCTGGTAAATGCCACGTGGGTTCATGTCCACAGCAATCTTACTTTTCCTCCTACCCTTAGACGATCCATGTCTCTTCAACACCTAGCTCTGCCTCCCTTTTCCCAGTCCAATCACAGACCTTCTCTGCAATAAAGTAATTGGACAGGGAAAATCCTTCAGATCATATTAAAGAAACAGTTATAAAAGGAATAGTTCTAATTCTTGTACTTATAAAATTTTATAAAAGTAGAAGAAATTTATACCAATAAAACCCTTGATTTTGCATCTAAAAAAACTATGTACAATCTAATAAATTATGACTTTATACCCAAGGAGATAAAGCGGTCTGCAACCCTATAGGTTATGAACAATATCAACTAACCAGTACCCCCGGAGCTCGTGTCTCTAGATGCATATGTATCAGAAGATGGCCTAGTCAGCCATCACTGGGAAGAGAGGCCTCTTGGTCTTGCATACTTTATATGCCTCAGTACGGGGAAATGCCAGGGCCAAGAAGTAGGAGAGGGTGGGTAGGGGAATGTGGTGGGGAGGGTCTAGGGGACTTTTAGGATAGCATTCAAAATGTAAATTTAGAAAATACCTAATTAAGTAAATCAATGAAAAAAAAAAGAAATTATGACTTTAGCTTAGTAACAAGGAGATTTCTACCAAATGAGGTCCTGACTATGCAATCAATTCTAGCTATGCCACTCTGTTCCAGTATGATCATTCCTCTATTCCCTAGTAAGATAGCCTATTAATAACCATCTCCAGCCCCAAAGCAGAGGGAACTGGCTAGATGGCTCTTCATATATTCTTCAAGCTGAATATGGGCATTGAGAAATTATGAAGGGAAGGGGAACGTTAGAGAAAATAGGATTAATACACTCTGATCTCCATGTCTCGAGTAGATCTGACTGAAGTCCAGGACATCAGGACTTCAAGCAGGTCTGAATAGAATATCCCCCAGGGCTGCATATTATTCAATATATAAATCCCAAAACTAAATTTTAATATTATCAAGACATATATTTGATTTGATTTTCTGTGACCTAGTCCTCTGGAACTCTCTTTTCGTTATATTTTATTCATGTAACTCTGGAAAGTGTAAATCACTTTGACCATAGACATAGAGAAACAATCTTTTCCCCAAATCAGCATATCCTTGAGCCAGTAAACAGAAAATCCTTTATTTAGACCTCTCTCTATATATAATATAAACACAAAATACGACTCATGTGCCTACGGGACTGCTATGGCAAAAAATTTCCTATAATGTGGACACATTCGAGGATTTCTCCCAAACGTAATATCTTGCCATATCACGAAGCAGAGGCTCAGATGATTATCATTGGAAGAAGGCAGGCATTGACTTATTTCGGAAAAGAGCCAGATATCATTGTTCAGCCTTACAGAGTAAGTCAAGACACTTGGCTGAAACAGCATAGTACAGATTGGTTGCTTGCACAAATAGGGTTTAATAGAACTATAGACAACCACTACACTCAAGATAGGTTAATAAAATTTTTAAATGAACATGATATGATATTTCCTAAGATGACTTTTTTACAGCGTTTAAATAATGCTCTATTGATTTTTACTGATGGCTCCTCTAAAGGGCAAGCCGGATATCTTATTAATGATCAACAGGTTATTGTAGAGACTCCTGGTCTCTCGGCTCAGCTAGCCGAATTAACAGCAGTACTAAAGGTCTTTCAGTCTGTACATGAGGCTTTTAATATCTTTACTGACAGTTTATATGTTGCTTAGTCAGTACCCTTATTGGAAATCTGTGGTACGTTTAACTTCAATACGCCATCAGGATCCTTATTTTCAGAATTGCAAAACATCATTCTTGCCCGGAAAAATCCGTTTTATATTGGCCATATATGGTCTCACTCTGGTCTTCCTGGGCCTCTGGCCGAGGGTAATGATCGCATTGACAGAGTTCTAATAGGAGAAGCTTTAGTTTCGGATCCTGTTGCTCTGGCCCAACGTGATCATGAAAGGTTTCACCTCTCTAGCCATACCCTAAGGCTCCGACATAAGATCACTAAGGAGCAAGCAAGAATGATTGTAAAACAATGTCCTAAATGTATTACATTATCTCCAGTGCCACATCTAGGAGTCAATCCTAGAGGCCTTATGCCTAATCATATTTGGCAAATGGATATAACCCATTATGCAGAATTTGGAAAACTAAAATATATACATGTTTGCATTGATACCTGTTCAGGATTTCTCTTTGCTTCTCTGCATACAGGGGAGGCTTCAAAAAACTTAATTGATCATTGCCTACAAGCCTTTAATGCCATGGGGTTGCCTAAGCTTATTAAGACAGATAACGGGCCATCTTATTCTAGTAAATACTTTATTGCATTCTGTAAAGAATTCGGTATCAAACATAAAACTGGAATTCCTTACAACCCAATGGGACAAGGAATAGTTGAACGTGCTCATAGCACCTTAAAGAATTGGCTTTTTAAAACAAAAGAGGGGCATCTATATCCCCCAAGGTCACCAAAGTCTCATCTTGCCTTCACCTTATTTATCCTAAACTTTTTGCAAACTGACATTAAAGGTCAGTCTGCAGTGGACCGCCACTGGCATCCAGTTACTTCTAATTCTTATGCATTGGTAAAATGGAAGGACGCCCTGACTAATGAATGGAAGGGTCCGGATCAGGTTCTAATCTGGGAAAGAGGCTCGGTTTGTGTTTTTTCACAAGATGAAGATGGAGCACGGTGGCTACCAGAGAGATTAATTCATCAGGTAAACACAGATTCTGTCTCTTCTCGTAAGTATCATTCTAAAGACTAAAATTCCTCTTGTGCTTAGAATTCAGCTGGGAATGAAAGCTCCCAGAAACGCTGTTTTCCTCTGAGCCAAATCCCCTACAGGAAGCCGGAGACTAGCTTTAGTTTTACAATTTGCATCTGAATAAGTACCTGGATTTCTCCAAAAAGAAAATTTGCATTGCTACTCTCTCATTGTCTAGATCTCTTTCTTTTCTCAAGCAGGTCAATCTCCGGCTGGACCTACAGGCGTGCCTTCCCCTCCCCTAAGAGCAAACAGGTGGTACTGCTATTCTCCCTTCCAAGGACATTCCAGCACGTGGTTTTCAGTCTGAGATAGGATTTAGATTTACCAAGAGAGCTAGGGAACTAGAAATTTCATACATTTACAGAGATTTGTTCTTATTTTGATAGAGATGGGCTTAGTCCCTTAGCTGGCCTCTGGCTTTTCACCCTTGCTGTTACTGCAAGGTGTCCTTAGTTCCTCAGGCTAGGGAATAACAGGGATGAGGAGGAAAGACTTCCAGCTCTTATTTTAACCACAATTTGTGGTGTTAATACTGAAATAATTCTTGTCTAGGCCTTGCTAAATCTGAGGTTGACAAGTCTCCACTAGAGACCACGCAGGACTCAGACCTGCACTACTGATTCGTGATCAGATGAATACAGTATGGGTACTGCTTGGCGCAGGAGATTACTGCGGAGGGAAGGTCCAGCTTGACCGTTTCTGAGTTCCCTGTGTGACACACCTGATTTGAAAGAGGTTGGTATCTGATTCCAGCTAAAAACCAAAAATACCTAAGTCTCTGCCTCCCCTCCCCAAAAGATACCAAGAGCCAAAGATGTGGGTTGTTATAACGCCCACGGGAGGAATCGGGTCAATGTACACCCAAGCCAAGGTTAAAGGCCCTCTCATCTACGGATGAGAAAATCATTTGTTCACCTCAGTTAAGCGTTGCCTATTTAAACTTAATTAATAGGGGGGAGAGAGGTTGGAGAAGTTACTGTCGAAATGGCAAGCCCTTCACTGCCTCCCACCCAAATAAAATAGCCAATTGCCCTTGTACTAGGAGCCAGCCAGTCTTGCCCCTTCTCCTTGTTTTCCCGCCTGTCATCCAAAATTGCGGAGGATTATCAACTCAGTGTTATTCTAAATTTGTTCGGTCAAACTTAGCCAGGGTTCCAATGCCCTACTTAAAATGCAACCTGGTAGTTACCTATTCAGCACTAATTAGCATTATAAAGTCAGAGCCTACAGCTAAGTGCTATTCCATTAGTGCTTTAAAGACAGTCTTAGCCAGATACAGTTTACCATTAGAAAAGATAGGGAATCCCTCGAAAACAGGTTTTTTCTTTAGCCCTAAGAACTCAGGCAGAACTATTTAGCATAGATAATTTTTCTGCCTCAGGCCAGCCCTTTCTTTTTTTTTTTTTTTTTTTTGTTAACTAATGGGAGGAGATGTGGTCTCCCTTCCCCCACCTGATTGAACCTGCTTGCTCAAGGGTGGAGTTTCCTGCTCATTCGTGCTGCCACGCCCACTGCTGGACCCTGTTGGCTTAGCTGCTTGGAGGCACACACGTGTTCGTCCTGCTACTGAATCCCGAGTTACTTGGCGGGAAATTGGGTTCGCTCCCCCTTCCTTTATAACTGAATGTTGGAATTAAAAAGGCGGGCTTTGAACATGAAATCGTCTTAGCCCCATTCTTTCTTCCGCCCCGTCTAGATTCCTCTCTTTTCAGCTCCAACTGCCATTCTCAGTTGAACTGTTCGTGTTGTGGACTGCGGGAAGGCCACAACAGCTTTGGTTGATTCTTTGTATAGTTCTCTTTGTTTCCATTTGGTTGATTTCAGCCCTGATTTTGATTATTACCTGTCATCTACTCCTCTTGGGTGAATTTGCTTCCTTTTGTCCTAGAGTGTATAGGTATACTATCAGGCTGGTAGTGTATGCTCTCTCTAGTTTCTCTTTGGAGGCACTCAGAGCTATGAGTTTTCCTCTTAGAAATGCTTTCATTGTGTCCCATAAGTTTGTGTATGTTGTGGCTTTATTTTCATTGAACTCTAAAATGTCGTTAATTTCTTTCTTTATTTCTTCCTTGACCAAGTTATGATTGGCTAGAGTGTTGTTCGATTTCCACGTGAAAGTTGGCTTTCTGTTATTTATGTTGTTATTGAATGTCACCCTTATTCTGTGGTGATCTGATAGGATGCATGTGCTAATTTCAATATTTTTATGCCTTTTCAGGCCTGTTTTATGACCAATTAAAGAAAAATGATTGTTGCTTCCTGTTATTTTGTTGTTGTTGTTGTTATAGTTGGGATTCTTTTCTTTAGGCTATCATATTTTTGGTTTGTTGAAGCATTACTTTCTTTCATTTTGTAAGTTGTAGTTTCAGTCCTTGTGTTGTGTTTTCCCTTTATTATCCTTTGAAGGGCTGGATTCATGGAAAGATATTGAGGGAATTTGGTTTTGACTTGAAACACTTTGGTTTCTCAATCTATGGTAATTGAGAGTTTTGCTGGATAAAGTAGCCTGGGCTGGCTTTTGTGTTCTCTTAGGGTCTGTATAACATCTGTCCATGATCTTCTGGCTTTCTTAGTCTCTGATGAGAAGTCTGGTGTAATTCTAATAGGTCTGCCTTTATATGTCACTTGACCTTTTTCCCTTAATACATTTAATATTCTATCTTTATTTAGTGGATTTGTTGTTCTCATTATTATGTGCTGGGAGGAAATTCTTTTCTGGTCCAGTCTATTTAGAGTTTTGTAGGATTCTTGTATGATCATGGGCATCCCTTTCTTTAGGTTTGAGAAGTGTTTGGTTTTGTTTCTGTTTTTGTTTGGTTGTTTGGTTGGTTGGTTTTCTTCTATAATTTTGTTGAAAATATTTGCTGGCCCTTAAATTTGAAACTCTTCACTCTCATCTACTCCTAGTATCTGTACTTTTGGTCTTCTCATTATGTCCTAGATTTCCTGGATTTCTTGGTTTAGGATCTTTTTGCATTTTGCATTTTCTTTGATTGTTGTTTCCATGATTTCTATGGAATTTTCTGCTTCTGATATTCTCTCCTCCATCTCTTATATTCTGTTGCTAATTCTCATATCTATGACTCCAAATTTCCTTTGTAGGTTTTCTACCTCCGAAGTTGTCTCCCTTTGACTTTTCTTTACTGTTTCTGAAAGACTCCAAAACTCCCAAAGGGAGGCACTTACTCAAGCCTCGGGTCAGCCGCGCACCCAAGAAGACACTGAGACCGGTATTTAAGATGTATAGATAGCAAGATTTAATACAGCAACGACAAGAAAGCAGACAAAACAAACAAAAAGCACATATATACCAGATATCTGGGGCCGGACCTCATGCAGCAGGTGCAGAGGAGATCCGGCCCCTAGCCCAAATTTTCACAAGCTTTTATAGGAGAAGGCAAAGGGGGGAGCAGGGCAGGGAAAATACAGGTTTTACGTCACTAAGTGATTCAACCAAGGGTTTTTCCAAAGTGCTTTTGCAACCGCGTCCCACACTTTGGCCATGTACTTGATTCATTGGAACTGAGGTTTTTACTCACACCCTTATCTTAAAAATGTCCCTGGCACAGTCCTTAGTTGGGAGGGGTTGGACTGGGTTCGTTCCAGGAGACCCTTATCTCAGAAATGTCCGTCCCCGGAACAGTTTTCATTTGAGAGGGGGTCTGACTCTGGTGTGAGAGTTCAGAATGTACTCTGGGGTGAGTGTTCTGGTGGTCAGTAATTTTCCTCTTTCATTCCCCCCTTCTTTTAGTAAATAATTCTAATCTTAGAATTTCAGATACTGCATAATGCACCAAATGAAAGACTCTATTTTAACATGGGAACAAAAACAGAACAAGAAGCATTAGTAAACAGAACTAGGCAGGGGCCCTTTTAGCGAGGCTTGAGGGTCTGGGCACGATGTAGGTGCACGTAGATCAGATCTCTGGCTGGAACTGGTGAGATGTCCTTGGGGTACCCAGCTCGTTCACTGTCTCAGCTGTTGGGATCCCTGGAGCAATGTCGTCCATGTACTCAGTCCAATTTTTCCCAGTTGTGACCAGACCACCTGCAAGCCTTTTAACTTAGCATACAGATCATTATTATAACAACATAGGTTTAAACACATCATTTGAGACTATGATGGGCATAGGAGTTTCATAAAGGACTTTAAACAGAGTAAAACTGAATCAAGAGATAGGGCATAGGGAAGGAACACCAAGTCCATGCCAGTCTCCACGATTAATTTTGTCAAGGTCTGTCATAGAGTTTTAAACTAATTTTTATCTATCCTGAGCTCTGAGGTCTATACACACAATGTAATTTTTATTTGACCTCTAAATACTTGGCCACACCCTGACTTACCTGGGCAACAAAGCAGGGCTATTATCTGACACTATTGCTTTTGGCACTCTGAACCTTGGAAAAATTTTCTTCAATAATCTTCTTGATGACTATGTGAGCAGTCTCATTTATACATTTTGAGAACGTTTTTTCTCAGTAAAGTTTATTTCTCAGTTGATTATTGCTCTTTGGGATGCCTGTTTTTGGCGGTTAGATCTGCCATCTGATTTCTTTTGTTCACAGCATCTTAGGTCTTTTTCTGTAGATGTCAACAGCTCTCTTTGTCTGTATATTGTTCCATACAGTGGCAAAAGCATACCTGCTGTCAGTGTAGACTTTTATAAAGCTTGTATCAAAACCACAAATTCAGCTTTCTGGGCTGAAGTCCCTTTAGGGAGGCTGCTGGCCTAATCACTTGCTTTTTGTCCACTGCTGCACTGCTGTCCCCGCCTTCCGCCTACCTTCAATCGCGAGGCTACTGCCGTCCGTGTACCAGCTCAAACTCTCAGGCCAAGGCTGATCTGATCTTTACTTGCCGAGGTAAGTAGCCCCCTCTGTTGGTAGATGGCCCCATGGATATGAGCTGCTTTTCATCAACTACTGCTGCTCCTGTGACAAAGCTGCTGCCATCTGTGTACCAGGCAGGCACACCTGGCCAAGGCTGATCAGTCAGATCTCTTCTTGTTCCAGTTTCCTCAGCCAGGACATCAGCACATTGATGTACAGGAGTGGAGTCATCGCCAAGGAGCAGTAAACTCTGGTAGTGGGTATAGTCACATGCTGACCCAGAGTAAGCTTGTCAGCGTCTTTAACAAGCAGGGCTGCCTTTATGCTGTCAAAGGCTTTTTGGTGTTTTTCAGTCCAGGTGAATGGGACTTTTTCATTCTGCAAAAGCCCGCCGTCCCCAGAAACTCACGTACTTGGCGCGGGGTGGTGGGGGTTGGGATCAGCATCACAGTCTTTTGGTACGACATAACTGAGCTTTCTTAGCCGATACCCGGTACCCTAACTCACCCGGCTCATTCAGGAGCTTCTAGGAGGGCCAGAATTTTTTCTTTGTCTTTGATGTCTCTGCCTTTAGCCAACCGCAGGGCTTGGGTTAGTGCCAAGAGTTCAGCCTTCTGAGCCGAAGTTCCTTCTGCCAGAATGTCAGTGATGAGTCAACAAAAAGCTCTGATAATATGTCCATCAGTCAGGGGAACAATTTGATAATGTTTTCCAGAGCATTAGTCAGCCATCGGTCAGGGGGCTGAACCACACTTTTAGGGCATGTGCCAAGTTTTGTCTCAGAGTCAGTTTATCTGCGTCCTTGACTAGAAACCACTATGTGCAGACAAGCAGGTCATCTTACAGTCACCAGGTCTAATTTTCACAAGTATGCCACCGGTCTTTTTCAGGGTCCCAATCTCTGAGTAAGAAACTCTTTGGCAATACTTTTATTCTCAGTCACATCTAGGAGTCCCAAAGTTGGGGCAACATTAGGGCAGTCTCAATAGCATCCAAGGCCATCCAAGGTTGTTCTTTATTTCTTATACGAAGGGCTGTTCATCTTTTTAATTCAGCAAAACCTGGAATCCACAGTTTGCAAAGGCCCGCAGTGTCCAGGAACCTTTTAAACTTGCTTTGCACTGGTCAGTGGAGGAATATGAAACACAGTCTCTCTTTTTAGCTGCATCAACAGGTAGGCTACCAGTCTCTTTTAAGGACTCAGCTTCTGTGTTAGCACCCCTTCTGCTTTTTCTTTACTTTCAGCCACAAACAGGTGAAGGGTTTGGTCATGAGGGGGGGCTCCTCTTTTTTTTGTTAGGACAGTCTATCACCCAGTGCTCTTTTTCTTTAACAGATAACAGTAAACACTTTGATCTTTAGCCAAAAGCTTTCTTTTTTTTGTTGCCAGGTACTAAGTTTTCTAGTCTCCCTGACTTTTGTGACCAGCAGTTCATTTCTCTTATCTTTTTTAGAAAATTTTCTGGCTCCTTATTTCTTACAGATCATCTCTAAGTGCTAGTATTATTAGCAAGTATCACTGTGCTAAGTTCTAATCTTTGTCATTTATCTCTCTTTGCTCCTATTTTTTAACTGCAATGGAGATCTCATCTAATGTCTCTCTTTCTATCTATATATATCTCTTTCTTGTCTTTGCTTACTTTGAATGTTATCTAATTATTACATCTATATTCTGTCACTTAACTTTTTTCATAGTTCGACTACCCTGGTTTATTTTTCTGTCTTACAGCACATTTCTGATTCTGACTCTGGTCTCTGTACTTGCCAGCCTCATTTTACTGGTTCCTCTTTTAAATATTTCTCATTTAGAGTATCTTTCTCATTTCAGACCTAATTTTCTTTATCTCTATTTTTACCTCTTTTCACTGTTAACCTATCTCTTCTGAGTCTGCTGAAGCTTTGCTCTCAGCTCTTTTTTTTTTAGACCTCTATCCTTCATCAGAGCCTGGCAGTCAGGTGCTCCTTACCTTGTATGTCTCCCTCACCGGAGCTTAGAACAAACTCACACAGCTCAGGGCAGTGCCTGAGAAGAGAAAACACATGGGGCAGAGAAGGGAGTGTAGCTCTTACATCAGACCACTGATATTTCAAAATGAACACAATTTTTTCTGTTAACAGTTAGCAAGAGACAGGATACAGGGGACAGGAGAATGAGCCTTTCTCCCACCCAGGAGGCAGGCAAAGGCTGAGTCTCCGCCGCGCGCTGGAATGCGGTGTAAACTTCTGGGAGTGGCAAACAAACGCTGGCAGGGAGGGGGAAGGCGGCAGAGTCAGCTATTTAACCATTTAACTACCTGATAGATTCCTGGTGCTCTCTGCACTGTCTTTGGGGAGGGAGCACGCAGCCAGGCCGGCACAAGGGAGTGCGGGTAGACTCTGGGGGGGGGGAACCAAAAGAGGGACGCTGTAGTCGGCCCCTCCCCAGCTGTGGCAGGCTTCACGGCCACTCCGGGACTGGCAGGCGGGGGCTGGCAGGCCGCTGCACTCACTATCAGCATTTTACAACTCACTCGCAAGGCACAGACAGCCTCCGTTGCTGCTGTGTCTGCAGAACTCAGAACCTCAGCACCACTGCTGCTATCAAAGCTCTACCCGCGCTGCCAAAGCCGGAAATTCTTAGCCCAGCTCTGCAATCTCAGAATACACAAATGCAGCAGTTCCACACCTACACACCCAGCAGATTGTCCCATTTCTAGATTAATAGCAGACACGACAAAAGCAGACACAAGACTTAGACAAAAGAAACCAAAAACAGCGGCGACTTCCCGTCGCCCACAGGCAACTCACAGATTCAGATGGCCTTTCCAAGGCCGGCCAGCTTAGACCTTCCACCTAAGTGATGGTCTCTCGGCCTTCAGAGGGGTCCGCCAAGCGTCCTTGGCCCTCCCCTTGTCTTCCTGGGGCGTCCCCCAGGGCGATCGGACGGTGAGCACCAGACACGTCTGTCTCTACTCACCCCGTGCTCTTCTATTGAGACCTGCTTGGTCTCCAGTCAGATGGCCTCTCCCAGGCCCACAGTCCCGGAGCACGGTCTCTGGTGCTCGTACTGAGCACAGAGCGTCACGCAAACCCAAAACAGCGATCGCACCAGATACAGATTCAGATGGCCTCTCCCAGGCCCACAGTAAACAGAACACAGACACTAGACCAAAGCAGAACAGTAAATCTTACTTCTGAGCGGGTCCAGGACTTCTGGGTAAACGCGCTGATTCCCGGCCAATGCACCAAATGAAAGACTCCAAAACTCCCAAAGGGAGGCACTTACTCAAGCCTCGGGTCAGCCGCGCACCCAAGAAGACACTGAGACCGGTATTTAAGATGTATAGATAGCAAGATTTAATACAGCAACGACAAGAAAGCAGACAAAACAAACAAAAAGCACATATATACCAGATATCTGGGGCCGGACCTCATGCAGCAGGTGCAGAGGAGATCCGGCCCCTAGCCCAAATTTTCACAAGCTTTTATAGGAGAAGGCAAAGGGGGGAGCAGGGCAGGGAAAATACAGGTTTTACGTCACTAAGTGATTCAACCAAGGGTTTTTCCAAAGTGCTTTTGCAACCGCGTCCCACACTTTGGCCATGTACTTGATTCATTGGAACTGAGGTTTTTACTCACACCCTTATCTTAAAAATGTCCCTGGCACAGTCCTTAGTTGGGAGGGGTTGGACTGGGTTCGTTCCAGGAGACCCTTATCTCAGAAATGTCCGTCCCCGGAACAGTTTTCATTTGAGAGGGGGTCTGACTCTGGTGTGAGAGTTCAGAATGTACTCTGGGGTGAGTGTTCTGGTGGTCAGTAATTTTCCTCTTTCATTTCTACTTTCCTTTTTGGTCTTGGATGTTTTTGTTCAATTCCATCACCTGTTTGGTTGTGTCTTCCTGTAATTCTTTACAGGATTTCTGTGTTTCGTTTTTAAGGGCTTTTACTTGTATAGCAGAGTTTTCCTGTAATTCTTTAAAAGATTTTTGGTTTCCTCTTTATGGGCTTCTACCTGTTAAACTATGTTTTTCTGTATTTCTTTAAGTGTGTTATTAAATTCCTTCTTAAAATCCTCTTCCAGCATCTTGTAATATGATTTTAAAAATGAATCGTGTTTTTCGGGTGTGTTGGCGTATCCAGGAGTCACTGTGGTGGGAGAGCTGGTTTTTGATGATGGTGAGTGGTCTTGGTTTCTTTTAGTAATATTCTTACTCTTGCCTTTTGCCATCTGGTAAACTCTGGTGTTAGTTGTTATAGCTATCTCTGGCCGGAGTTTGTTTCTACTGTGATTATGTTAGCCTCTGTCAGCAGTCCTGGGAGTCTAACTCTCTCCTGAGTCCCAGTGTTCAGAATATTCTCTGCATGCCACCTCCACTCTTGCAGGGAAGGTGCACGGAGATCTGGAGCTCAGCTTTACCTCCTGGCTGAAAATGCAGGTGTGAAAGGGACGCTTTCCCAGAAGCAATGTTGCTTCTGCAGCCTGTGAGCCCTCCCTGGAGACCACATCTCTTCTGGCGGGAAAAGTGTGTAAATGTCTGGAGCTCAGTTCTGCTTCCTGGCTGAAGATTCAGGCCCAAAATATGCTCTGTTCTAGAAGCTTTGCTGCTTTTGCAGCAAGTACACTCTCCTGCCCAGACCTGTCTCTCCTGGACCTGGGACACAAGATGGCTCTCTCACCTACTCAGGTGCTTAGAGCCCTCCCTAGATGCCACCTCTTTTCTGGTGTAATAAGTCTCAGTGCTTCTCCTTTAAAGTGCTTCTATCTGTTTCCTTTGCTCCCCTGTTTTTCTCTAAGGGAGTTATTTATATCCTCCATAAAATCCTCTGTAAGCTTCACGACACATGATTTTAACTCTACATCTTGCTTTTCTGGTGTGTTGGGGATTCCAGGACTTGCTGTGTTGAGGAAACTGGCTTATGATGTTGCCAAATAATCTTGTTTTCTGTTGGTAAGATTCTTACATTTGCCTTTTGCCATCTGGTTATCTCTGGTGTTAGATGTTCTTGCTGTCTCTGGCTGGAGCTTGTTCCTCCTGTAGGTGTGTAATCCTCTGTCTCCACTCCTGGAAGACTAGCTCTCTCCTGGCAGAAACTGTGCACTTAGGACTCTGGGACCGCCCAAGCTGTGGTTGCAAATTTTGGACAGGAAGAATCCTGTCCTAGTTGCTCCACTGATCTTGTTCTCCTTGTCAGTCCCTCTCCACAAAGTTATTGGAGAGAAAGTGACTGTCTAAACTCCTTTCCCAGGAGCAAAAACACTCCTGGAAGAAGAGGTCCCTCCTGGTGGGAACCATGCTCAGCAGGCTGTCGAACAGCCTCAGGTAGCAGGTACAGATGCAGAAGTGATTTGTTAATGAACCAATATTATCGCTGTTATGTATGTGCTTCAAATTTGATGTGTTTTACAGTTATGTGCATCCAATAAGTGAGTCTGCATCCAATTTCATTCCAATATAGAAAATGACTTTACAATATTAGTTGAACATAGTTGGTTATGATTTTCAACGATTTAATATATAAATTAGTTGTGAAGAAAAGTCTATATTCAATTTAATATATCAAGTGAATAAAAATGATGCAAAATGCCATTGAGATCAATTTTGTTAGCCATCTCAAGCTTAGAATGTAGTAGGGAACCATTTTTTTTTCTTTAGTTCATTTGTTTGTTTGTTTTTAATTTCATGTTACTCTTCTTTGTTTTTCCCAAACAGGTTTTTGTATATTATGGTTCTGTATTTTGACTATATTTTAATTGGAGTTTATTACTTCCTTTTTTTTTTTGGTTCACAAAAGTCTTACTATTTTTAGAAGAAATGTGATGTCTTCGTGATTTCAATGTCAAGTAAAATATGGAAACATAACAGCTTAGGAGAAAAGGCCAAATTCTCCAAACCAGTTTTTCTAGATCATATTCAAGGGAATATGGCAAAACAAATAAAAATCTGTAATTAAAATAAATACAGAAAAGGAAGATAAATTCTGTTCTTAAAGGATCCCAAATCATTTCAATTCTGGAAAAATGATTTATAAAACTTTCTTCATAAATTATATTTTAAAATTTAAATTATCTATTCTGGATTTTAAAAAATGAACTTTAATTTTTTTTTTTATTCTCTAGCAAATATGGCAAAATTTTACTTACTTCCCTACATATAATTGCTGTTATCTTCTCTCTCTCTCTCTCTCTCTCTCTCTCTCTCTCTTTCTCCCCACACAACAACAAAAACACAAAACCAAAAACTGAAAAGAAATGAAAAGTAAATCTTGGAGTACATTAAACACAAACTTTTATGTATCCCATTTACTGCTTCTTATGGTATTGCTTGGGATTCATGAATGTGTTATCCTTAAGAGATCATGCCAATAGCTTCAATTGTATCATGATGTTCATTCCTATATCAGTCTTTGAGGGTAAAAAGACAGAGAGTGTAAGGAATTTTTAATTATGTTTGTATTCCAGATATGGTAGGTTTTAGAGTATGGGTGTACAAAGTGTCAAGGCACAGGATAAATGGTCTTTCAAATGATTTTGAAATTATAAAATTATAAAACTCAATATGGATATTTTAAAACAGTAAGTTCTTAAATTGAGTGATTGAATATACAATCAACTGGAACTTATTATTATTTAAACAATAACAAAAAAATTCCTTCTTTGGTATATGTGTAGTCTTCTATTGTTTACCAAGTAAATTAGAACAATATGCTTTTTCACACCGTTTACATGAGACCACAAAATCTATATGAAATGTATCACATGAACACTGTGCAAATCAACCTACATTTTCAGGGTTGAGTCAAGCACTGAATTGTTATGTGTTCATTAGGTACTGATATGGACATTTAGGAAGTATGTCATATTCTAATTTCTTTCCAATGAAGAAAATAACTTCTGAGTATAAGTTATGCCTCAGTATCAAATTTTTATGTACAAATTAGTGGTAAAGGAGAGTGTATATATGGTTTAATATATCAACTCAATATGAGAGATGAAAAACGCTACTGAGTTAACGGTTTGTGATGGCTATCTACTGCTCTGGGTGTTTTTCTCCTTACTCCAAATTACTGGTTTTGGTTTCTACCAAAGAGGTATTTTTGTGGATTACATTTCTGTATTTTAATCTTTTTGTAAGATGAGTTCTGAGTCTGTGTGTTTCTCATGTATATTTTCATCAGATTCTGCTTGTTCCTTTTCTTTGTTCTATTCTGCTTTTTTTTATTTATTGTTTATGTCATTTTATATTATATTTTAAATATTAATTTTTGTTTTAATAAGAGAAAATATTTGGGGCTGAGATGGGAAGTATAAAGGATGAGACATGCTTGGTGGCACATGCCTTTAATCCCAGCACTTGGGAGGCAGAGGCAGGCAAATTTCTTAGCTCAAGGCCAGCCGGGTCTACAGAGAGAGTTCCAGGACAGCCAGGGATATTCAGAAAAACTCTATCTCAAAAAAAAAAATATTTTAAATAACAGTACCTATGGAAAAAAGTCAAATTCTAATTTTAAAAATTAAATAAAAGCTAGAAAGATTTCTTTACCTCACTTTAAAGACCTGTTTTCCTATGACATGCCCAAGGCTCATTTTCATGTGTGCCTGAACTCAATTGTTGTTAATATCTATTTACTCATCAAAAAGATTAACAATTTCATGCAGGCACCACATTTCTTTGAGTACATGTACTCTAAGATGTATAAAAACTTATTTAGCAAACTTAACGTTTGAAATATCTAATTAGGAAAATAAGGTAGTAAATGAATTGTGGTAATTTATAATCCTTCCTGTGTTGACTTTGAATGACATCACCAAAAATCTTAATATCCGTACTTTATTAACTGAAATGGTGAATTTAAGTTCTCTGAGATATGCTCACATTAAATTTCTTAGCCACAAATTTTAATTAATATTGAAGACATTTATACAAGTTCCAAGATTTCTAATGAGACCAATCCATGTTAAAACCAATAGAAGATAAATACATAGTATTTCAATACTGAAATAAAAGTCATGTCATATTTTGCATGTTGTGGATATTTTAATTGAAAAAGTAGCCTAGAAAGAAAACTTATTCAAATCCTGGAATGAAAAGAATTTATCAATGAATGACATAATTGTGCAGCATTTAGGTTTTAGTGTTAAAACAGAGGATCTGAAATATGTAAAAGCAGTACTTCATGACAATATGTAAAACATTATTGCGAGCAAATAGCACCATGAGTAAATCTGCAAGCCAGGAAGAATACACAGTTATATGGGCAGAATGAAACAATGTTGTTGGCATGGTGTCATCCATATTATTTCTGCTTTGGTGGAGAATATAAATGGGAAAGAAAGTAGAAAAGAAAATTCTCAGAAGATTATGCTAGGGGTGAAAACACTGAATGCAATGAAGAAAGGCATACCCTGATACAGCATAGAGTACGTAGCGTCTCAAAACCTGGAGAGAATTTGAATACATTGTATAACTGAATATTTGTCCTTTAACACATATGAATTAAGAAAGACTTTTTAAATTATTGTAATAGAGTGTCATAGGTTAATAGAGTATGGCCAGGGGCAGGAGGCAGGTCTTTCCTGAACATTTAGAAAAGCAAAACTTTTGTACATGTACCTTCATTTACTCACTGGGATAAATTTTGCAGGCTCAGGTAAAAAACAATCTGAGTCTGTCCATTAACAGTTAAGACTCATGACCTAACCATAGGAATGAAAAACAGACCCACATTCATAATTATCAGAGACTCTTATACCTAATGTGAACTCAGATAAATTAGGATGTAAACTTCACAGTACTGCAAAAGAAAAAAAAAATCAGTTAATACCATGCTTTGAAATTGTTAAAGTGTGCTTTCAAGTCAGGGAAGAAAAGTGACACTAAGACTCACCTGGCTTATTTCTGCTTTTGTGCAGTCTTCGCAAGTAAAATACCAATTCAATCATGATATAGGAGGAAATGCCAAAGTCTACAAACCAGTTTCTGTAGGTCACACAATAGGAAAAATTCAAGATCATTATCAATCTGTACATAAAATTAAAAAATAGAAAGAAGACATATTTAATGGTTAACTCTCCTGAAAATTTCTCAAATCAGCCAAAAATTTTTTTTGAAAAATCTGTTCTGTAATTTACATATAAACTTTAAATTGTTTAGTATTCCTAATTTTCAAACAGTATACTTTAATGTAATATTTATCTTCTCCCAAATATGTTCATGTTCTCCTCTGTTACCAACACACATTTTTTTCTTCATTATCTCTCTTAGGGTAAAACAAAAACATAAACCATAAAACTGAAAAAAAAAAGGAAGGAAAGAAAGAAAGAAAAGTAAATCATGTAGTCCATGAAACACAAACTTCTATTATCTGCTGAACTACTAATTTTGGTTAAGCTTGGGGTGGGTTATTTTGTTAGCTTTAAAAGATCATGCCCATAGCTTCAAAAACTGTATACTGTTAATTATTTCTGTGCCAGTCTTTAAAGGTAACAAACATATTGAGTGTAAAGAATTTTAAAACTTGCAAGTGTTTCAGAAGTGTTGACATTTTTACATGGGTAATGAGAGCCATGGGATATGATAAATTGTTATCTCAAAGGCTTTTGGAATTCTATTTTATTTCATAATTTTGGAATTATAAAATGAAATATAGATACTTTCATCTAGTAATTTTAAAAACAATAGAATTGATTTGTAACCAACTTGCACATGTTTTTTAATTCTTGTTTGGTATATGCTGTAGCCTTGTTTTATTACCAAGGAGATTAGAATGATCTGGTTTTTTGACATAGTTTACATGAGAGATTAAAATCCATGAGATGTTTCCCAGGATAGCTCTGTAAATCAACCTATATTTTAGGTGTTGTGTAAGGGATTGAACTGCTATATGTCCATAATTTATTTTTATTCAGTAAGGGTGTCTCAGTCAACAAAATGAGTTCTAGGACATCCAGGGCTATACAGAGAAACCCTGTCTCAAAAATCCAATATATACATACACACACTCACACACACACACACACATATTTCCAATAAAGGAAATAACTTCTAATAGTAAGCTTGATCTCAATACCAAAGTATAATGTCCTAGTTAAGAAGAATCCATATTTTATTTAATATAACAAGTCAATAGGACAGATGAAAAGTGCAATGAAGTTCATATTTTTTGTTGGCTCTCTACTGCAGGGAATCTTGTGGAGTTTTTTTTTTTTTTTTTTTCTATTTGTCTTGGATTCAAATTTTACGTTAATGTTTTGTTTTTGTTCTTAACCAAACAAGTGTTTTGTATATTAAGCTTTACATTTTGATTTTATTTTAATATGAGATCCATGTCTCTTTAATTCTCTTGTGTGTTCCCATCTCCTTTTATTTGTCTGTTTATTATGCGCTACTCTCGTTTGGTTGTTTATTTTTTTAAAGTCATTGGACATTAATTTTTTTATGTATTTGTCTTTTAATGCGATAAAATATTGAGGATGATATAGGAAGTATAAAAGATATAATAGGGGAAGTTATCATAATACCTATCCCTGTGGGTGAAAAATATCTAGTTCTAATTTTAAAAATGAAAATAAGCTAGCAATTTTTTTCTTTACCTCTCTCTAAATATGTTTTTTTACACAATGCCCAAGAATCATTCTTTCATCTGCATAAATTTATATGTTTTTTAATATCTTTTCATCAAAAAGCTTAAATTGGCAGTTACACACATATTAACAATGAAAAAGAGAAAACCCTGATACAGCATAGAGTTATTTAGCATATTAACACAAGATGAGATTTTGAATATTGGTGTTTGCCATGTATGAATTTTGGAAGATATTTTAAAAACATTGTATGAGAGTCTCATAGGCTAACAATTAGAATGTCCGAAGTGGGTGAAGGCAGGTTTTTCTTGAACATATGGAAAAGGTCAAACTTAGTAAGGAAACCTTCCTATACTTACTGAGATAAATTTGACATCATAAAGAGCAAAACAGTAGGAGTCTATCCATAGTGACTTAATATACATAAGATTCTCAAATGACATGTTTTTTGTTTTTTTTTTGTTTGTTTGTTTGTTTTTTTACATATAAGTGATGTCCTTAACTATGATTGTCTCAAAAATATTGTAAAACACAAACCTTTCTCTACAGTGAGTAAAATAACAAACATCAATTATTACCATGTAATGCAAGATTTAAACTGAATGTACTGGAATGTGAAGAAAATTGTTAATTCACAATTTCTATCAAAATTCACACGGTTTGTTAGTTCCTTTTTACAGTCCACAATTTGTGCACAATTTTAATAGATTAAGATGGGCCCTGGCAGTGTTTGGACTGCCAAGTAAAATCTTATATCAATCACATATTGGATAGCAGGCCAAATACTACAATCGAGTTTCTCTAGGTCACTCGCCAGGAAATGTGGCAAGATAAATATCAATCTGTACTTATAACAAAGACACAGATAGGAGAAAATTCAACATTCATAAGATCCTGAAAATTTCTAGACTCTGTAAAAAGTTCTTATTTCTGTTCAGTAAAGTATTTTCTTTAAAGATTTAGATTGATTATTTTTTATGGTTTTCATACAATATACTTTAATTGTATTCTTTATCACTTAGATTTGTTGTACATTCCTACATACATTTGCTGTCCATGTTCTCTCTTAGCACATAAACAAATACAAATCCCACAAAAATGAAAAATAAATCATAGAGTTCATTATACATTAAAATTTGTTGTTTCCCAAGTTCTCGACATTGAATTGCTTATTGTAGGATCATCTTTCTTTTTGTTCTCTCTCTTTTTTTTTTTTTGCATTATTATTTGATTTTTTTTTCAATCCAGATTCTATCCCCTTCTGACCCACCCTCTGACCGTTTACATGCTACATGTCTCCTCCCAGGCCCCATCTCCATGAGGATGCCCAATCCTCCAGGCCACCCAACCGGATTTCTTCACTGCCTGGAACCTCTAGCATCTTGAGGTTTAGGTGTATCTTATCTGACTGAGTGCAGACCTGGCAGTCTTCTGCTCTACTGGGGCCTCATATCAGCTGATGTATGCTGCTCCATTGGTGACCCAGTGCCTATGAGATCAAGGAGAGTTGAGACTATTGGTCTTCCTACAGTGTTACACACCTTCTCAACCTCTTCCATCTTTTCCCTAATTTAACCATGAGTGTTGGCAATTTCTATAAATTGTTTAGAAATTAATATCTGCATCTGACTCCCTCAGGTGCTTGTTGGATCTTTCAGTGGGCAGTCATACTAGGATCATTTTTGTAAGAACTCCATAACCTAAGCTATAGGGTAAGGCCATAGAACATCCCCTTGAGCTGGATCCCACTTTGGTCCTGTCACTGAACCTCCTTTTCTTCATGCCTTTCTTCATTATTGTCCCTGCAGTTCTTTCAGATAGGAACAATTCTGTGTCAGAGTTTTTAACTGTGGGATGGCAACCCCATTTATGGACTTTAATGTGTCTGCAAAAATTGCATTTCCATGTTAAATTCAATGTCAATATTTGAGAGTTACAAACACTAATAGAGTAAATATTAAAAATATTCCAGCATAGCAAATGGAGTAAGAATTATATATGGGATTACACAGATACAGCAAACTGTTATGGTTCCTTCTAGCCAGTGGTAACATGAAAGAAATGGACACCAAGTCGGGTACACACAGCAACTTTACTTTGGGCCTTTTCTTTTACAGCTCTCTTCCCCAGCAGCTTTTTCTTGGGGCAAGGGCTAAACTTCTTCTATTACAACAGCTTCTCTTACTCTACTTCTACTCATGACAAGGGCTAAACCAACTCATATTACAACAGCTTATCTTCTACTTCTACTCACAGCAGGGGCTAAAACTACTCTCTTCACTACTTGTGCTGACTCACCTCCTTCTAGCTCCACCCCACCTCATCCAATCAGAATTCACACACGCTCCAGGCATGAGCTCAGGTCATTAACAGATAGGCTGACAGGTCCCAATCATGAGGAACATTCCAGCCTGGCAGGCAGAACAGACATGCAGCCTCACTGAGCAGCTCGGGCAAGGCAGTAAACAAGTGGGTTTCATGGGGCCTGCAGCCATACTGCTTCCCACAGCAAACAGGCTAATGTGTCACACCAAAAGCTTTTTAAACTCTAAGATGAGAAAATCAGTGGAGAGGCTGAATTGATGGCTTAGTGACTGTTCTTCCAAAGGTCTTGAGTGCAATTCCCAAAAAACACATGGTGGCTCCCAGCCATGTCTAATGTGATCTGACTATGACACAATTATCACATGCATACAAAAAAATCATTTATAAAAGTAAAATCAAAGGTAATACATGTAAATAATAAATTTGATAAACAGTATTCATGGATATGCATAGAAATGTCATTTGTTGAGGGGTTATTTGGAAAGACATCCTGTTCGAAAGCACACTGCTAAGCTTCAAAAATATGCTACCATGTTGCTTGTTTGATTAATTGAAGTTGTCAAAACATAGTCTTTATGAGAACAAGAATGCTTGGAACTGGTTGCCGAAGGGATCTGCAATCTTATAAGTGGAACAACAATAGAACTTACAAATTCACCCACCCCCCACACTCCCCGGAGCTTGTGTCTCTAGCTGCATTTGTATCAGAAGATCGCCTAGTTGGCCATCAGTAGAAAGAGATGCCCAGTGTTTGTGAATACATTATATGCCTCAGTACAGGGGAATGCCAGGGCCAAGAAGTGGGAATGGGTGGGTGGGGAAGTGTGTGTGTGTGTGTGTGTGTGTGTGTGTGTGTGTGTGTGTGTGTGTGTGTGTGTGACTTTTGGGATAGCATTGGAAATGTAAATGAAATAAATACCCAATTAAAAAAATTTTAAAAAGATCTATTTTCAGTTGAAAGTTCTAACACTGACACTATTACTTATGCCATGTTGTTCTTTCATACAGTAGCCTTTCATTGCTATCTTCTGAAAGGCTCTACAAGCACCTGACTGAGACTGATGCAGATAGTTACAGCCAACCATTAGATTGAGGTAAGAGACAACTATGGAAGAATTAACAGAAAAACTGAAGGAGATGATGGGTGTGACACCCCATTGGAAGAACAACAGTATCAATAACGTGGAAGCCCTCAGAGGTCCCAGAGCCTAAACAGCCACCCAAAGTACATATATGAGCTAGTCCATAGCCATGGTGTATATGTAGCTGAGGACTGCCTTGTCTGACCTCATGAGTGAGGATGCATTTAAATCAGTAGAATTTGTTCCCCCAGAGTTGATGGCAGTGAGGTTAGGATGGATGGGGGAGCACACTCTCAGAAACAAAGGGGAAAAGGGAAGGGGAAATTCACAGTAAGGGGAATCTAGGAGCTGCAGTAACATTTGGAATATAAATGATTAATATTATTTAATAAAAAAGTTTTAAAAAGATGAATTTGAATAGACATAAACACCTAGATAAGTGCTCTACCTATTTTCAAGTTTATTATTTTTGTTGCTTTTGCTTCTGAATTCCTTTGAGTTTTGATTTCTATCCTGCATTTTATATAAAGAGGATTTCTCAATTATGCCTCCTGTATTTAAAATTTCCCTGAAATAGTAGTTGATAACTTTAGAGCCCTGAAACAACATGCCAAACATTTTCTCTGAGAATGTTATCTCTTGAGCTCATATTAGAAAATATTTCCCCTTTATTTTTTTTCCTCTTGAAGGGGGTCTTGGAGTTTTATTACACACACCTACACACACACACACACACACACACACACACACACACACATAAGGAGAGAGAGAGAGAGAGAGAGAGAGAGAGAGAGAGAAATGATATATAAATTTACAAATACAAACGTAAATATATTGCATTTCTGATAAGTCCCTAGTCAAATTAACTAAAGGACCCAGAGGCAGCATTCCAGTTAACAAGATTAAAAATGTATTTCTCTTTTAATTATTTTAAAAAATATTTCTCTTTTTTTTCAGTCCACATTTTATCCCCATCCTGGTCTGACCCACCAACTTTTTCTCATCCCATTCCTCATCTCCCTGACACAAAGAGTATGTACCTACTCTCCCCTCCCTCCCAACCTCCACCCACCATACCAGAACTGCTCACTTCCTGGAACCTAAACTCTGTGGAGAGTTAGCTATGTCATCTCTCCCTAAGCTTAGACCAGGCAGCGCTATGCTTTACATGAGTTGGGGGCTCATTCTAGATGGTGTATGCAGCCTTTTTGGTGGCTCAGTGTCTGAGAGATCTCAAGGGTCCAGGTTAGTTCAGAATGTTGATCTTCATATGTCGTTGCTCAAATTCTTTCAGCCTTTCCCTATTTATGCCATACGGGTCCCCGATTTCAGTGCATTGGTTAGGTGTATGGATCTGTTCCTGTTTTAGTCATCAGCTTATTTGACTTCTTGAAAAAAGAGCTATGCTAGGCTTCTGTCTGAAACTAGACCATAAGATCAATAATAGCGTCAGGCCTCGGAGCCTCCTCTTGAGCTGGATTCCAAGTTGGGTCTGTCACTGGACCTCTTTTCCCTCAGTCTCTTCTCCATTTTTGTCCCTGCAGTCCTTTTAGATAAGAAAAATTCTGTGACAAGCCCAACTCTCCACTTAGTACACTGCCTTTCTTCCGGAGGTGGACTCTTGGTTTTCTATTTTTTAGTAATAAACCATCAGGATTATATGATAGGCATATTTCCTTCTGTTAATTCATGTCCTCTTTTCATCCATCAGAACATCCATATACTCATCTCTCTACAAATCTAGTATAAGCATTATCTGATTTATCCACTGTATCATATTTTATTCCCCAATGTATTTGTCTAAAACAAATGTAAATGTGCATGTAAAGAAACAGATACAGGACTGGAGAGATGGCTCAGTGGTTAAGAGCACCAACTGCTCTTCCGAAGGTCCAGAGTTCAAATCCCAGCAACCACATAGTGGCTCAAAACCATGCATAATGAGATCGAATGCCCTCTTCTGGTGCATCTGTACAGCTACACTCTACTTAGATATAATAATAAATAAATCTTAAAAAAAAAAAGAAAAGAAAAGAAACAGGTACAGTATTCATGGCTGTCAGGTTTATGACTATTGCAGTCACTATAGAATTTAGTGTAGAGTGTTTTCCAAAAGCTAGAAATCAATCTACTGCAGGATCCAATGAGGCTACATTCTTTATCCATTTAAATGTTAGTGAAAAGGAAAAATGCATTCTCTGTAGATTGAATTCTATGAGTATATATATATCATCAGTTGGATGTGATGTTGATCATTCTCAGTGCAATATATGACTATGTCAGTTTTATATGTCACTCAAGGTTGTTCTTGAATATGCATATCTCCAGATATTTGTTGCAAACAGATGATCTTCGCAACTGCAAATAAATATCTGGGAATTTTCATTTTATAAGAAGTAGGTACTATGTCAGATTTTTATTAATTCAATTCAGTCTTGTAGGTTAGTATATGTATATCACAAACAAGCTTCTATTTAAGCCATGCTATGTAACCTCCACCCCCCATCAGGCTGAAACCTGTTTGCTCAGGTTTCACTATTTACGTCTGTGAGGAGCCTGCAACTCTATTGTTCTGCCACACCCATTGCCACCTTGCTCTTCTGGAGCCATACATGTGGTCCCTCTGCATATGTAATATGGAAAATCATAGAAGGAAACTTTATTGAACATAGCCACATTGGAAAGAAGAACATAGTCCAATAATATCCAAATATACCATCTGATCAACTTGATTTTCTAGGCAAATGATTATATTTAAGTAGATGGTTAGAGATATACACAACTATGCAGTCTTGTTATAAGTGTGGCCCCACCTATTTTTGACTCACCTTTATCTTGCTTTCAAGGTAGACCAGTTGTCAAAACTAATGAAACCACATTCAAAGAGGAAGTATGTACCTCTAGTTGGCCCAGATCTTCAGCTTTTACTTCTCTCATCTTGGTTGTCCTAGCAGAATTCCAGCTCCTTAGACCATTGTGTCAATGCTTGGAAGCCAAAGGAATGTAAATGGGACAATGTTTCCATACTTGGCTAGTTATAGAGTGATGTCAGAACCAGTCCACTCATCAATCCTTCAGAAGCTCATCAGCTTTTGTACGAGAACATTTTAAATAAATAATATATGGGCTTTTAAGATTTTATTATTAAAATGTGTGTGTGTGTATGTGTGTGTGTGTGTGTGTGTGTGTGTGTGTGTGTGTGTGTGTGTGTAGAAGTATGTGCACATGAGTAACTTTCTGATCTCCCTGAAGGGTGTTCTGAGCCACCTGATGTGAATGTTTGAATCTGAACATTGAGCACCAGGAAGGGCAGTGTGTACCCTTATATTCTGAGAAATCTCTACAGACCATTAAAGTATTTTCTTAAGATTTTACTTTTAAAAGTTTCAATGACCGAAGCTACAATACCATCAATACCATTAATCATATGGAACTAGAAAATGATTTATGTGTTTATATTTTGTGGACACTAGTGATCATGGATTGTCTTCTATGAGGTGACTTGTTGGACCTTTTTGATATAATCACTATGATTAAAGCAATGATTCACTCATGTGTGTGTAATATTCAGATACGATATTAATTTTATAAAGTTTTACTCTTTTTTTTTAGTGATGTGTAAAGGAAATCTTTTATGCCTAGCTTCAAGTGAGTGTACAGTGAAAACTTTATATCTATTTTTAAGTGATTGATATTGAAGTGTTTCTGTGTAGATTTGAGTAAAATGTATGAATAAAGGCTTTTCTGTGTTTGGGTCACTAATTAGAGGGTGGAAAATTGTTTTGAGACTGTTTGAATCTTGAAAAAAATGTTGCCTCTGTGGAAGATCTGAGATGATATATGAAAACTTACAAAGTACTAGTCCTGGTGCTAAGACACTACTGGCAAACCTTTAATTCTTATTTTTGATTATGTTTAGACATGGACAAACAGGACAGGATAGAATTGAAGACCCAGAAATGAACCCACACAAATATCCTCACTTATCTGTGACAGTGAGTACAAAACCATATAGTGACAAGAAGACAGCATTTTCAACAAATGGTACTGCTTCCACTGGTTTTCGGCATATAGAAGAATGCAAAATGATCCATTCCTATCTTCTTGTACAAAGTTCAAATCCAAGTTGATCAAGGATATCCACATAAAACCCAATCTGTAGAATGTCTCTTAGTACGTTCTATCTTGCCATTCTTCCTTATGTCAGAAACTTGAAGATTTAGGTTTTGCATTGATAGTTGAACTGATTGATGAAATAAAAAGTGGGAAATTCTGGGTTAGTTCTTTTACCATAAACATAGGACACATTATGTATCAAATATCAGTTATACATGTATTTTCAAAACTTATAAAAATGAAATCTTTCAAAAAATTCTGAAAAGAAATATCTAGGAAACATTAAAATTGCCTAAATGTTCATGGACAAGGAAGCAGTGTGTCCTGGATTGGTGGTAAATATACATTAATCTAAGCACTCAGGACACAGAGGCAACAATTTTCACACTGTTGCCTTAACCAAATATATTTGAAATACTAAAAAAGAAACAATTTTCTCATTATAATGTTTAATTATTATATTATGAATATAAATGTATGTATACAATGAAAGATGAAAACTTATTGTACTGACATTCCAATGTTGAATTCTTACATTCTTTTATTCAAAACTTGAATTTCAATTTGAATTTAAATTACTAAAAAAGAAAGGAAAATTAATAAAATGATAACTGATAGTTGAAGCAAAAGAAATTTAATTGTAATTGAAGATTATTTTGATCAGAATTTTTTAAAAATGCTATAAAAACCTAAAAAAAAACCCTAAGATTATGAAACTCAAAAATCCCTAAAACCCCTTTTAAAAACCTAAAAGTCTCTAAAACCTTAAAACAAAAACAAACCTAAATCCCTAAAGAAAATACCTGAAGCCCCCAAAAAACCTAAAACACTAAAAATCACCTAAAGCACTCCAAAAACCTAAAATCATAAAAAAACTAAAAGCATAAAAGCCCTAAAGTCTTAAAACAAACAAACAAACAAACAAACAAAAAAAAAACCCAAAATCCTAAAAAAATGAAAATACATAAAAATAAAGAAAGAAAGAAAGAAATCGCTATATCCCTAAAATCATTTAAAAAAACAAAAAGAAACACAAAAGCAAAATAAAATAAAACAAAAAACTAGAACCATGAAACACTAAAACCCTAGAAAACACTGACCTCTTGACCAGGTGAGGGTAACATCTTGTATTCTGGTTCCATCAGAGAAGAGTCTGCTCAGGAGAGCACATTGGCTGCACAAGTAACATAGGTTCTGGAACAGGATGCCATTGGGGCATTCATCTTCAGAAATGAGGCAGAGCTGGGCTCCAGACCTCTGTGCACCTTCCCTGCAAGAGGAGAGCTTGCCTGCAGGGAGTTCTCTGACCACTGAGGCTCAAGAGAGAGTTTGACTCCCAGGGGTGCCGACAGACGCTACCAGAATCAGAGCAGGAACAAACTCCAGCCAGAGACATCTATAACAACTAACAACAGAGATTACAAGATGGCAAAAGGCAAATATAAGAATCTTACTAATAGAAACAAAGACGACTCACCATCACCAGAAGCCAGGACTCCCACCTGAGCAAGTCCTGGTTACCTCTACACACCTGAAAACCAAGATTCAGATATAAAATCTTATCTCGTGGTGCTGGTAGAGGTTTTTAAGAAGAAAATTAATAACTCAATAAAGAGATACAGGAGAACATGGCTAAAAAGGTAGAAGGCCTTAAAGAGGAAGCAAAAAAAAAAAAAATACCTAAAAGATTTGCAGGAAAACACTGCTGAACAAGTAAAAGCCCTTAAAGAAGAAACGCAAAAACTCCTTAAGGAATTCCAGGAAAACACAACCAAACAGGTGATGGAATTGAACAAAACTATCCAAGATCTAAAAACAGAAGTAGAAACAATAAAGAAAACCCAAAGGGAGACAATGCTGGAGATAGAAACCCTAGGAAAGAAATCAGGAACCATAGATGCAAGCATCAGCAACAGAATAAAAGAGATGGAAGAGAGAATCTCAGAAGCAAAATATTCCATAGAGAAACTGGAAACAATAATAAAGAAAATGCAAAATGCAAAAAGATCCTAACTTAAAACATCCAGGAAAGCCATGGTGGAACACACCTTTAATCCCAGCACTCAGGAGGTAGAGGCAGACAGATTTCTGAGTTCAAGGCCAGCCTGGTCTACAGAGTGAGTTCCAGGACACCCAGGGCTACACAGAGAAACCCTGTCTCAAAATAAACAAAAACAAAAACAAAGAAAAAAACAAAAACACCATCCAGGTATTCCAGGATACAATGAGAAGACCAAACATACAGATAATAGGAGTAGATGAGAATGAAGATTTTTCAAATTAAAGGGCCCGAAAATATCTTCAACAAAATTATAGAAGAAAATTCCACAAACCTAACGAAATAGATGCCCATGTACATACAAGAAGCCTACAGAAGCCCAAATAGAATGGTCCAGAAATGAAATTCCACCTGACACATAATAATCAGAATAAATGCAGTAAATAAAGATAGAATATTAAAAGCAATAAGGGAAAAATGGCAAGAAACATATAAAGGCAGGCCTATTAGAATAACATCAGACTTCTCACCAGAGACTAGGAAAGCCAGAAGATCCTAGACAGATGTTATACAGACCCAAAGAGAACACAAATTCCAGCCCAGAATACTATACACAGCAAAACTCTCAATTACCTTAGATGAAGAAACCAAAATATTCCATGATAAAACAAATTTCACAATGTATCTTTCAATGAATCCAATCCTTCAGCGGATAATAAAAGGAAAACACCAACACAAGGATGGAAACTTCAACCTAGAAAAAGCAAGAAAGTAATCCTTCAACAAACCTAACACAGCTGCAGGAACAGAATCCTAACTTTAACAACAAAAATATCAGGAAAATACAATTACTTTTATTTAATTTCTCTTAACATCAATGGACTCAATTCTCCAATAAAAAATACATAGACTAATAGACTGGCTACACCAACAGGACCCAACATATTGCTGCTTAAAGGAAACCCAATTCAAGGAAAAGACAGACACTACCTCAGAGTGAAAGGTTCAAAAACAATTTTCCAAGCAAATGTTCCCAATAAACAAGCTGGAATAGCAATTCTAATATCGGATATATCTGACTTTGAACCCAAAGTTATCAAAAAAGACAAGGAGGGGTACTTCATACTCATCAAAATTAAAATCTACCAAGATGAACATTCAATTCTGATTGTCTATGCTCCAAATACAAGGGCAGCTGCATTCATTAAAGAAACTTTAGTAAAGCTCAAAACACACATTGCAACTCACACAATAATATTGGGAGACTTCAACACGCACTCTCACCAATGGACAGATCCTGGAAACAGAAACGAAATAGAGACACATAGACACTAACAGAAATTATGAAACAAATGGATTTAATAGATATCTACAAAACATTTTATCCTAAAAAAAAAAAAAGGATATACATTCTTCTCAGCACAAAATGGCACCTCCTCCAAAATTGTCCATACAATTGGTCAAAAAATTGGCCTCAACAGATAAAAAAAATATTGAAATTGCCCCATGCATCCTATCTGAACACCACAGACTAAGTCTGATCTTCAATAACAGCATAAAAAATAGAAAGCCAACATTCAGGTGGAAAGTAAACAACACTCTACTCAATGATTCCTTTGTCAAGGATGAAATAAAGAAAGAAATTAAAGACTTTTTAGAGTTTAATGAAAATGAAGCCACAACATACCCACACTTATGGGACACAATTAAGGCAGTCCTAAGAGGAAAACTCAGCCCTGGGTGCCTCCAAAAAGAAACTAGAGACAGCATACACTAATAGTCTGACAGCACTCCTAAAAGCTCTAGAACTAAAGGAAGCAAATTCACCCAAGAGGAGTAGACCACAGGAAATAACCTCAGGGTTGAAATTAAACAAGTGGAAACAAACAACTATTCAAAGAATCAACCATAAGATCTGGTTCTTTGAGAAAATCAACAAGATAGATAAAACCTTAGCCAGATTATCGAGAAGACACAGGGACAATATTCTAATTAACCAAATCATAAATTAAAAAGGAGACATTACAACAAATCTCGAAAATATCCAAACCACCATTAGATCCTTCTACAAAAGGCTATACTCAACAAAATTGGAAAACCTGGAAGAAATGCACAAATTTCTAGACAGAAAACAGATAACAAAGTTAAATCAGGATCAGATTAATTACGTAGACAGTCCTATATCCCCTAAAGAAATAGAAGCAGTCATCAATAGTCTCCCAGCCAAAAAACAAAAACATAAACAAAAACAAAAACAAAAACAAAAAACAAAACACATGACATGATGGGTTTAGGGAAGAGTTCGGTCAGACCTTCAATGAAGACCTAATTCCACTTCTTCACAAACTTTTCCACAAAATAGAAGCATAAGTTACTCTAACCAACTCATTCTATGAATCCACAATTACTCTGATACCTAAACCACAGAAAGATCTAACAAAGATAGAGAACTTCAGACCAATTTCCATTATGGATATTGATAAAAAAATACTCAATACAATTCTCGCTATCCGAATCCAAGAACACATCAAAACAATCATCCCTCCTGACCTAGTAGGTTTCATTCCAGGGATGCAGAGATGGTTTAATATACGGATATCCATCAACGTAATCCATTATATAAACAAACTAAAAGAAAAAAAAAAAACACAAGATCAGCTGGATAAATGCTGAGAAAGCATTTGACAAATCCAACACCCATTCATGAAAAAAGTCTAGGAAAGATCAGGAATTCAAAGCCCATACATAGACATGATAAAAGCAATCTACAGTAAACCAGTAGCCAACATCAAAGTAAATAGTGAGAAACTGGATGTAATCCCACTAAAATCAGGGACTAGACAAGGCTGCTCACTTTCTCCCTACCTAGTTAACATTGTACTTGAAGCCCAAGCCAGAGCAATTTGACAAAAAAAAAAAGTCAAGAGGATGCAAATTGGAAAGGAAGAAGTCAAAATATCACTATTTGCAGATGACATGATAGTATAAATAAGTGTCCCTAAAAATCCACCACGGAACTCCTAAACCTAATAAACAGTCTCAGTGAAGTAACTGGATATAAAATTAAGTCAAACAAGTCAATGGCCTTTCTCTAAACAAAGGATAAACAGGCTGAGAGAGAAATTAGGGAAAGAACACCCTTCTCAATAGTCACAAATAATATAAGGTACCTTGAGGTGACTCTAAGGAAGTGAAATTTTGGTATGATAAGAACTTCAAATCTCTGAAGAAATAAATTGCAGAAGATCCCCTAAGATGGAAAGATCTCCCATACCAATGGATTGGCAGGATCAATATAGTAAAAATGGCTATCTTGCCAAAATCAATCTACAGATTTAATGCAATCCCCATTAAAATTCCAACTCAATTCTTCACTGAGTTAGAAAGGGCAATGTGCAAATTCATCTGAAATAATAAAAAACCTAGGATAGCAAAAACTCTTCTCAAGGATAAAAGAACCTCTGGTGGAATCACCATGCCTGACCTAAAGCTGTACTACAGAGCAATTGTGATAAAAAAAAAACTGCATGATACTGGTATAGCAAGAGACAAGTAGACCAGTGCAATAAAATTGAAGACCCAGAAATAAACCCAAATACTTATGGACACTTGATCTTTGAACAAGGAAGCTAAAACCATCCAGAGGGGGGAAAAAAAAAAAACCACAGCATTTTCAACAAATGGTGCTGGCACAAATGGTGATTATCATGTAGAAGACTGTGAATTGATCCATTCCTATCTTCTTTTACTAAGGTCATATCTAAGTGGATGAAGGAACTCCACTTAAAACCATAGACCCTAAAACTTATAGAAGAGAAAGTGGAGGAAAGTGTTGAAGATCTGAACACAGGGGAAAAATTCCTGAATAGAATAGTAATGTCTTATGCTGTAAGATTGAGAATCGACAAATGGGACCTCATAAAATTGCAAAGCTTCTATAAGGCAAAAGACACCATCAATAAGACAAAAAGGTCACCAACAGATTGGGAAAGGATCTTTACCTATCCTAAATCAGATAGAGGTCTAATATCCAATACATATAAAGAACTCAAGAAGGTGGACTGTAGAAAATGAAATAACTACATTAAAAATGGGGCTCAGATCTAAACAAGGAATTCTCATCTGAGAAATCCCGAATGGCAGAGAAGCACATGAAAAAAATGTTCAGCATTCTTAATAATCAGGGAAATCAACATCAAAACAACCCTGAGATTCCACCTCACACTAGTCAGAACGGCTAAGATCAAAAATTCAGGTGACAGCAGATGCTGTCGAGCATGTGGAGAAAGAGGAACACTCCTCCATTGTTGGCAGGATTGCAAGCTTGTACAACCACTCTGGAAATCAGTCTGGTGGTTCCTCAGAAAATTGGACTTAGTACTACCGGAGGATCCAGCAATACCTCTTCTGGGCATATATCCAGAAGGTGTTCCAACAGGTAGGAAGGACACATGCTCCTCTATGTTCATAGCAGCCTTATTTATAATAGCCAGAAGCTGGAAAGAACCCAGATGTCCCTCAACATAGGAATTGATACAGAAAATGTGGTACATTTACACAATGGAGTATTACACAACTATTAAAAAGAATGAATTTATTAAATTCCTAGGCAAATGGATGGACCTGGAGGGCATCATCCCCGAGGTAACCCGATCACAAAAGAACTCACTTAATATGCACTCACTGAAAAGTGGATATTAACCCAGAAAGTTATATTACCCAAGATATAAGGCACAATTTGAAAAACACATGAAACTCAAGAAAAATGAAGAACATAGTGTGGATACTTTGCCCATTCTTAGAATTGGAAACAAAACACCCATGGAAAGAGTTACAGAGACAAAGTTTGGAGCTGAAATGAAAGGATGCATCATCTAGAGACTGTCATACCCGGGGATTCGTCCCATACCCGGGGATTCATCCAAACCCTGACACCTTTGCATACACCAGCAAGATTTCGCTGAAAGGACCCTGATATAGCTGTCTCTTGTGAGACTATGCCAGGGCCTAGCTAACACATATTTGGATGTTCATAGTCAGCTATTGGATGGAATATAGGGGCACCAATGGAGGAACTGAAAAAAGTACCCAAGGAGCTAAAGGGGTCTGCATCCCTATAGGTGGAATAACAATATGAACTAACCAGTACAAGCCCCCCCACCCCCCGGAGCTCATGTGCCTAGCTGCATATGTATCAGAAGGAGGCCCAGTTGGCCATCAGTGGAAAGAGAGGCCCACTGGTCTTGCAAACTTTATATGCCTCAGTACAGGTGAATGCACGTGCCAAGAAGTGGGAGTTGGTGTGTAGGGGAGTGGGGAAGGGAGGGTATTGGGGACTTTTGGGATAGCATTGGAAATGTAAATGAAGAAAATGCTTAATTTAAAAATAAATAAATAAAATATACTTTACTTTATATTTTATCTGATATTCTTAACATCCAACTTCTATATTTTAAAGCTATTCCAAAATTAAGCGATTCTGCACTGCCATATGCATAGTGTCACAGTGCTTCACACACTGCTAACTTTCACTCTTGTCTGTCTTTTCAAATCAATGCCTTTTGTCACATCAGGAATCTATGTCCTTCCAAATCCCAACAAAGACAATTTACCATTATGTGATTTCTTAGATTTTGTTGCTGGAAAAAACACCATGACCAAGAGAAACATGTGAGGAAAGTGTTTATTTATTTATCCACCTTTTTTCATAGTACATTGAATGCAGTTGAGGCATGAAATTGGATGCAAGAACTCCATGAAAGCAAATGGAACAATGTTGATTACAGGCTTCATATTCATTGTGTATTCAGTACCCTTTCTTATAACTCAAGGACAGTGTACCTACAGGTGCCACTGTTCACAGACAGTAGGGTAACCTCATATTAACCATTAATTAAGGACATGGCTTAAACACACAACCACAGATCAAAATGATGGTAGCCATTCCTCATTGAGATTCCCTGACCTAAACATATTCATGTTTGCTTTCCTGTTTGTAAGTACACATATGTATATTACTTAATTTTTTTATATGATGAAGTACTACTTTTATTAAGATGAAGAATAACATAAGTTAAATATCATCTAACATTTTCCTACCATGAAAATTTCAATAAAGCAATTTACCTTTTCAGTTCTTTATAAAATTTGAATCTGGTCTATTTAAAATAATATAACACTTTGGGAGAAAGAAACACATTTGCAACCCTACACTAGAAGGCAAGATTGAGAAAATGTCCACAACTACCATGACCTTCCCCCTGATGCTGTGGTAGACAGGGAGGAAGGTGATCCAGACACTGCAGAACACCAGCATGCTGAAAGTTAGGAACTTGGCTTCATTGAATGTGTCAGGAAGATTCCTAGACAAGAAAGCCAAAGTGAAGCTCCCCAGAGTCAACAGCCCAAGTATCCCAGGACAACGTGGAAGACAATGACAGAGCCTTTATTGCAAATTATGACAATCTTCCCATGTTCAGATTGTATATCTCTGTCAATAAAGGGAGGAGATTTTACCAACCAGATTCCACAGAGAAGAAGTTGGATTAGGGTACAAATGGGAATGACCAACTTAGGTGCCCCTGTTACCAACATCCCTCTCATTCTTCTTCCTGGAGTAGTGAGCTTGAAAGCCATGACCACAGATATTGTTTTGGCCAATACTGTAGAAACAGACACAGTGAAAAATACTCCAGATATGGTTTGCTGCCAGAAGCAGGTGATCTGGTCAGGATGTCCAATGAAGAGCAGGGAGCAGAGAAAGCAGAACACAAGAGAGATGAGCAGGATGTAGCTGAGAATGCGGTTATTGGCCTTCACAATGGGAGTATCCTTGTTCTTCACAAATGTGATGAGGACTAGAATTGTGATGGCCGAGAAGTACACTGCCATGCAGTGTAGAGCCATCCCAAATGGATCTTCTTAAGCCAGAAATGATACAGCTCTTGAGAGAGAGTAGGTTTGCTCTATGTTGGCATTCTTATCATCTGGACATTTCACACACTGTTCCATATCTGCTGGCAAATGAAAACAATCCCTTATAAGTTATCATAATTACATTGGTAGTAATTTTATATTCATGTTATTCTTAGGAAATATCAATAAATAAGTTGATGTTGAGCATCTATTCCCTTCCTTTTTGCTGTAGAACCAGTAAATTGAGATTGCTCTGTATTAACCTACACATTGTGATGGGAAAAAAACACCATCATTGGAAGTGGAAAGAAAAAAAATATTGAACAAAAACAAGTATATGATGAATAATAATATGCATAATCTCAGATTATTTAATTCCTCTAAACATAAATCCACTATTCACAGAAAAGTGTAGTGTGCAGATATCAGTACTGGTGTCAGTTGATGAAATGCATCATGTGCTTTGTTTGCTCTATGGTTTGTGCCTTTGTCTGTATCTACACATAGGAACAGAACATACAATTCCTCATTCAAACACTATTTGCATAAAGGAATATTTTCATTCTTGAAGCTGTAGGCCTAATAGACCTATGCATGTCCCTTTCATTTTTTTACAATCTCTACCTTGCCAAATACACATTCCATGCTATATGGCATGAAGATTATGAAGGTTCATATTTCTCCCTCTTTCCTTAGCTAAGCTCTAAACAATCTCTTTTTGCATTTTTGAAATCTTCACTCTTGTTCTAATTCTTTAAGAGGAAATATTAAATCATTTGTCCATCTAACCTCTTAAAATATATTTCATTAAACAACTGTTACACTGAGCATGTGGTCTTTTTCACAGAGTAAGCTGGGTGATAGAGGGAAAGATTATGGACTGATCAGGTGGTCAACTTTCTATGTACAACAAATCAAAGAAAAATTAACATATGCATAGATTACATCTAAAATGTTTCTTTAAAACATTTTTTACAGGTTTGTCCTCCTAAACACTTTCTATATTATATAAAAGCAGTAACCATCATATTGTGTTAGAAATGCCTTGTTTCAAGAAGACATTGGAAGTTATTTGCTTGGTCTAAAAGAAGTTGGCACTATTTAACTGATTATGTTTTCATTCATGGAGATTTTAAGTCTTTAGTTTGCATCCAGGCCATTTGATATTTCTAGTTTGGATAGAGAAGGTATTCAAATTCAGCAAATGTTCTTCTGTATGCAAGCATGTACCTCTGTCATTGGAAACCTCATTTTCTGGGCACTGAACATAATCAAAGCATCAGTCTGCTGTTTCTTACTGAAAATTTTCCCTGAATCCCGCAGTACATATCACACTACACACAGAAGAGGGAACCTGAGGCAGTGCATAAATATTATATAATATTCATGTGAGTGTATGTATTTCATGTATTTATCATATGAATAATGACCCATAGATTGATATATAGGGCACTAACAGAAATGGCTATACATATTCCTCTGATAACCTGTATCACTTAACAATATCAGGCACATTTGTATTCATATTACCCTGCAACACACTAAGTGTCACACAAAAATTACTACATTATGTAGTATTATTTATGTATCATTCAGGTTGTTGCAATTCAGAAATTGTCCTTCCTAAACTGATCAATCCAAAAAGAATGTTTAGTTGGCACAAGTTTTGCCTCTCATGATTTATAAATTACAAAAAAAGAATACTGTGGTATATGGAGGGAGAATGTAGGGTAAATAAAGAAAGAGTAGTTTGATGATTATGACCAAAATATTTTATATAAGGCTCCCATAAAATTAATGAAATACTCCTAAGTGTAAAAGAAAACCTTGAACACACTGTCCCTTTCTCTCTTTCACCTGCATCTATGAGGGTGCTCCCTACCCACCCACTCGTGCTTCATCACTCTAGATTTCCCCTCTAGTTTTCCCCTGTACTTGGCCATCAAGCCTTCACAGGACCAAGGGATTCTCCTCACACTAATGCCAGATAAGGCAGTCCTCCACGGAGGACGGGAATTCATGAAGGAAAATAACATTTGAAATGAAAATAAATAAAAAACAATACAAAATAAATAAATTAAAAAGAGAAAACCTTGAATCTATAGAGACATTTATGTTAACGAATGCATGTTATACTAAATTAGGCTATAAATATGTTTGCACAGAACTAAAAAAATTCACATATTTAAATTTTTTTCATTAATCATATGTACATATACATTATACTATAAATCCATTATATATATATATATATATATATATATATATATATATTCCTGTATTGTAGGATATAAGTGATTGTATCACTGTGTATATCTTGAAATGGATAAATAAAATTAAATAAAATGGATATTAAAATGAGTAGCCTGATTGGTGATATTAACAGTTGAATATATTAAAAGCATGATCTACAAACATACAAAACAAATATAAAACATGTTCTAACATATTACTCATAATTTTCTTCCTTTGAATAAAATTAGCATTTTCATAATGCTTAAATTCATAGAGTTTTTGTTATTTGGAAATATGTAAAATATTCTTACTGATAAAATATTTTCTTTACTTGAAACACTGATAATCTTCTTAAAGTAAGCTGATTGTTAGTTAAGATACACAACTATATAATGTTTTTGAATACTGTAAGGTGGTATCTAATAAGGGCTTTTGAATATATTTCTTAATTATTCACTATATAAAATTTTATGCTCCTTTATTATGCTTAATTCTCAAAGAGTATTTTGTATGTTTTGTAATAACTTAGTAGTGAACATTAGACTTAGTATCCTCAGTTATGGATATTATTAAATATGCATTAATGATATTATAGGGTATAAAAGGATAAGAATAAAAAAGTTGAAAGAACAGATATATTAGTTAATTCTCAAAGTATTCAATAATATTAAGATTATTGATGTATAAATTTCAGTTAAGTATAAGTTATAAGGAGAATCTGTTAGGTATTTCATATGTAGTGGAAGTCATGCTCTTTTATATATCTGTGGAATGACAATTCTAAGGTTATTTTATAGCAGTTTTACACAATAGGACTGTAATTTAGTTCAAGGATGGCATTCAGAGATAAAAAAATATTTATTTATTTTCATGAATACAAAATGTATCATATCATAGTGCTCAATGTGTATAAATACTTAAATTGTATTCAGCTCTAAGGATCCCTAATATGTCAGGCATATTTCAAGATATCTAGACTGAAATTTAGCGTATCTCATATTACAAACTTTACTGCAGTTGAAATTTTATATTTCACACATCTCCCTTAATCATCACTATGCCCTCTTGTAGAATTTCAGCAAGTGAATATGAGCTTCTTCTGGTAATGTTTTTTGCTACTGATGAGATCAACAAGAATCCTTATATTTTAGCCAACATGAGTTTGATGTTCTCCATCATTGGTGAAAACTGTCAGCATTTATTGAGAGATTTGGATCAAGAATATACACAAACAGAAGGACAAATGAGTTTTTTAATTATTTCTATTATTTAGATGAATCATAGGTCTTACAGGAGCATCATGGAAAACATCCTAAAAACTGGCAATGCACTCTTCCATGCGACTGGTAAGAATTTGTGACAATAAAAGGGTTAAGAACATTAAATTACATTTACAGGTGCCTACCATCCTAGGCTGTTGCAGTCCTTTGGAAGTCATTTGGTGCACATGAACAATGGATTGAGATCCATATCATACTCATTAAAACAAGACTACATGTCAAACATTCAGGTTTTTAATAATCTTGAATTTGGGTTTGCCCAGATTTAGAGGTGAGGCTCCATGTGCTTTTCTGCAGAGACATCCTCCATGTTGCTTGGAGCACAAAGAGTATTTCTTAAAATTTATTTTATTTTGCCTAAAATTCATGTTATGTACTTGATTTGGAGGAAAGAAAGCAGAGCACATATCATCGTGTCCTTCCTAATTATCAAGGCAATATGTGGTTTCTATTTTCCTTTAAGTTTTTCTATTGGGTGGCAATCTTAAGCTATCCACTACAATACTTTTTGAGCTTATAAAACAAAGTTTTCTTCTGTTTCACAGATAATATTCCATAGCTTCTTTCCAGTTGCTTGTCCCTTTATTTCTTGTTGATATCAGATATCTGAGTCCATGTTATTCTCTGTGTAAGACGTGATGGCCTCTATCCTATTTTCATGTCAGAGAATAGTCTTAGAAGTGTTGCTGTTGTATATTCATTAATTTTGAGGTCATTTATTAGTAAACCATTCTTATCCTGTTTTTCCCCATTAATCAGATACTGATTTGTGATTCTTCAATCACTTTAAACAAGGTTTGATATGGCACAGAAGTACGATTTATACAAAGCATTGAAGCACTTTTGAGTATCTTCACTCATCAATCTACATGGATGGAAGGACTTCCTCTTTCATGAAAATGTATGCAGTAGCAAATAGGTTATTCATGAACCACAGATATTTGAAAGGCAATGGGATGCCCGTTATACAACTATGCACCAACAAATATAATTTCAGTTTCTTTAATACAAATTTCATATTAGTGTAATATACTTTAAATGATTTTTGTACAAAATTCAACTTATTCTAATGAAACTAATTCTGACATGTTATAGCTTGTTTACACACAGGATTTTTAACCCAATGCATTATAATTGGCACGACATATTACTTCACTAATACTCAACATCCATGCAGGATTGTTGATGGTGATTCTTCCAAGGTTTCCCCTTAAAACCCTTAATCCATTATACTAGGCTTACAATACAGGGTCCAATTTCCCTTCCAATTTTCATTGTCCCATATGCATAACTATACTAATATTGAATACCAAAATTAGAATTTCAATATTATATAAAAATTTTACACCTGTAGGACCTTTGCAGTCTGAACTTATGAAAGCAGGGTTTACCACCCAGCCCTATCAACCTACATGCCTAACAGGAGCTCTTCCATAATTAGAAACATAGGAGAACCCTTTGGCTGAATACCCATATCATTTTGGACCTCCACAGTGATAAGCACATGAGGTACATATCGAGCTCTTCCTGAGTACTATTGTCTTTCCAGTTTGAATCTCCAATTGAAAATATTGAAGATCTATATGCTTTCCCTAGACCCAAAAGCCAACTTGGCTCCTATTAGATCTGCCAAAACCAGAGACAGTGTGATATATGATGGCTGTACCAAGCAAAGACACTGAAGGCATGTCCTAACCAGATACAGTACTTCCTGACTCCCAGAAGGCCTTCTGGAATCGAGGTCACACTATACTATTTGATTCCAAAGAGTACTGATCCAATCCCAGATACCCAGACAATTTAACAACAGAAATCACCAGATGGTGAAAGAAAAATGAAAGGACATAACCAAAAGAGGCCAAAGTAATTTGGCATTATCATAACCAAGTTTTCCTACCCTGGATACTTAAACATTCATGAATAGCAAGATTTTGACTAAAAATTTCATTTCATGAAGATGAAAAATACCTTAAATGAGGATAAAATAACACCTTTAAAGAAATACAGAAAACCACAGTCTAACAGGTAGAAGCCCTTAGAGAGGAAAAAAATTTCACTTGAAGACATGCAAGAAAATACAATTTATTTTTTTCCATTTGTATTAGGTATTTAGCTCACTTACATTTCCAATGCTATACCAAAAATCCCCCATACCCCCCCACTCCCCTACCCACCCACTCCCCCTTTTTGGCCCTGGCATTCCCCTGTATTTGGGCATATAAAGTTTGAAAGTCCAATGGGCCTTTCTTTCAAGTTATGGTCTATTAGGCCATCTTTTGATACATATGCAGCTACAGACAAGAGCTCCGGGGTAAAGGTTAGTTCATATAATTGTTCCACCTATATGGTTGCAGTTCCCTTTAGTTCCTTGGGTGCTTTCTCTAGCTCCTCCATTGGGGACCTGTGATCCATTCCATAGATGATTTTGAGCATCCACTTCTGTGTTTGCTAGGCCCTGGCAAGAAAGTCTCACAAGTCTCACAAGACACAGCTATATCTGGGTCCTTTCAGCAAAATCTTGCTATTGTATGCAATGGTGTCAGCGTTTGGAAGCATATCATGGGATGGTTCTCTGTATATGGCAATCACTAGATGGTCCATCCTTTTGTCACACTTCCAAATTTTGTCTCTGTAACTCCTTCTATGGGTGTTTTGTTCCCTATTCTAAGAAGAGGCAAAGTGTCCACACTTTGGTCTTCATTCTTTTGAGTTTAATGTGTTTATCAAATTGTATCTTATATCTTGGGTATCCTAAGTTTCTGGGCTAATATCCACTTATCAGTGAGTACATATGATTAGATTTCCTTTGTGACTGGGTTACCTCACTCAGAATGATGCCCTCCAGGTCCATCCATTTGCCTAGGAATTTCTTAAATTCATTCCTTTTAATAGCTGAGTAGTACTCCATTGTGTAAATGTACCACATTTTCTGTATCCATTCTTCTGTTGAGGGGCATCTGGGTTCTTTCCAGCTTCTGGCTATTATAAATAAGGCTGCTATGAACAGAGAGGAGCATGTGTCCTTCTTACCCGTTACGACATCTTCTGGATATATGCCCAGGAGAGGTATTGCTGGATCCTCTGGTAGTACTATGTCCAATTTTCTGAGGAACCACCAGACTGATTTCCAGAGTGGTTGTACAAGCTTGCAATCCCACCAGGCTAGACAAGGCTGTACACTCTCTCCCTACCTATTCAACATTGTACTTGTAGTCCTAGCCAGAGCAATTAGAGAACAAAAGGAGATCAATGGGATACAAATTGGAAAGGAAGATGTCAAAATATCACCTTTTGCAGATAATATGATAGTATATATATATATATATATATGTGACCCTAAAAATTCCACCAGAGAACTCCTAAGCCTGATAAAAAGCTTCAGTGAAGTCCTGAATATAAAATTAACTGAAACAAGTCAATGGCCTTTCTCTACACAAAGGACCAACAGGCTGAGAAAGAAATTAGGCAAACAACACTCTTCTCAATAGCTACAAATAATATAAAATACCTAGGAGTGACTCTAACTAAGAAAGTGAAAGATCTGTATGACAAGAACTTCATGTCTCTGAAGAAAGAAGTTAAAGAAGATCTCAGAAGATGGAAAGATCTCCAATGCTCATGTATTCTCAGGATAAATATAGTAAAAATGGCTATCTTGCCAAAAGCAATCTACAGATTCAGTGCAATCCCCATCAAAATTCCAACTCAATTCTTCAACGAATTAGAAAGGGCTAATGGCAGATTCATCTGGATTAACAAAAACCTAGGATAGCAAAAACTCTTCTCAGCCGGGCATGGTGGGGCATGCCTTTAATCCCAGCATTTGGGAGGCAGAGGCAGGCGGATTTCTGAGTTCGAGGCCAGCCTGGTCTACAAAGTGAGTTCCAGGACAGCCAGAGCTGTACAGAGAAACCCTGTCTGGAAAAACCAAAAAAAAAAAAAAAAAAAAAAAAAGCTCTTCTCAAGGATAAAAGAACCTCTGGTGGAATCACCATGCCCGACCTAAAGCTGTACTACAGAGCAATTGTGATAAAAACTGAATTGGTACTGGTATAGCGACAGACAAGTAGAGCAATGAAATAGAATTGAAGACCTGGAAATTAACTGACACACCTATGATCACTTCATCTCTGACAAGGGAGTTAAAACCATCCAGTTGAAAAAAAAAACAAAACAAAACAAAACATTTTCAACAAATGCTGCTGCCACAGCTGGTGATTATCATGTAGAAGAATATGAATTGATCCATTTTATCTCCTTGTACTAAGGTCAAATATAAGTGGATTAAGGAACTCCACATAAAACCAAAGACACTGAAACTTATCGGGGTGACCTTGGGGCAAAGCCTCCAATATGGGCATGGGGTGAAAATTCTGAATAGAACAGCAATGTCTTGTGCTGTAAGATCAAAAATCGACTAATGGAACCTCATATAATTGCAAAGCATCTGTAAGGCAAAAGACAACATCAATAACACAAAAATGCCGTCAACAGGTTGGGAAAGGATCTTTACCTATTCTAAATCATATAGGAGACTAATATCCAATATATATATATATAAAGTACTCAATATGGTGGACTTCAGAAAATCAAATAACCCCATTAAAAAATGGGGCTCAGAGCTAAACAAAGAATTTTCACCTTAGGAATAACAAATGGCTGAAAAAAGGTTCATCATCCTTAATCATCCTTAATCATCAGGAAAATGCAAACCAAAACAATCCTGAGATTTCACCTCACCGAAGTCTGAATGACTAAGATCAAAAATTCAGGTGACAGCAGATGCTAGCAAGGATTTGGAGAAAGAGGAACACTCCTCAATTGTTAGTGGAATTCGAGCTCATACAACCACTTTGGAAATCAATCTGGTGTTTCCTCAAAAAATTGGACATAGTACTAAAGGAGGATCCCGCAATACCTCTCCTGGGCAAATATCCAGAAGATACTCATACCAGTAAGAATGCTCTACACATGCTCTAATATTTTCATTGCAGTGTTATTTATAATAGCCCGAAGCTGAAAAGAACCCAGATGCTCCTCAACAGAGGAATGGATACAGAAAATGTAGTACATTTATACAATGGAGTACTGCTCAGCTATTAAGTAAATGAATGTATGAAGTTCCTGGGCAAATGGATGGACCTGGAAGGCATCATCCTGAGTGAGGTAACTCAATTACAAAAAAACTCACATGATATGTACTCACTGGATAATAAGTGGATATAAGCCCATAAATTTAGAATTCCCAAGATATAAGATACAATTTGCTAAACATATGAAGCTTGGGAAGAAGGAAGACCAAGGTGTGGATACTTTGCCTCTTCTTGGAATTGAGAGCAAGGCACACATGGAAGTAGCTACAAAGTTAGAGTTTGGAGCTGAGACAAAAGGATGGACCATCTAGAGACTGTCATACCCGGGAATCCATCCCATTATCAGCCTTCAAACCCTGAAAACTTTGCATACACTAGCAAGATTTTGCTGAAAGGACCCTGATATAGCTGTCCCTTGTGAGACTATGCCAGGGCCTAGCAAACACAGAAGTGGATGCTCACAGTCAGCTATTGGATGGATCGCATGGTCCCCAAAGGAGGAGCTGGAGTAAGTACCCAGTGAGCTTGGGGCATCTGCAATCCTCTAGGTGGAACAAAAAATATGAAGTAACCAGTACTCCCCCAGAGTTCATGTCTCTAGCTGCATATGTATCAGAAGATGGCCTGGTAGGACATCAGTGGAAAGAGAGGCCCATTGAGCATGCAGACCTTATATGCCTCAGTACAGGGGAATGCCAGGGCCAAAAGGTAGAAGTGGGTGGATGGGTGTGTAGGTGTGGGAGGGTGTGGGAGATTTTGGGGATAGCATTGGAAATGTAAATGAAATAAATACATAATAATAATAATAAAAATGTCAATCTAAGAGTACATAAAAAGGGACCCATGGCTACAGCCACATATGAAGCAGAGGATGATCTAGTTGGACACGAATGAGAGGCTTCTGGTCCTGAGAAGGCTCCATTCCCCAGTGTAGGGGAATGCAAGGACAGGGAAGTATGATTGGTTGTGTTGGTGAGTAGAGAGAGGATGTATGGGATAGGGGGTATTTGGAGGGGAAACCAGGAAAGGGAATAACATTTGAAATTTAATTAAGAAAATATCTAATATAATATAATATAATATAATATAATATAATATAATATAATATAATAATACTGGGGAACAATAACTTCATGGCAGAAAAAAAAATTAAAGAAATCAAAGCACACAGAGGAATGCAGAAGAGCACTGCTCCCAAAGACAGCCCTGTCCTTATGATACTATGGCACATTGTTTCACAAAATGGATTTGATCATGTCCTCAGATAGGGCATTTGACTATACTATGTAGGTTATCCCCATATGATCAGAAGAAACAAACGGAAGCAAGAAGAGCAGAGTCAGAAGCAGATCTTAGACTGATGCCAAGGCGAGGCTGGGAGGCACAGCATGCTTTTGGTCTTCAAGGTTCCAGAGTGTTGTTCTCCACCTTCCTGATGTTGCAGTTCCTACAAATATATATTTTCTTATGCTGTGGGAATCCCAACAATAAAATTATTTTTTTACTACTTCATAACTGTAATTTCCTAGTGTTAGGAATCGTGACATAATTATCTGACACACAGATAGTCTTAGACAACTCCTGTGAAAGTGTCACGAGGACTTACAACCTATAGGTTGCAAACAACAGTTCCAGGCATGAGTAAAACTAGCTAACCCCTTGAGTTTTACACTTTCTGCCTTCTGGAATTGTACTAGAAGAGATAGGCTCTGTTTTAGTTGTCTAAGGATGTGATCATTTGTAACACTAACTGGAAACACACATACCAAAGTGGATAAGGGAGTCCAATTTTCCTGTCCTGGAATCTTGGCAGGTCTTAGAGTCAGCTCTAATCAAATGGAAGAGAAAGGATGCTGGATGATTCCCTACTCAAAGTCTTTGGAGACAACAGGGAGTCTGTTTGTTTCCATGGAGAATGGGGGAGGAATTGTACTCCATTATAAAGATCCTTACATTCCCTAATTTTATGCCTGCTGGCCTATTGGAGTGTACTTTGTACTTTTGTTTACTACATGTTGTGTTCTGTGTTCATGGTTATTAACTCTAGGGTTCTTACCATACTTTCAAAATGAAATTCTTCCGAGTTTGAAACCTTTCATATTTGTCCTTTGTATACTATATGATTCTTTTAAAAAAATCAGTTTATAGGTCTTTTGTACCAACATCTAGCTTTTGGGAAAATACTTTTTATTGAAAATACATCTTTTCATTCAATTCAGAGATAAGTAAATAACATTTTCCAAACTGTTGTAAAGGGGCCCTAGGGACTTAAGGAGATCTGTCTACTTCCTTTCTATAAAGGTGAAGAAGGCTGACGTCATCATCTCACCCTGTGTACGAAAGTCCATTATGGTTCAAAATTGCCACTTTTGAAGTCTTTAGCAAACTAAAGAACTCCTTAATTATACCTTAAATTCTGGAGAAACAAAAAAGTAGGGGGTTTTGCTGGTTCACTTACAGGTGGAAAGAAAGGCTAAAAATATTACATCTTCCCCACCAGAAATTTCTGTTGGAGGGCTCCTTTAAAAAAAATAAAAATAACAAATGCTTAAGAAAATTTTAGAGACGTGATCACAAAGCACAGATTTGTTGAAAATATTAAAAGATTTTTCCGGAGGCCCCTGAGTCTGGCCTTCATATTTCCAGGAGGAAACCTCCATCAGAGACTTAGAAAAGCTGAATCTGACCTTTTCTTGACCCCACTAGCTCAGTTCTCTTCAGTGGACATTCACAAGGTCATTTTAGCTGTAGAAGACACATGTGAAATGAGTGATTCCTGAAGGTATGCAGGCTCACTTTTTGCTTCAAAAGACAAAAGAACTTGAGGAAGCCACATGGAACTCAGTCCAAGCCCACTGTGATGAGAGCCAGTCACCTACAAGTAATTGCAAAGCAGAGATCTGGATGGTTGATGGCAGGGAAAGGAACTTCTTTCTATCCTCAGGTGGTAGATAATTATCAGGAGAGGATCAGTGATATTTACTGCTGTACCCCAGTCTCTGAGCAGGCTCAGATTCAGCACAGGATAGCTGTTAAGTCTGTGTGACTATTGGGCCAGACCCTTCTTAGCTCCAAGACCCTTTACTGATGGCAAAGGGGAGATATTTCTGGAGCAGTCTTCAAAACCTAATTACTTAATGACTTTGCCTCGGGGTAAGCTGAGGCCAGCCAGTATAAGGCCAATCTGAGGAGCTCTGATGTTCCAGAGCAGAATGTGACACAAGGGACCAGTCAGGTCTAGAAGGAATGGAACTAGTTTTTAGCGCCCCACCTCCCACTCCCAGTAGCATCAGTTCCTGAGGTGCCTGAGACAGGAGAGTCCCTGTTATACCTGAAGTTGTGAAGAAGGCTGCGAAGCTGACTGTTCCTGCATCATCATTATCTTTGCTGTGGACTGAGTGGCTACTGGATGGTTGACAACAGGGAGATGAGGTTGCTTCTGGGTATTGGGAAGGAGACAGAGTTGGGCCAGTGATGTGTGGAGTGGAGTTTAGCATGTGGGGTCGTTTATTACTCAGAGAAGGGGCCTTGCAAGCAGACAGACAGTACTGTGGCATTAAGGATAAAGCAAACTTTGACCTCAGTGGAGCCTGTGACTTTACTAACTTTAGGATGCAAATTGCACGGTTTGGTAAGTTGAGGTCGCCTGTTAAGCAGATGTTCCCTGGTAGGAAATACTTACACGCTGACCTCTCTCTCTGGAACCCATCATAACAAGGAAAGAACAAACTGTCTTAGGTAAAGTTGTACTCTGATGACAACCAGCACAAGGCTCGCCCTTGACAGTATGGACACACAAGAGAACTAAAATGAAAGCAAATGGCTTGATTGGGAACACGGAGGGGGCATGACCTGGGTGCGAGGTAGCCAAGCTGACTAACCTCATATGGATGGGCCAGTTACTTGGTGACTGTGTTTTAGATTGCCTCAGATCCTAGGCGGGAAGTATCTTGATTGTTCCCTCTTAACAATCTTATGATTTATATTTCTGTCCAGATTTTTTTTCATATTTTTATTGATTATTGTTAATTTCATGTCATGAACCCCAAGCAAAGTCTCTTCCTAGTACTCCTAGGTCTGCCCCCACCCATCTGCCCTACCCCCTCCAAAAAAAAAAAAAAAGATAAAAAATACAAGTCCAGTTTGCATTTCTTATGCACTTTCACACTGGAGCAAGGTCAAACTCTCAGTGACCAGACAAAAGGACTCAGTTCCATCCAGTTTAATGAAAATTTTATTCCTTCATAGATGCATAAAACTCCATAGTTTATACATTTGGTGTCATGTATAAATAGTGAAGAAAATTATATATAAATTCACTGGTGTGCCTTCTTCATATGGTATTTCTAACAGCTTTAATTTAAATATTATTACATTTTAGTTACTTTTTAAAATATTTAACTTCCAAAGAGCAATATCTATAGCTAATGTGCTAGTTTGGTTTCCTTTGGTTGTCTTTTTCCCTTTCTTCCTTTCATCCTTGAGGCAGGGTTTCTCTGAGAAGTACTGGCTGTCCAGAACTTTCTCTTCAGGACAGGCTGTCATGGAACTCACAGAGAGTAAAAGGCCTCTGCTTCCCTAGTAGGAGGTTAAAGGCATGCACCACCACAGCCCAGAAGTAGTTAGGTTTTTATCCAGCAATATATAATGTTTTTCCCCACATACTCACCAGTACTTATTGCTGTTTGTTTGATAGTAATTGCTCTGACTGCTGTTAGATCTCAATTTAGCTTTAATTTGTCTTCCTCTGATAGCTAAAGATGTTGAATGTTTTACATGTATTTATTGGTGACTTGTATGTGCTGTTTTGAGTATTATCTATTAACTCATTAACCCATCCAGTGATGAGATAATTTTCCTTAAGTTATGAGGTTCTTTATAGATTTTCCAGATTAATATTTTTACAAATGTGGTTGGCAAAGTTATTATTTTTATTTTTTAACTTTTTCCTGTCCTGTAGGCTCCCTCTTCATTCTCCTTTGCCACTTCCTTCCTTTGGAGACTGGAATCTTTTACTGTCATGTAATGACATTTGTCAATTCTTGTACTATTTTTTGAGCTATATGTGACTAATTTAAATTCCCTCAGACCTTAGACAGAAAAGAACTAAGCTTACTTCCTTTAACCTGACCTCCCTCCCCATCTAGTTTACTAAATTTTTTATTCTTTATTGCTGAATAAGCATAAAATAAGTTGCTATTTGGGGTCCTTTTCAGAAACTCCTTGATTGTACTTAAATTGGGATATTGTAATTTTATTTTCCTTTAGCAGTTTGGGTTTCAAGTGTCATCTTAAGATCATGGGTCCAGCCAGGCTTGGTGGCTCATGCCTTTAATCCCAGTACTTGGGAGGCAGAGACAGGCAGATTTCTGAGTTCCAGGCCAGCCTGATCTACAAAGTAAGTTCCAGGACAGCCAAGGCTAAACAGGGAAATCCTTTCCCAAAAAAACAAAAATCAAACAAACAAACAAACAAACAAACAAAAAGATGATGGATCCATTTTGAACACTTTTGGACAAAGTGAGGGACACAGTTTTAGTTTTGTTCTTTGACATATAAACACTCAATTTTTTGCCAGCCCCATTTATTTTTCCTCTTTAGTTTGTTTACTTTCCTTTGTGGGGTTTTGGGTTTTGGGGACAGCCTATGTAGTGAAGAATGATCTTGAATCCCTTTTTTCCTTACCTCTACCTCCCAAAGTACTGGGATTATCCACATCAACATTTCTGGTTTTATTACAATTTCTTGAAGACATTTTCTTGTTCATCAATGAATATTTTTAACAGCAATGTGAAAACAAAATGGCTGTAGCTGTGGGTTCACCTCTGCATCCTTTATTTTGTTCATGGATTTTCTTTATTGTGTCAGCATGTGACTGTTACTATAGCTCTTTACTGGATTTGTTGTAGTTGTTGTGGTTGTTTTTTTCTTTGTGGAGACAGGGTTTTTCTGTGTAGCCTTGATTGTCCTGGAAATCACTCTGTAGACCAGGCTGGCCTTGGACTCAGAAATACACTGGCATCTAACTTCCAAGTGCCAGGATTGAAGACATGCACCACCCCTGCCTATCATATTAGTGGAAATTTAAATTAAGTATTGTGATCCATCTATGCATTTTCCTTCTGTTTAGGATTGCTTTGGAAAATCAGAGATGTTTTGTATTTAAATATGAATTTTTATTTTTTCTTTTTCTATTTCTGTGAAGAATGGCATTGGAATTTTTGATGAGGATTATATTAACCTTGCAGACACTTTCTGGCAGAAGTGCCATTTTCACAATCTTAATCTTCTAATCTAAGAAGTGGGAAATGTTCCCATTTTCATGTGTTTGGTTTCTTTTTACAATGTTTTTCAGTTTTCATCACCTTGGATAGATTTATTCTTAGGTATTTTATTTTTAAGACTGTATGGTTTGGTATTCACAATGCAGCCCAGGTTGGCATCCAAGTCACAGCAGTTTTCCATGTATTAGTTTTCTGAATGCTGCAATTATCACAGCACAATACCCCAAACCCAGGTCTTCCTTTAACTTTAAGAATCTGGAATGAATGGAGTTCTCCCCTCCTGATTAACTTGTCCTTTATCATAATATATTTTTATATTATAATTATATTTTTAATTATATTATTGGTATAGAAAAAACACTAGTTCTTATATCCTGACTATACATTATTTTGTTGAATTTATACATCTGATCTAAGAGCTTTCTAGAGGTCTCTAGGGGTTTTTCATGTCAGATTATGCTATTTATTATTAAATTATGTGACTTCAAATTTCTCTATTTGAATCCCTTTTATTATTTTTTTTCCTTGTTCTCTAGGCAAGATTCTAATCAATGTATTAAATACTATTGGAAAGAGTACATGGCTTTGTTTCTTGATTTTAGAAGGAATGTTTTCAATTTTCCACAGTTTATTGTAATTGGCTATAGGTTAATTACATATAGCCTGTAAGGAAATTTTATATAGTTTATTATGTTACACTTACATATTATAATTACATTATCAATCACTAAATTAATTATATTATTACTATATTTAAATCACATGTAATCATATTATCAGTAAATTATTAAATAAATATTATTAATATATAAATGTGTAATATATAAATATATTGTAATTTATATGATTTAATATAATTGGCTATAGGTTTGTTACATATATCCTAAATGGACATTTTTTTATATGTTTTATTTTAACATAATCATATATTATAATTATATTATTACTATATCATATTACTATAATGTTACTATAATATATTATAACCACACGTTATTATTGTATGATCAATTAATTATTAAGAATATATTATTAATATATTGATATATTGTGATTTATATGATTTATGATTATTGACTATAGGTTTGTTACATATACCCTACATGGAGATTTTTATATGGTTTATCATATTTCTCTATTATAATTATACTATTAATATTATTAATATAATATATTCTAATAATATTATTCTAACATTATAATACTATTATTAATAAATTATAATTATGTGATCAGTACATCATTATTAATTTTATAATATAAATATATAATATATATATAATACAATGTATATTAATTATTAGTGTTGGCTATCGTTTTCCTATATATAGCCTACATAGAGATTTTTATATGGTTTACCATAACATATTCCTATATTATAAGTATGTTGTTAATTATATTGTTAATATAATAATATATTCTCAGACAATTATTAATTAACCATTATTAATATATTAATATAATATAAAATTATATATTATAATTTATATGATTGATTATAATTGGCTCTATGTTTGCTGAATATAGCCTATATGGAGTTATTTATACGGAAATCTCTTTTTTCTATCCATATTTTTTTCCAGAGTTCGTACCAAGAAGGGATGTTGAACTTCGAAAAGTCCTTTACCTCAGCTATTGAGATAATCATGTGATTTCTGTCCCTGTTATATTTGCTCTAGAAGTATGTTGATTGGAATTCTTAAGTTAAAGTCAACTTGACCATGGATAGGGTATTTTTAATGTGTTCTAAAATTTGATTATTAAGTATTTTGTACATTATTTTTGCCTTTGTGTTTATCAGGAAAAATGGTCTAGTTTTTGTTTTATCCTCTGATTGTTGGAATCATAGTAATACCAGCTTTATAAAATGTATTTGGTAGTGCTACTTTTTTTTTCCTAGTTATTGGAAATAGTTTCAGAATTATTGCTCTTTTTTCCATAATGGTTTAAGATATTGATGGTGAATCAATCTGACCTTGGGCTTACACACATGCATAAAACCAAACACACACACTTTAACTCTCTCTCTCACACAAACACACACACACACACACACACAAACCTTACACATATGAACGCACAAATTTATAATATATATATAATATACAACATATATTCAATATATATCATTATATATTTGTTAACATATTTAATATTCAAAATGTATATAATATATAACATATTATATATGCATATATATGGATGTGTTTGTATATGCATATATTTGAACACTCTTTTTGTTTAACATAAGCACTCATAGTTGCCAATGATCATCTTGTTTTTATGTCTTAGATTCAAAACATAAGTACTTGCATTTTGATTTGGATTTTAGGGTTTTTACATTTTTTCCCAAATTCTTTAAAACTTTGCAGATAATTCAAGTACATGTTCAATGCCAGTTTAATCCTATAGTATTTTGGGAGAAGTTGAGGAGCACTGTTGAAGTCTACATGGGAATAGTTATCAGGAAGCTTTACCTTTGAGTTTTATCTTACAACAAGCTGCTGTCTTTTTGTTTTTTTCTATGAGACTGAATGAAAAAAAAAAGATAAAAAAGAATTACAAGGAGGCTATGACTGCTCCTAATTAGTTGAGAGACCTAACAGAGACAGATAGGGTGTTAGTATTGAGCCCTGGCAGGCCTGGGACTCACTATACTTATCAGGCTAGTCTCCATGTCATGGAGACTTTCCTGCCTCTGCCCCCTAAGTGCTGAAATTATTTTGTCTTACTACCATTTTACTGGTTATACTGTCAGTCTTTATGGTTCCAATGTCTTATTCAAATTTTAAGGAAGACATTTATGCTCCATACAGTATTGTGTGGTTTCCCTGCCTTTGCTTGACATCAATAACCCTGACCTAATCACGAGACAGGGACCTAGGACCTTTCCTCACTGATCCTTAAAACCCAGCTTTCTTAAGCTGTGTATACAAAAGGTGCCTCCTGAAGGTGACATATGGTCAATTGGATCTTCAAAAGGTAGATGTGGCTAAGGAGTATGAAACTTGTATTGAAGCCAGTGTGAGGAAGAATGCAACTCCTTTGTATCTCTCAGCATTGGAACACAGCAGTGAGTCTTAGACTCTCATGTCAGGGACAGAGATTCCAGAGAGAAAAATCTAGCTCCTTCCAGAGTTACACAAAGTAAGCACAACGTGGAGAAATCTGTGTATTGGTGGTGGTCTAGCGGAGGGGGAGTATCTATGAGCTGCTAGACAGACCCTCATCTGACTCTTGCAGGCTCAAATGATAGATGCTGGCTAACCCCACCCCTGAAGTGTCAGTAAGACTTGCCATAGGCAACAAGTAGCTAGATTCTTTGCATTACTAAATAGGTCTGTTGGGGAAAGGAGGCAGCTTTCTGAGAAGGGATTCTTTTCTGATGATCTGTTAGGCCAGCACCATGAGGTGTTTGATGCATGGAGAGATTTGACAAAGGGAGACAGCAGATTAGTCAAGTCTAGGAGCAAGGGACAGAAGATATTCATTCTTGGTAGCCCCAGTTCATGAAGTATCTAAGTATAAGGTGAGGTGAATGATTCTGAATAGGTCTTTGAAAGTTCCTGTGAATGGGGGAGGCAGGAGAAAGGATGTGCAATAGAGAGTGCCAGTTGGCATAACTGAAGCTTGGATATTCACTTGAAGGATGGAGACCAGGTGGGTGGGACCTAGGAGCCAGGGACAGGTTGCAACCTGCCCGGGGAAGCATTGTTTGCTGTGTGTTATAATGAGAGGGCTCATAGGACTTGAAGTCAGGCAGTGTCATGGTAAAAACAATGGTGTGAATTATAATGAGCACTAGGTTTCAAATGTGTGTGGTAGGAGGTAAAAGCACTCACTGTGCAATCTTGAGTACCTAGTTCCATCCTAAAAAACCTTGGTAGTGGGAAGGAATCTCAGACTCCCAAAAGCCACCCTCTAGTCATCCCATGCACCACAACCCACTTGTACAGCCATATTTTCACATATTCCTCATACATACAATGTAATAATAATATTAATATTAATATTTTTATTATTAGTCATAATAATAGTAATTTTTTCTAATAATAGTAATTGTAATAATTATAATAAATAAATCCTTATTTTGGGGATACAAGATATGAGAAATAAGGGTTTGCAGCTTGGTATGAAATGTTCATGTTGACCACATAAGAGGAGAGTACCTATTAATGTGTGATCTAATTAATCACGTAGCCTTTGACCTAGGATCACAGGGAGGAGGGTTTCTGGCCACTAAAGAGCTGGGACAGAGCTTACCAACAGATTTCTTGGCTTAGGGTCTCAGAAATATGGAGTCTAACACCTATCTTATAAATATTTAATAAGGTACTTATTTTAAAAACAACAAAATTACTAATCTGTTCTCCCAGAGCTTTGAGACACTTCACCCCAATTTCTCTTTGTAATGCTTTGCTTAGTCTTATGAAGTAAACCATGACTGTACTAAGTAAGCTTGTAGATGATTTCAGCATTGTCTACATTTAAGTGTTTATATGTAAACATTTATATGTTTCTCAAATTACATCTTGGATATGTATCACATGCTCATCTCTTGGGTGATACCAACCCAGAGGGCTTCATTTGGATGCCTAGATATCTAGATCAAGGAAAGTAGAATCTTCTAAGGGTTCCATAGAGGCTTTTCCTCTTCCATGTGCCTGGATACTATAATCCTTTCAGGCTCCTTGTAGATAGGCTCATAATTGTATCTGAGTCACCAATGCACAGGCTAGGTATCTCTTCACTTTTGCAAGGAAATGTTACAGGGGAAATCGGGTTGAGGTCATTTTCATGGCCAGTCTTTTAGAGAAGATGTCAAGAAAAGAAACTGCTTTAGGAAAGGGAACAGAAACAGGAAGGAAGGAAAAGAGTCACTGAGGGGGAGAGGGAAAAAGGGTACAAGGGCAGAAGTTGAAATCCAGCCAGAGAAAGAAGCTCTCCAATGTCACAGTAGTCACAAGCCCTGAAAGCTGGGGAGACCAGTCTTTGAGCACTTTCAATGAATTCAGTGACTCTAAGATTTTTTTTTTACCTCAACCCTCCTCATACCAAAGGGAAAGAACAATACTACTCTCTCTCTCCTAAGTTCCTGTGGGAGATAAGCACACAGATGTGTGAGGGATGTTTAGAATAGGCCCTGTCTCCAGATATGGAGTGAACTGAGTATTGATTTCATAATAGGAACTCCTGAGATATTTTTTATGACATTCATCTCCTCATATAGTGTTTTTTTTCTTCGAGAAAAACTATTATGAAGGTTATAGCAAAGACAAACTGGTAGAGGTGGGCATGAGTTGATTCCACTTAGTGGGTGTGACAAGATCAAGAGAGGAAGGGTTGACTGCAAAGGTTACTAATGGACATTCAAAGCTGGAGGGCTTTCTCAGGGAAACTGTAGCTGTTCCCCTTTTGGGGACCTCCATTCTTTTGGAAACACTTGGATACCATTATTGTGTGAGGAGTGGGATTAGATGCCTGCACTCTTTTAAAGTTTTAATGTTTGTATCTTATAATTGTGTATGGATTTTTTATGTTCCTGTACACATGACTGACTATATACATACATGCATGCCTGGTATCTGGAGAGGATAGAAGGGTTTGTTGGATCCCCTTGAACTTGATTACAAATGGTTGTGGGCACGGTGTGGGTGTTGAGAATGAAACCTGGGCCCTATGTGAGAACAGACAGTACACTTATCCTAAGAGGCAGTGTTCTAGTCATGTGTCCCTGCAGAAGGATAGGTGTTCCCAGCTGCAGTCCATGGGACTGCTCAGAACATGGCTTCCTAATAGCAGAGAACATTCTGCAGGGATACTTGCGGGTAGGAATAAAAGCTTCCAGCTTCCACTAAGTCCAAGTTCAGTAGCCACACAGGCCAGTGGCTAACCTACTAGAACGCACAGTTCCAAGGAGTCTGCAAAAAGGATTTGTGGGCATGCTTTGTATAACTTTTGACATCTCTGTGCAGAGTTGGATGTGTACACTTATGTTTTGGTGAAGAGACCATGTCTGGCATCAGGTTCTGAAAGCTGAAAGGACAGGAACCATATACACGTTAGTTATCACTCCTGTGTCTCCTTTCTCACGGAGACCAAGAAAGAGCCGTCCAGTGGGAAAAATGGAAGCACCCATTAACTCTGCCCCACAGGGATCCTCTACTCAGCCTTGGAAATATGGCAGCCTGTGAAGCCTTCGTCCAGCGCTTCAGGCAGTTCCAGTATGATGAAGCAGATGGGCCTCACGAGGCTTTCTGCAAACTCTGGGGACTTTGTTTCCAGTGGCTGAAGCCTCAGTCACACTCTGTGGAGCAGATCCAGACTCTGCTCCTGTTGGAGCAGTTCCTGTTTATTTTGCCCAATACAAACACCAAGACCCAGAAGTTCAGCCTGGAAATTAGACAAAGATTTCTTACCCTGATAGAAGACCTCAAGAGAGATCACAAGAGGCCAGAATACAAGGTGAAAATTGGTTGTGGTTGTTTGTTCTTAGTCCAATAATGGAGGCAGGCAGCTGGGTCGGGATGAGCCATTCTGTCTCTGTGTCATTCCACAGCCCCTAGCCTTCCACAGAGCCCTTTAAACATTCTCTTCTGCTGGATTCAGCAATGAGGTCACAGAGTTTCCACAGTTCCTGACTCCATGCCCACTCTACAACACCCAAATGGAAATGCCTCATTTATTATCAGTAAATGAATTTCTTGAGCAGCATCACTTACTACAATTATCTCTGTAGTGACGAGATATGTATTGCTTGGATCTTTATGGAACAGTTTGAAAAGGCAATGCCAGATAGTCTAGAAAACATATAAAAGGAGGGAACGGGAACATAGTTTATTATAAACTGTTATTGCTTCTGTATAAATGTGCTTGTACATTGTTTTACCTGAAGACACTTCAAATTGTCTTCCATGAAATGGTTCCATGCCTATATCTCTGATTACTCACTGTGGTAGGACAGTTAGAAGTTAACATTAAATTTCCTGTGCTATATACTCTTTCTTTGTCATGTGTTATCCTAAAGTGGATAGATGCTTTTACCTCCCTGTAACTACTAACCAGCAGCAAAGCTATGAGCTTTGGTTAGGGTAAATAAGGACAACAAATGTGATGCTATCCCTCCTGTTAAGAATTCATAGAACATCTAAGTGACAGGAAAATATGTAACAGTATCTGGTTCTTCCTTGGTTTTCCTGATCTGCATGATGAATATAGGGGGGGGTGTAGATGTCTGAATTTGTGAGAGCTTAGGAAGAGCTTTCCATCATGAGTGATACACATCACTGGCCCATTAAATTCCAATAGCAGTTCACATTAGCATACCCAAAAGGCCTGAGAAGGAAGGTAGTATTGCTTTGTTCTCAGAACCACTTCTCAAAGCCTCTGTACAGGGAAGGCTTGGATGTACACTGGACAGTGTCTGTGGGAGAGCAGCCAGCTGAGATTCATGACTTCAGCATGGGACAGGTGCTGCTTTGCAGTTGCTTCAGCTTCAGGGCAGTTGACTAAATGGACAGGACTCTGCCAAAGGACTCTGCCTCCTGAAGGTAGCATGACTGAATGGTTTTGCTTTCTTCCTGTCTTCCTGATTTGTTGAAAATAGAAGATGTCATCTTCAAGGGTCTAGACATGTCATGACCTGTCTAGGATCCACATGCCTCCTCCCGCTCTTGAGTAATTGAAATGTGGCCATTTAGGTATAAATCTGTTGTGAGAATGGAATGTATTTGACCCCACTGTCTCCTTTATGTGTGTTGTCTGTAGTGGTTACTGGAAAGGTAAAAGCTCCTCCCATTGCTCCTGGCCAATGATGTACTTCCTGTGAGGTAA
>NW_028227277.1:8774705-8932205 GCF_978045245.1 Mus caroli
TTTTTGGCCCCTTTACTTGGGCATATAACGTTTGTGTGTCCAATGCTCCTCTCTTTCCAGTGATGGACAACTAGGACATCTTTTGATACATATGCAGCTAGACTCAAGAACTCAGGGGTACTGGTTAGTTCATAATGTTGCACCTACAGGGTTGCAGATCTCTTTAGCTCCTTGGGTACATTCTCTAGCTTCTCTATTGGGGGCCCCGTGCTCCATCCAATAGCTAACTGTGAACATCCACTTCTGTGTTTGCTAGGCCCCGGCATAGTTTCACAAGTGACAGCTATATCAGGGTCTTTCAGCAAAATCTTGCAAGTGTATGCAATGGTGTCATCGTCTGGAGGCTAATTATGAGATGGATCCCTGGATATGGCAGTCTCTAGATGGTCCATCCTTTTGTCTCAGATCCAAACTTTATCTCTGTAACTTCTTTCCATGGGGGTTTTGCTCCCAATTCTAAGAAGGGGCAAAGTGTCTACACTTTGATCTTCATTCTTCAGTTTCATGTGTTTTACAAATTGTCTCTTGTATCTTGGGTATGCTAAGTTTCTGGGCTAATATCCACTTATCAGTGAGTCCATATCATTTGAGTTCATTTGTGATTATGTTACCTCACTCAGGATAATACCCTCCAGGCTCAACCATTTTCCTAGGAATTTCATAAATTCATTCGTTTTAATAGCTGAGTAGTACTCCATTGTGTAAATATATCACATTTTCTGTATCTATTCCTGTTTTGAGTGTCATCTGTTTTCTTTCCAGCTTCTGGTTATTTTAAATAAGGCTGCTATGAAAATAATGGAGCATCTGTCCTTCTTACTGGTTTGCACATCTTCTGGATGTATGCCCAGGAGAGGTATTTTTCGGGATCCTCTGGTAGTACTATGGCCAATTTTCTGAGAAACCGCCAGACACATTTACAGAGTGGTTGTAAAGCTTGCAATCCCACCAACAATGAAGGAGTGTTCCTCTTTCTCCACATCCTCGCCAGCATCTGCTGTCACCTGAATTTTTGATCTTAGCCATTCTGACTCGTTTGAGATGGAATCTAAGTGTTGTTTTTATTTGCGTTTCTCTGATGATTAAGGATGTTGAACATTTTTTCAGTTGTGTACTGGCTAGTTTTGGGTCAGCTTCACACAGCTGGAGTTATCACAGAGAAAGGAGCTTCAGTTGGGAAATGCCTCCATGAGATACAACTGTAAGGCATTTTCTCAATTAGTGATTAAGGGGGGAGGCCCCTTGTGGGTGGGACCATCTCTGGGCTGGTAGTCTTGGTTCTATAAGAGAGCAGGCTGAGAAAGCGAGGGAAAGCAAGCCAGTAAAAGAACATCCCTCCATGGCCTCTGCTCAGCTCCTGCTTCCTGACCTGCTTGAGATCCAGTCCTGATTTCCTTTGGTGATGAACAACAGCATGGAAGTGTAAGCCGAATAAACCCTTTCCTCCCCCAACTGGCTTCTTGGTCATGATGCTTGTGCAGGAATAGAAACCCTGACTAAGACAAGGTGCTTCTCTGACATTCAGTATTCCCCAGGTGAGAATTATTTGTTTAGCTCTGAGCCCCATTTTTTAATGGGGTTATTTGATTTTCTGGAGTCCACCTTCTTGTGTTCTTTATATATATTGGATATTAGTCCCCTATCTGATTTACGATAGGTATAGATTCTTTCTCAATTTGTTGGTGGCCTTTTTGTCTTATTGACAGTGTCTTTTGCATTGCAGAAGCTTTGCAGCTTCATGAGGTCCCTTTTGTCAATTCTCAATTTTACAGCACAAGCCATTGCTGTTCTATTCAGGAATTTTTCCCCTGTGCCCATATCTTCGAGGCTTTTACCCACTTCCTCCTCAATAAGTTTCACTGTCTCTGGTTTTATGTGGAGTTCCTTGATTCTCTTAGATTTGACCTTATTACAAGGAGATAAGAATGGATATATTCACATTCTTCTACATGATAACCACCAGTTGTGCCAGCACCATTTGTTGAAAATGCTGTCTTTATTTCACTGGATGGTTTTAGCTCTCTTGTCGAAGATCAAATGACCATAGGTGTGTGGGTTCATTTCTGGGTCTTCAATTCTGTACCATTAGTCTACTTGTATGTCACTATACCAGTACCATGCAGTTATTATCACAATTTCTCTGTAGTACAGCATTAGGTCAGGAATGGTGATCCAACCAGAGGTTCTTTTATCCTTGAGAAGAGTTTTTGCTATCCTAGGTTTTGTGTTATTCCAGATGAATTTGCAGATTGCTCTTTGTAATTCGTTGAAGAATTGAGATGGCATTTTGATGGGGATTGCATTGAATCTGTAGATTGCTTTTGGCAAGATAGCCATCTTTACAATGTTGATCCTGCCAATCCATGAGCATGGGAGATTTTTCCATCTTCTGAGATCTTCTTTAATTTCTTTCTTCAGAGACTTGAAGTTCTTATCATAGAGATCTTTCACTTCCTTAGTTAGAGTCACGCCAAGGTATTTTATATTATTTGTGACTATTGAGAAGGGTGTTTTTTCCCTAAATTCTCTCTCAGCCTGTTTATCCTTTGTGTAGAGAAAGGCCATTGACTTGTTTCAGTTAATTTTATATCCAGCTTCTTCACCGAAGCTGTTTATCAGGTTTAGGAGTTTTCTGGTGGAATTTTTAGGGTCACTTATATATACTATCATATCATCCGCAAAAACTGATATTTTGACTTCATCTTTTCCAATTTGTATCCCCTTGATCTCCTTTTGTTGTCTAATTACTCTGGCTAGGACTTCAAGTACAATGTTGAATAGGTATGGAGAGAGTAGACAGCATTGTTAAGTCCCTGATTTTAGTGGGATTGCTTAAAGCTTCTCACCATTTACTTTGATGTTGGCTTCGGGTTTGCTGTAGATTGCTTTTATCATGTTTAGGTATGGGCCTTGAATTAATGATCTTTCCCAGATTTTTTATCATAAATGGGTGTTAGATTTTGTCAAAAGCTTTCTCCACATCTAATGAGATGATCATGTCGTTTTTGTCTTTGAGTTGGTTTATATACCGGATTACATTGATGGATTTCCGTATATTAAACCATCCCTGCATCCATGGAATAAAACCTCCTTGGTCAGTATGGATGATTGCTTTAATGTGTTCTTGGATTCGTTTAGCGAGAATTTTATTGAGTATTTTTGCATCGATATTCATATGGGAAATTGGTATGAAGTTCTCTATCTTTGTTCAATCTTTTTGTGGTTTAGGAATCAGAGTAATTGTGGCTTCATTGAATGAGTTGGGTAGCGTACCTTCTACTTCTATTTTGTGGAACAGTTTGTGCAGAATTGAAATTAGATCTTTGCAGGTATGATAGAACTCTGCACTATACCCATCTGCTCCTGGGCTTTTTTTGGCTGGGTGACTATTAATGACTGATAATATTTCTTTAGGGGATATGGGAATGTTTACATCCTTAACTTGATCTGGTATCTGTCTAGAAATTTGTCCATTTCAGCCGGGCGTGGTGGCGCACGCCTTTAATCCCAGCACTTGGGAGGCAGAGGCATGCGGATTTCTGAGTTCGAGGCCAGCCTGGTCTACAAAGTGAATTACAGAACAGCCAGGACTATACAGAGAAACCCTGTCTCGAAAAACCAAAAAAAAAAAAAAAAAGAAATTTGTCCATTTTGTTAAGGTTTTCCAGGTTTTTTTAGTGTAGCCTTTTGTAGAAGGATCTGATAGTGTTTGGATTTCTTCAGGATATGTTATCTTCCTTTTCATTTCTGATTTTGTTAATTAGGATGCTGTCCCTGTGCCCTATAATGAGTCTGGCTAAGGGTTTATCAATCTTGTTGATTTTCTCAAAGAACCAACTCTTCGTTTGGTTAATTCTTTTAATAGTTCTTCTTGTTTCCAGTTGGTTGATTTAGCCCCTGAGTTTGATTATTTCCAGCTGTCTAATCCTCTTGGGTGAATTTGCTTCCTTTTGTTCTAGAGCCTTTAGATGTTTTGTCATGCTGCTAGTGTGTGCTCTCTCTAGGTTTTTTTTTTTTTTTTTTTTTTTTTGAGGCACTCAGAGCTATGAGTTTCCCTCTTAGAAATGCTTTCTTTGTGTCCCATAGGTTTGGGTATGTTGTGGCTTCATTTTCATTAAACACTAAAAAGTCTTTAATTTCTTTCTTTATTCCTTCCTTGACCAAGGTATCATTGACAAGATTGTTGTTCAGTTTCCTTGTGAAGATTGGCTTTCTATTATTTATGTTGTTATTGAAGATCAGCCTTAGTCAATGGTGATCTGATAAGATGCATGGGACAATTTCAATATTTTTATATCTGTTGAGGCCTGTTTTGTGACTAGTTATATAGTCAGTTTTGGAGAAGGTCCCATGAGGTGCTGAGAAGAAGGTATATCCTTTTGTTTTAGGATAAAATGTTCTGTAGATATCTGTTAGGTTCATTTGTTTCATAACTTCTCTTAGTTTCACTGTGTCCCTGTTTAGTTTCTGTTTTCACGATCTGTCCATTGATGAAAGTGGTGTGTTGAAGTCTCCCACTATTATTGTGTGAGGTGCAATGTGTGCTTTGAGCTTTACTAAAGCATCTTTAATGAATGCAGCTGTCCTTGCATTTGGAGCATAGATAATCAGAATTGAGTGTTCCTCTTGGAGGAGTTTACCTTTGATGAGTATGAAGTTTCTGTCCTTGTCTTTTTTGATAACTTTGGGTTGGAAGTCGATTTTATTCGATATTAGAATGGCTACTGTAGCTTTTTCTTCAGACCATTTGCTTGGAAAATTGTTTTCCAGCCTTTCATTCTGAGGTAGTGTCTGCCTTTTTCCGTGAATTGTGTTTCCTATAAGCAGCAATATGTTGGATTCTGTTGGGGCAGCCAGTATATTAGTCTATGTGTTTTTATTGGGGAATTGAGTACATTGATGTTAAGAGAAATTACATAAAATTAATTGTTGCTTCCTGTTATTTTTGTTGTTTAAAGTTAGGATTCTTTTCCTGCAGCTGTCTTCTTTTACGTTCGTTGAAGGATTACTTTCTTGCTTTTGTTGGTATTAGTTTCAGTTCTTATATAGGTGTTTTCCCTTTATTATACTTTGAAGGTCTGGATTCATTGAAAGATATTTTGTGAAATAGGTTTTATCATAGAATACTTTGGTTTTTCCATCTACAGTAATTGAGAGTTTTGCTGGGTATAGTATCCTGGGCTGGCATTTGTTTCCTCTTAGGGTCTGCATGACATCTGTCCAGGATCTTCTGGCTTTCATAGTCTCTGATGAGAAGAATGTTGTAATTCTAATAGGCCTGCCTTTATATGTTACTTGACCTTTTTCCCTTACTGCTTTTAATATTCTCTCTTTATTTAGTGCATTTGTTATTCTGATTATTGTGTCGGGAGTAATTTCTTTTCCGGTCCAGTCTATTTGGAGTTCTGTTGGCTTCTTGTATGTTCATGGGCATGTCATTTTTTAGGTTTGGGAAGTTTTCTTTTATAATTTTGTTGAAAATATTTGCTGGCCCTTTAAGTTGAAAATCTTCATTTTCATCAACTTCTATTATCTGTAGGTTTGGTCTTCTCATTGTGTCCTGGATTTCCTGGATGTTATGAGTTAGGATCCTTTTGCGTTTTGTATTTTCTTTTTTTTTTTTTTTTCTTTTAGAATTTTTTTTTTTTTTTGGCTTTATTTAGCCACTGCTTCCCATCTCGAAAGGTGTATTTTAAATAAGTAACTTTAATCTGACACAGCTGAGCCTTTTTAGCTGAGGCTCGGTCTTCTGTTGCCCAGAATTCTTGTCTAGATCTTGTCTTTTTCTTTTTCTCTTATCACTGTGGCCAAGATTCTAGTCAAATTTCTCTCTTGTTTACGATCCCTCTTATCTTCTCTTTTTTTGCCTCTCGCCTCTCTCTTTCTTTCTCTCTCTCGCCTCTCTCTCTCTTTCTCTCTCTCTCTCTCTCTCTCTCTCTCTCTCTCTCTCTCTCTCTCTCTCTCTCTCTCTCTCCGTTTGAAATATGCCTTTTCTGCCTCTTACTTACTGGTTTTACTCTAAATATTTTTCATTTGGGGTATCTCTCTCATCTCGGACCTCTCTAATCTCTTTTATCACTATTTTTACTATTATCTATTTCTCCTCAGTCTGCCGATGCTTTGCTTTTTCTTACAGTCTAAGCTCACCTTTTTCTAGACCTCTTTATGCATTTGTCAGAGCCTGGTGATTAGACTTGTAGGTGCTCTTTACCTGGGACAGAAGTTTTAAGTGGGCAGATGTCTCCCTTGCGGTTAGCAGCTTAGGGTGAGACCACCCTAGAAGAGAAAACATGTGAGGCAGGGAAGGGAAGGCAGCTCTCACAGATGGCTGCACCAGGCCAACTTGGGGATGCAGGGGAAGGCTGCAGAAGAGGAGACTCTAGTTGGCCCTAGGAAGCCAGGAGAGGTCAGCGCTGGGGGACCCCCCCCCCGCAGGCCTCGCCCCTCTTTCTTTTCTTGCCCGTCTAGGTGGTGAAATGTGTGGTGGTGGTGGGGCAGGCATCCCGGGGAAACCTCCATATTGGTGTTCCTGGGCCACAGTTTCCCATGTAGCGCCTTGTCTCGGCCAGTGCATGCCACTGTTGCTGATGTTCTCAGTCCGGCCCTGTAGCTGCATGCAGCTCCAAGGGGTCTTTCGGGTTTCCTGGGTCATGCAGATCTCCATGGAACCTCCAAATGAAAGAACCTAGTGGGGAAACACCCACTCAATTCCTGTTCGGTGTGCATCCAAGAATCACGAACAGACGACCATCTTAATGTAAAAGCATGAGGTAATTTAATGACAGAGCTCCAGGCCGACACATATCTCCCACAGGAGACAGAGGTGTCTACCACATGGTGGAGGCATAATAGAGGAGCTCCGGGTCAAAATTATCTCTCGCAGAAGACAGTGGTATTGACCTGTATTATCTTTGATTGTTGTGCTGATGTTCTCTATGGAATCGTCTTCACCTGAAATTCTCTCTTCAATCTCTTGCATTCTGTTGCTGATGCTTGCATCCAGATTACTTTCCTAGGGTTTCTACCTCCAGCGTTGCCTCACTTTGGGTTTTTTTTTTTTTGTGTCTATTTCCCTTTTTATGTCTTGCATGGCTTTATTCAATTTCATCACCTGTTTGGTCATGTTTTCCTGCAATTCTTTTAGGAATTTCTCTGTTTCCTCTTTAAGGTCTTCTACCTGTTTAGCTGAGTACTCCTGTATTTCTTTAATGAGTTATTAAAGTCCTTATTGATGTTCTCTACCATCACCATGAGTTATGCTTTTAAGTCCGGGTCTTGCTTTTTGGATGTTTTGGGGTACCCAGGACTAGGTGATTGGGAGTGCTACTTTCTGATGATGGTTAGTGGAATTGAGTTCTGTTAGTAGGATTCTTATGTTTGCCTTTCGCCATCTGGTAATCTCTGAAGCTAGTTGTTATAGTTGTCTGTGATAGGAGCTTGTTCCTCAGGTGACTCTGTTAGCCTCTATCAGCAGACTAGCTCTATCCTTAGCTTCAGTGGTCAGAGTACTTTCTGCAGGCAAGCTCTCTTCTTGCACAGAAGGTGGTCAGATATCAGTTGTTTGAACCTGCCTCTTGGCAGAGGTTGTGTTCCACTCACGAGAGGTCTTAAGATCCCGTGGAGGGTCCTGTGAGAAACTTGGGGGTGTCTGGAAACTCCACGTGAAAGGAACCCCAGTGCTAGGGTGGACCGGAAGGGACATTTGCCCCTGTTTAGGCTGGGTTATCTGCCTCCCTAGTTAATGCAATCTCAGGTCCTGCACGAATGGATTGGTGCAGACGCTGTGTTCCACGCACCAGAGATCTTAGGATCCCGTGGGGGATCCTGTGTGCATCCTTGTAGGTGTCAGCAGACTCCATGGTCAAGGCACCCCAGTGCTGGAGTGGACCCGAAGGCTTAATTTATTTCTTAATTTCTTCATATTTCATTTCTTTTCTTTTCTTTTCCTTTCTTTTCTTTTCTTTTCTTTTCTTTTCTTTTCTTTTCTTTTCTTTTCTTTCTTTCTTTCTTTCTTTCTTTCTTTCTTTCTTTCTTTCTTTTTTTTTTTTTTGAGTTTTTTTGGAGACTGTTTTTCTCTGTTTATCCCTGGCTGTCCTGGAGCTCCCTCTGTACACCAGACTGGCCTTGAACTCAAAAACCCCCTACTTTTCCTCCCCATAGCTGGGTTTAAAGGCATGGGCCGCCATTGCTTGGCAACACAAAAACTATGAAACACCAAAATTAAAAACACTCAAATTTTAAATAAGTATTCAAGAACCAGAATAGCAAAATAACCTAAGAAAACCACTAAAATGCAAAAAAAAAAAAAAAAAACAATAAACAAAAAATAAAAAAAAAACCTGAAGGATAAATAGAACCTCAAAACCCTAAAACACACTAAAATCATTTAAAGAAACAGAAAAAAATACTAAAAATACACCAGAAGCCTGAAAAAAAAAGACAAAAAACACTCTAAAGCACTCTTCTAAAAACCCTACAAACACTAAAAAAAATCCTAAAAATCTTAAAAAAACACACAAGAAGCCAAAAATATCAATAAACTTATTTTTTTCTTAGTTCCTTCCTTCCTTCCATCCTTCCTTCCTTCCTTCCTTCCTTCCTTCCTTCCTTCCTTCCTTCCTTCCTTCCTTCCTTTCTCTCCCTCTCTCTCTCTCTCTCTCTCTCTCTCTCTCTCTCTCTCTCTCTCTCTCTCTCTTTTCTTTCTTTCTTTCTTCTTCTTCTTTTTTTTTTTTTTTAAGTTTTGGAGACTGGGTTTCTCTGTGTAACCCTGGCTGTCCTGGAGCGTCCTCTGTAGACCATGATAACCTTGAACTTTTAAATCTATCTACCTCTGCCTCCCAAGTGTAGGATTAAAGGCAAGGTCACCACTGCCTGCTAACACTAAAACTCTTAAACCCCAAAAATATAATTCTTAAATTAAAAAAAAGAAAAAAAAAAAAACCTCAAGAAAACAAAAAAATAGAAACAGTAAAATGCTAAAAATACCCTAAAGCCTAATAAGAACTGAAAATCACTAAAACACCGGACCAAGTAGCACTCTGAACCCAAAAGAAGGGGCTCCTCAGCGTCCCTCCTCATTCAGAAAGCTTGGATGATTGCATTGCTACCTCAAGCAGAACTACAAAGTGAGGAAGATCAGAACTGGCCAGTGCAGGCACAAGGACAGCTTCTCCACGGGCTCTGGACTGGCCCTTGCAGGCTTGACGACAGCCACTTTCCAGCTGAGGACTGACCCGTGCAGGCACAAGGACACTCACTTTCAAGGCTCAGGACTGGCCCATTCAGGCATGAGGACAGTCTCTCTCCAGGCTCGCGACTGGCCCGTGCAGGCATGAGGACAGTGGTTCTCGAAGTTTGCTTGATTCTTGAGGCCAATGGCCACTCTAGTTCTGTGTGCTTTGCCTTCAGGACATGTTCACAGTTCTAGGGAGAGAGAGCCTCTCTCAGAGGAAGCTGCTTAAGCGTTTATTTTATTTATTTATTTATTTATTTATTTATTTATTTATTTAGCCTCGAGTAACCATTTGCAAGTACATTCGCTGCCCCTTTCATGGGCAGTGGCCCATTTCATGTTTCTTGAACAATGTCCTTCACAATTAAATGGCCAGATGTGTGGAGAGGAGGCAGCAAGCCTCAGCCTGGACTTTACCCTCTGACCACAGACCATCGGTTTCCCAGCCTCCACAGCCTGGGACCCCCTTCACTGTCCCCCATCCTGATGGTAACACTTTACCCCAACAGGGTCAGCACTTGACTAGCAGAGACCCGAGGGACTTTGCTACTCCGGGGCCCCTTAGACCAACTGGGTAAAAGTTCAGGTGCCCAAATCCCTATGAAGACCAGAGATTCAAAACACCTGATGCGCATGTGACAGAAAAGCTACTGAAACTCAAAGCTCTTGTCAAGGCTTCGGCCAAGAAGAGGACCTCGGACCCTCTGAAGGATCTAAAAAAGAACAAAAAAATGGACACTTACACATCCTCTGAAGGTTCCTGAGAGCACGAGTCACCCACTGACCAGGGATACCAGACCATCTGTTTTACAGCCCGCCACCAGAAAAAGAGTAGCCTCCTCTTCTGTGCCCATCCCTGGGAAGGTGACAAGAAGCCAGTCTATATCCACTGTGTTTGAAGAACCTATGGATTTTGACCAGTTGGGTGCCAGAGTACCTGCAACATCTTTTAAACATGGGGCAGGAGATGTCAGTCAAAAGTTCAAAGAAGATCACACAGTGCATGGGCCATCTTCTGCTGGACAACATGGACAGGTAATTTCCCTGCACATTCAAGGTTCCCCAAACCCTTCCCGATTTAGCCAGGAAGATCTGGGATCTTCCACTTCTCCCCAAGATGCTCAGGGACTGTCGCTATCCACCCAACATGCTCAGGGACTGTCCTTATCAACCCAAGATGTTCTGGAACTAACCAGATATTTCCAAGAGTCTATGGGACATTCCACTTCTGCCCAAGCATCCCAAAGACTTCCCACTTGTGCTGAAAGGAAAATCATACATGCTTCCTCTTCCAGAAGGAGTTCTAAAAAGATGTCCCCTACCCTACATAACTCTCATCTTTCCAATTCTCCTCCAAAGCATGTTGGACAAGACTCCTCTGTTCAAGGGGACCTACCACAGGCCCCATCAGACAAGGAGGGATCCAAACCTCCTTCTCCCAAAGGTAACGTCAGAGATTTCTCCTTTGTCCCAAATGCACCGAGTTCCATCTCCTTTCCCCAAGAGAGTTCAACATGTTTGACAGCTGCCAAAGCAGAGCATGGAGATAAGTCCTGTCACAAAGACAGCCAAAGATGTTCCCCTTCTCCCCCAAAGTGCTCTATGCAATCTGCTTCTCGTAAAGTTAGTGTGAGACCTGACCCTGCTGACCAAGGGGATTTCAGAACTTCCCCTTTAAACCAAGAGGGCTTTCAAAGTCCTCTACCATTAAAAAACGGGCTCGGATCATCTTTTACAGTCCAAAGGGAAAGAAATGCAAACATGATTCCACAAGTGAGCCTCAAACCGCTCATATCTGCCCAATCAGAGACAAAAATGTCCACACTTATACCAGGAGCTCAAGGACCTTTGCCATCCTTAGAAGGGGCTCTTGAGAGTTTCACACATAGGCTAGATGTGATAGAAACTCCCGAGTTGTCCAAAGGGACTCTTGTGCCTTCTGCACAAACACAAAGTGAACTAGAACCATCAACATCTTCGCCAGGGGTTCTGAAAACTTCTCTATCTGTAAGGGGGCCACTAGGATTATCCGCCTCTATGGAAGAGCATCAAAGACATGTTCTTAAATCTGCTCTCCCACAGAAAGGAAGATTAAATCATTCTCCTGCTATGAAAAGTGACCCTGAACATTCTCATTCTAGCAGAGGACTGAAAGATGCTCTCTCCAAACAATGGGTCCTCAGAAAGTCCCTATCTGATCGTGAATTATTCAAATATCCCCCACCAGCCAAAAGGGCCCTCCTGACTTGTCATCAGGTCCCAAACAGCCGAGATTCTGCCAAAATGCTTCCAGGGAGCCAAACAAGCTCCATCTTTGTAGAGTGTGCTGAGACCATACAACCCTCCATGCAGCCCTTGGGGGCGCTGGTACATTATGTATCTGTAGGAGAGGCTGTAAAGAATTCCCCATATACACCAAAGATGCTAGGATTTCCAAAACCTGTACAGGATTCTCTGAGTATTACCCTATCACATAAAGGGATTGTAGGACAGGATACCTCTACAAAAGGAATTATAGCCACAGTCCCAACTTTAGAAAGGACTTGTGGTTGTGACACATCTACAAAAGATGTTCTAGGACAGATTCCATTTGTACAGAAGGTTCTGGATCCAATCCAATGTGAACAAGGTGCTATGGGACGTGATTTGCACACACAAGAGTCTGTAGCATCCTGTACAGCTAAAGAAGGGAATTCCTTGGATTCTACCTGTGCACAAGAATCCATAGGACCTCCCCAAATTTCACAGGAGACTATGAGAACTACCCTATCTCCTCAAGAGGATCAGCCATCTTCCCCAAATACACAAGATGCTATAGATTCTTATCCACATGGACAAAGGGCTGTTGGTCCTTCTCCATGCCAACACATGTCTCCAGAATATCTTCCAAATGCCCAGAAAGCTCTGGATTCTACTTCATCTTCAAAAGGCCCCGTGGAACCTGTTTTGACCATCAAGTTGGCTAAGACACCTGATACTTCTAGACAGAAGTTGTTATCCCCTTCTCCAGCTGAAGAAAGTTTTCTTGGAAATTCCATGAGTATACAAGTAGGGCTAGAAATCTCCCTACCTGCCCAAGAGTCTCTTAGATCTCTCAAATATGTCCATGATGCTCTAGGAGAGGCCACATCTACAGAGGTAACTCTAGGCCCTTCCCCTCATTCTGAAGCCACAGTCAAGTCTTGCACAGGTACACAAGACACATTAAGACCTTCCCCATCTGTGCAGATGTGCATAGGATCTACCATATCTGAACAGGGCACTTTACAATTATGCAAGTCCCATTTTAGCAGAAGTTCTGGAGTCTCCTTTGTCAAAGTGTTGTTGAATGTAATATGATTATTAGGATGTTTGGACGCACATACAAGTAATGCTACTCATCTTCCAGAACTGCTGTTAAGAACAGAAAGATTATACTATACATGTCATGTATTATACCTTTTAGAATTAGAGTATTCCTGACAAGTCTGAAATTCCTAGAACACAGTTTTACCTGTTTGCACAGTACATCTATGAACTGATTATATATATATATATATATATATATATAGTGTGTGAGTGTGTGTGTGTGTTTTGTGTGTGTGTGTGTGTGTGTGTGTGTGTGTGTGTGTTTGTAGCAGTGGTGGCCCATAACTTAAATCCCAGCAACTGGGAGAAACAGTTAGAAGGATTTTTGAGTTCAAGACCAGCTTGGTCTACAGAGGGAGTTCTTGATCAGCCAGAGAAACCCAGTCTCTAAAATCTCAAACAACTAAAATCAAGAAACAATGTCATGTACTCTTTCCAGTAGTATTTAATAAAGTGAATAGAACAGCAATGGCATGTGCTGTAAGATCGAGGATTGACAAATGGGACCTCATGAAACTGAAAAGCTTCTGCAAGCCAAAAGACACCGTCAATAAGACATAAAGGTCACCAACAGATTGGGAAAGGATCTTTACCTATCTTAAATCAGATAGGGGACTATTATCCAATATATATAAAGAACTCAAGAGGGTGGACTCCAGAAAATCAAAGGATCCCATTAAAAATTGGGGCTCAGAGCTAAACAAAGAATTCTCACCTGAGGAACACCGAATGGCTGAGAAACACCTATGTTGAATAGAATTGTAGTTTTTTTAAAAGGAATTATTATTTATTATTTTAAAGGAAATTATTATTTTTTAAAGGAATTATTAAATTTATTATAATTTATTTATTTTTTCCCTAGAGAGCAAGGCAAAAAAAATAATAAAAGTGATTCAAATAGAGAAATTTGAAGTCAAATAATTTTAGTAATAAATAGCATAACCTGACACGAAAAACCCCTAGAGACCTTCTAGAAAGCTCTTAGATCAGATGTATAAATTCAACAAAATAATAGAATAGTCAGGATATAAGAACTAGTGGACAGCATCATTGGTTGAATTGGAGAAAGACTGAAGGAGGCTGACGTCACAGGCCCCTCCCATGACATGCATTTCCTGCCCTGGGCCTGAGTGACTGAAAAGCCTTGACCCCCTGGCCCCGACCCCTGCAGCTGACTTCTTGCCCCTGGACTTCGCCTCTCTGGCCTCCATCAGAGGCTTCATCATTGACTTCAGGGCCCTGGGACTCCCCCTGCACCTGCTTGTCATATTTAAATAAAAAATATCCCATGAGTTCCTGAACAGAAGGGATTTTTATTTTTTTATTTTTATTTTATTTTTATGAGAGCCCATTGGGTCAAAGGGGTACATTTTATGACCTCGATCATCACTTTATGAGTCTTCAAATACTATAGCACATTGTTTCACAAAATGGTTTTATAATTTTTGGGGTCTTTTTAGGGTTCTTGAGGTTTTGTTGAATTTTCGGGCAATTTTTAGGGGTTGTACCTCTACCTCCCAAAGTACTGGAATTATTCACATCAACATTTCTGGTTTTTTAGACTTAAGGTTTTTTTTGTGTCTTTTTAGAAATCTACAGATTTTTTATTATTATTTTAGGTTGTTTAATGCTTTTTAAAAAACATACCTAAACCACATGATCATCTCGTTAGATGCTGAGAAAGTATTTGACAAAATCCAACACCCATTTATGATAAAAGCTGTTTATCAGGTTTAGTTTCTCTCTGGTGGAATTTTTTTTGCTTCTGTTTGTTTCTTCTTAGATTAGCAGACTAAGATTGTGAAAATGGCTCTTTTGGATAATCAGAGGTCTTTTGTATTTAAAGAACCCATATAATGGCAGAATCTCTCTGTCCCTGTCTCTGTATCTGTCTCTGTCTCTCTGTCTAAGTCTCTGTCTCTGTCTCTCTGTCTCTCTGTGTCTCTCTGTGTCTCTCTCTGTCTCTTTGTCTATCTCTGTCCTTCTCTCTGTCTCTTTCTCTGTCTCTCAATCTCTCTGTCTCTCAATTACTCTGTCTCTCTGTCTCTCTCTGCCACTCTCTGCCTCTCTCGGTCTCTGTCTCTGTCTCTCTGTCTGTCTCTGTCTCTCTGTCTGTCTCTGTCTCTGTCTCTGTCTCTGTTTCTCTCTCTCTCTCTCTCTCTTTCTCTCAGGCTGCCTAAGAATCAATATTTCTCTATTGCTTCAGTTCTGTGCTCCCTGCCATGATGATTGACCAAAGTTCTGATGCTGTATCCCATCGTCCAAATAAATGCTTTATTTTCTAATAATAGTCTTAACCATGGTGTCACTTCACTGCAATAGAACAGTGACTAAGACAGGGTCAAGCCAATAAACAGTGTTTCCTGTTATCACTTCAAGTTCCTATATTTGGCTTCCTAGGAGATAGTCTGTAACCTGTAAGCAACTAACCCTTTTATTCCCAAGTTATTATTGATTGTAGTATTCTTTATGGTGAGAAAGAAGCAAACTAGAACAATTACCTGTCATATAGGTACATGAGTACATCTTACCTTTAAATTAAAATGAAACGTCTATACATTATTGTGTGTGGTTATAGGATAAGTGACAGTGATACTATTGGACATTTTGCTTCTGTAAGAATCTGTCCCACTTACTGTTTCTATTGTTGTAAGGATACACCAGGTCCATAGAGGAAACTACACAGAAAAGTTTTTATATAGTTTATACTTCCACATTGCTGTTTATCACCAAAGAAGTTGGGACAGAACCTGAAAGAACACAGGATCATGGAGCCAGGAGCTCATGCATAGGCTATGGAGTGGTGATGCTTATTGACTTGATCCTCAAATCTTGCTTTCGTAAAGTGCACAGGACTACCAATATAAGGATTTCACCATGCACAATGGACTGGACAGTCTCCCACCAATTAAGTAAATGCTTGGGAGTTAGATCATATGAAGGCATTTTCTCAACTGAGGCTCCTCCTCTTTAAAGAATTTAGATCTTGTCAAGTTGCTATGAAACCAGTGTGGCAGTCTGAATGTAGTTGGCCTATGAGGTGGTGTGGACTTGAAGGAGTAGGTGTGTCCTTGATGGAGGAAGCATATCATTCTGGGTCTTTAAAGCTCTGTCCAGTGTGGAAGACACTCTCCTCCTCCCTGCATGCAAAACAAATCTTTTCTCCTGGCTGCAATTGGATCAAGATGCATAACTCTCAGATTACACTCCACCACCATGCCTGACAAGACACAACCCTGTTTCCTGCCTTGATGATGGTGGATTGAACCTCTGAACATGTAATGAATGTTGAAAAGCGCTCATGAAATGTTGTCCCTTATGAGAGGCCTTGGTCATGGTGGCTTTTCAAATGAATGAAACCCTAACTAAGACAACCAGCTAGTACAGAAACTCTCCCAGATATCAAAATTAATCAACAATAGAGAGTATTTTCAAGTCATGCAGCATACAAATTTATTCAAGAGAGAAAAACAGCAATGAATGAGTACATGATAAGCCTCCCTCAAAGAGACACTCTTAGAGTGCAGATCTGGCCAAGGTAGACGCCCATGAAGCTCAGGGGCTCCTCAGGAGAAGTGACCTACCAAGTGGGCAACCTCAAAGCATTTGAAACCCATGACAAACAGCAGAGGAAAGATGTCAGCACAAATGCATTCGATACACCTTCTATGTTTTCTGAGAAGGAGGTCACAGACAAGTAAAAGACTGAAATTTCAAGGGCATAGACAGGTTGAAGTAGCACACAGATATGTAGATAGTCATAAGTTTGGTGGAGAGCCAGGTGGAACAGACCAGTGTGGGAGATTTTGATGGTCATCTGGGTCATTCATCACAGATATCCAAAAGATCACAGGATTCATCAGAGGCAAAGAGTGCTCAGGGAAGGAACACAGGATCTATTCAACACCTGAAATTACCTAACAGCATAATCATTTTATTTTCTGAATTACTTATTTGAACTGATCATAAAAAAATCATGGTGTTTATGATGTTTTAGGGAGACTCATATATATATACTCTTAGATTTGGATTCACTATTTATTCTGGTAAAATGTACTCTAAGAAACACACACACACACACACACACACACACACACACACACACACCACATCCTTCTGTAATGACTGGCTGGCTATTTGTTAAGAAACAAAAGAAGACAATGTGGATATGGCACAAGTTTGACTATGTAAATGAACTTTCTATTCTTCGTGAGTCTCCTGCTTCATTTTGTGAGAAATCCTTCTTTGAATGTATTTATCCCTCAGTGTCCTCTACTCCTTTGTGTGTCCATTGTTCTTTTTAAAGGTCACTATCAATTTGATCTTTCTTACCTTCATCGTGGTTTCTTTTCTGCATGTAAATAATGTATTTCTTAAAATAGATATCTTTATGGGATTAGAGAGATGACTCTAAATCCAGACTAGATTTGGTTTCTTGAATTCATATCCAAGGCTCAAAATCACAATTAATGGCAGCTCCAGGGGACCCAACAACTCATATCTCTGTGGTCACCTGCACTCACGAGCACATGTCCTACCCTCACACATATAAGAAAAGATAAAAATATTAAAAAGAGAGACACGTTTCACTAGACTTCATTATTCAAATGAAACCTGATACTCTCTAATTGCTGAATCTGTTTGGATCATTTTTATGGGTTACTACTTATGTTCCAAGGCCAAATTCCTTTTATGTGTCACTCTTTCACCAACTTTGTTCTTCCTCAGACATCATACCAGAGATTCTACTGATGTTATATCCTTCTCCCCTACTTAATAAACATCCTTCTTTTGCTGCGATCCCTGCTCCACCACATCCCATCTCCAATTCCAGTCCTCCATACAGAGCAGAGATACAAAGTCCTATTAATTTTACCATGTGTGATATCAGATGTATGTACTGTTCTTCCACCATATCCCATCTCTTCCACCAAAGTCTTCCCTCACACCATGTCATATCACACGTTTTAAATTTTAGAGCAAAACAAATTTTATTGGCAATCATACTGGGTTTGTCAAAGACACTTAAGTAGATAACTCAGGAAAACAAACTTTTTTTTTTCCTATTCTACAAGTTTATGGGCCTGTACTTTTGTGATTTTTTCACCTTAAGGAGTCTTTGACACCAGATTATAGACATAGATCTGGAGATCACCATGAAATTTGATAAAGTACACAGAAGGATTGGCAAGAATTTGGTAAACAACCTTTCCAAGATTTTTGGAACCATCCTCTCTGGTGTATTGTACCCAGTTTCCTATTAAGAAGTCACTGTTATCATGTGATGTCACCTCAGCATGAGTAGTCTCTGGAATGATGTCAAGGTTACCTTCATCGTAGTCATCCAGGAGCTGATAAATGTAGAGGACCGGATCCTTCTTGTAGCTAATGTAAAACCAGTCCTTCATGACTGGCACCTGGGCTAGCACCATCCCATTCCAGTTTTCCTCAGAGCCATGCTTTCCCTCAAATTTGTGTTGTACCGCTCTGCCAACCAGGCTTCTGGCTAGGTGGGCATCCCTTATCTGAGGAAATACTACATTGTGAGGCAAGACCTTAAGATTTAAAATCCTCTCATCACTGAGGAGCTCCTGTCCATAGACGCTGTCAATACCGTCATACTTCAGCAAATAAAGAGAAGGGTTTGTTGGCAGTTGATCTAGAACTATGGCCTTCCAATGGCTGACAGGTTCATTACCTTCCTTCCAACTGTGAGAAATTCTGCAGCCGACAATAATTCTCAGGGCCTGGGATGAAGGCATCCTCCTCCTCTTCTTTTTGAGGGATGACATGCTCATGCTCTTCAGAGGTATTGTCTTCTAAATGGTTGTAGAACTGGTGTAGTAGGCCACAGCAACCCTGGTCCACTGTCTTGTGACTATCATTCTTTGTTCAATCATCATACTTGGCCATTATCTGGGTTTGAAGATCTTGCCTGTTTAAACCAGAAACAATGCTGTTGCCTCTGTCATAAATATGCGATCTTAAAGGGCAATGGGTGTGGGGTGCGAGAGAATGCTGGACCAATGCTCTTCTTTAAGAGAACTTCTGGGTAGGTGAAGAAGGCTATGCTAATCAGGTGTGTGCTTCTAAAGTCAATTTTATCAAAATAAGAAGTTCATAAGCCAGCCATTATGGTGCATGCATTTATTCCCAGCACTCAGGAGGCAGGGTCTGGCATTTTTCTGAGTTAGAGGCCAACCTGGTCTACAAAGTTAGATCCAGGGCAGCCAGTAATATACAGAGTATTCCTGTTTCAAAAAGAACAAAAACAACAAAACAAAACAAACAAACAAACAAAACAAAGAACAAAATAACAAAAAATGAACAAAGAAAACAAACGAATAAAAAGAGAATTTAATAGGAATTGGTCGTGACCTAAGTCTTTAATCCCAGATTTCAAGGGGCAGTGGGAGGCTGACCTTTGTGACATCAAGGCTAGCCTGGTCTGACAGCCATAGCTACACACAGAGAAACTCAAAATAAAATTAAACAAACAAATAAACCAACGAACAAGGGATTCCAGGAAATGAACATAGGGAAATTAACAAGTAATTCTCTAGAGCTCAGAATAACATACTCAGATAAAATTTTCTTCAGCCCTGAGCTAATTTTCCTCTGCTGAGGAAACTTTCCTTAAATGGGTAGGTCAGTGTGGAAGTTGGTATGTCTGTTGCCCTCAAGGATCAAGCAGAATAGAATTAAAAAATGAGCCAGAGTTGTCACCATACCTCTATTGTATTTGCATGTTCTGAGCTAGGTGGCTACTTTCACAAATATCTACCTAGGGAGAGAGCACACAACTGGCCTTCTGTATTGTGTCTCCAGATCCAGTCCCAGGCATATTATTGAAGTCATTGCATCTCCGACTTCAATAAGATCTCAACAAGTCCATGCCATATCAGCCATTTAGAAGTAATATCTTCTAAAATGCACATGGACAAAGGGGAGTTTTGGCATATTAGTGGAATTCTGAAGGAGATATTGTTAGCAAGGTTAATAAACTCAAGAGATCAAATAACCTAAACCATCCATCCTCCTAGATCCCAAACATGGGAGAAATTAGAATGTACAGTTACTCACTGTAGGAGGGAAAACATATAGCCTTAAGGAGCCATGAGAGTCCAAGATACTCCATAAATATACATACCCCAAACAAATGTCCTAGTTTTCAAGATTCTGTCTTCTGAACCAGGCCAGGCACCAAAAGCCTCTGGAACAACTTTATGGGTCAGGAGCTGACCTGGCATTCACACACCACTGTGAAGATACTGAACCCAGCTTCAAGGAATTCTAGTGTCTCCAAGTGGAATAGATGTGCAAACTCTGACCAGTGCTCTGTGACATCACCCTATCTCAGCTTACATCATAGAACCTCTATCAGGCTGGTTTTGTCTGGAGTTACACTCAGAAACTTTGAGCATCTAGAATTTACATTTTTATATGGCCTCCTAGAAATCCAAAATAAATCCCTACAAAAATGGCCTGATTACCTGATTCACATTCTGCCCAAGTAGATTCACTCTTGTATCATTTTTATTGTGTATTTGTTTGTTTGTATGTTTATTCGGGTTTTTTGGGGGAAGTTGTTTCTATTTTCCTTCGTGAAAGTCTTCAGTGTCTGACACACCAGCATTCTTGGTGGTTATTTTCCCTGTAACAATCTTCCCCTTGGTTATCTTTAAGCTGTTCTTGGAATCAGAAATGTTGCCAGACACTTGAGGCAACACACTGGATAGCACACTATTCATTTTATCAAAACCCACAGTTAGAGGAAGACAATTTTTTATTCAAAGAAAGCTGGAATTTGACAGGATTGAATACCTTGTATTGAAGCCAATGGCAACCATGAATTATGGATTCTTTGCAAAGTGCAAGGAAATCATAGTCCTTGGGCCTGCTTACAAATTTGAGATAAACTTAAAACAACATGATATCTAACAGTAACATGTTAAAGTTCTTTAAAATTTACCACCATTTCTGGTTACAAGGAATTTCATAGATTGAATGCAGTAAAACAGGATGAAATAGATAATGTAATTTTATTTTTGAAATATGGGTTGACAGAATACTGGACACAGGTAAGTATGGAATTTACTTACAAATTAGAGGGCACTTTAATTGTTCATGCCACATAGATCTTCAGTTCTTCAAAAAATCTTTTTCAGTCTCCTCCACTGTCCCCACCACACTGTACATCCTCTTCATAGTGGATGACACCTACTAATTAGTTAGACTCTTCCAGCTCAGCCATCAACAAAAGATCATTCCTTACAGATGTGGCCACATGTCAGTGTGATGGGAGGCAGTCTTCATCTGAGGTACTATCTTCCCAGTTTGATTTTCGTTCCAATAATAATCTAAGAAGGACCACTAAACATCCATATTATCAATGTTGATTGTTATACTGTGTGAAATAGACAAGCTATGGAGGAAATATAGATGTCAACCACACGATGAATTTCTTAAAATGAGAGAGAGAGAGTGAGTGTGTGTGTGTGTGTGTGTGTGAGAGAGAGAGAGAGAGAGAGAGAGACAGAGAGAGAGACAGAGACAGAGACAGAGACAGAGACAGAGAGACAGAGAGACAGAGAGACAGAGATAGACAGAGACAGAGACAGGGAGACAGAGAGACAGAGAGACAGAGAGACAGAGAGACAGAGAGACAGAGAGAGAGACAGGTATTTCTCATCTAAGTTTACTAGTGAAGGGTTTTGTTTTCAGAAAGAATAGATGGGAATGGGAATTATGTTAGGTGAGACAAGCCAAACTCAAAATGACAATTGTCAAATTATAATTTTAATAAGGCACATTAAATAAAAGGAGATATTTTGAAAGTGTATGGGCAGCAGCAGGGGGGCTGAGCAGGTAGAAATGGAGAATAGTGGGGAGAATGAAGATGGTTAAAGGACAGTATAAACCTGTGAAAAGAGTCACAACAAAGTCCAGTGACTTAAACACTTAAAGCACATTGGTATTAAGTAGAAGATTCTAAATGATGGTTTGATTAAATTGGGAATTTTAGCTTCAAGATACTATAAAATTTATTTTTATGTTTCTACTCTCATGTGGATGTTGCATTTTGGGCTAGATATGGTTAACAGGATATGGCAAGGTGTTTACATCTTTGTATATCATTATTCACCCTAAACACATGTCACTCACTGGGCTGCCATGCTTTCATAGGGAAGGAAGTAGCTAGAGATTTTAAGTGTACATGAGGTAGAAAGAAAAATGCCCCCACATGACTATAGATTTTCCTTATTCACCTTCATATGTTGTTTGAATGTGTTTCTCCAAATGTAATTTTCTGTAGACTAATACTCAGGTTTTAATATATTAGGAAAAATTGGACTGGGTCAGGAGGGATAGGACCTACAAATAAAAATCAATGAATAATGCTGTCATAGAAAAGGTTTAATTATGACAGGGAGTTTGGTTCCCTCTTTTGTCTTTCTAGCCCATTGGATCCCTTCTGTGATTTCAACATCTCACTAGAATTTCTTTATCTACTGATAGTGTCTTCTTCTTGAATTTCCTGACTCCTGAAAAGAAGTCTTGCAAAATAGGCTATTATTATATACTAGAAATTAGTGTCATTCTTTTGGTCAATACAACTTGTATGATTATGTCTCAGAATCATGATCAACTGAACCATAGGGGAAAATAATTAGGCTATTTGTGCTCACTAAAGACGAGATGAGTTCAGTGTTATCATGTGTTTTCTTCATGAAAGAAAGCTGCATAGTGAGTGAGAATAGATCAGAGAGTTACAGCCCAGGAGGGACTCAGCCATCTGGTGTTGGCCTTGGAGATATAAAGGGACACTACATAAGGGATCCCTAGGAAGAGTGCCAGCCACTGCTTTTAGCTAGTAGAACTATTTTTAGAATCACCATTTTCTAGATTTTAAGAGATAACTGGATTACTTTAATTTACTAAGTAAGGCCATTTGATACATCAGTGATCATCAACAAGCTGTACAGGTGTGGAAAGAAGTTTGGGGACTCAGAAGAAGCCTGTTCTTGAAAAACCCTCTGCGTTCAAGGGAGGGAGACATCTACCCAGCAGCACTAGATAAACAATATACATTGGTAATGGTACCCCCATCGTGTCTAGACTAATGGTTTTCAAACCATGGGTTGAGACTCCTCTCAGTGCTCAAACAACCCTGATACAAGTGTCCCATATCATATATCTTGTTTATAAGATATATACATTACAATCAATGACTATAATAAAATTATAGTTTGAATTTGCAATGAGATAACATTACTATTTGGGAGCTGTGTTTTAAAGGGCCACAATATTGGGAAAATTGAGTACTACTAGTCCTGACTCTTCAAAAGCATGTGATTCAGGATCATCTGGAGGAATAATCCCCTTTACTCAATCTGATACTCCCGGAATACATCACCCAAAATTGTGAAAGTTAAACAGCTGCCTTACCATAGACTATAAGCAGGGCATGCTCTCATCTTAGATTTCTTGTAATTTATTTTATTTTATTTTATTTTTAGAATTTAAAGGGTTTTTTTTTTTTTTTTTTTTTTTTTTTTTTTTAGAACTTTAGCATTCTCTTTAGGGTTTCAGGTTTTTATTTAGGGCTTTAAAGTTTTGTTGGTATGTTGTACATCGTTAAAGGGTTTTTTTGGATTTCAGTGTTTTGATGGGTTTTCAGCTTTTTCTTTTTAAAGGATTTTAGGTATTTTATGGTTTTAGTGTTTTTTGTGTCTTTTTAGTGTTCTTCAGTTTTTCAGAATTATAGGAATTTTCTTAGTGATTTAAGATTTTTTTGAAGTTTTTTTTTAAAAAGAAATTTCATGGTGTTTTCTTGTTTGTATATGTTTTTTAAAGAATTTTATTGTGTTTTTAAATTTTTGGGATTTTTTTTGGAGCCTTAGGGTTTTTTCTTATAGTTTTACATTTTTTTTTTAGGGTTCTTGAGGTTTTGTAGAATTTTAGGTCTTTTTTAGGTTTTTAGAATGTTTTAGGATTTCTTAAGAGTTCTTGTTTTGTTTTGTTTTTATGTTTTATATGTTTTTTTTGTTGTTGTATTTTTGTTTGTTTGTTGTTTTTTCTTTTTTTTTTTTTACAGCTTTAAGTTATTTGAGGGATTTTTGGTTTTTGTTTTAGTGTCTGTAGGGTTCATGGGTTTATTTTTGTATTATAGATTTCTTTTTTTTTAATTTAGGATTCTTTTAGGATTTCAGTTTTTATATTTAGGTTATTAGGATTTTATACGTTTTTAAAAGTGTGTTTCAGAGATTTGGGGAGATTCATGGTTTTGATGTATTTTAAGTGCTTTTAATATATTTTAGGAGGTTTATTTTTAGGATTTTAGGGTTTTTTGAGGGGGTCTTTTTATCATTCTTAAGTTTTAAAAAAGAATTTTGGATTTTTGGTGATTTTTTTAAAGCTTCATTTTTGTTTTTGTTTTTGTCTTTGTTTTTGTTTTTAATTTTATGGTTATTAGGGATTTTTCAGGTTTTTAAAAAAAGATTTAAATGGTTTTTTTTGTTGTTGTTTAATTCTTTAATTTTTTTTTAGGGTGTCAGGGTTTTTTTTTTTTTTTGATTTTTAAATAATTTTAGGGTTTGGGGAGCTTATGGTCTTTTTTTTTTAATAGTTATTTTTAGGGCTTCTTTTACGCTTTTATAATTTTTTCACGGTTTAATTTTTTAGTTTTTTTCTGATTTTAGGTATTTTTATGTGTATTTTAAAAATGAGTTTAATTTTTAATTTTTTAGCTTTATAAGGATTTAGGAATTTTTTTAGGATTTTCATAAAAATCTTTAGGGTTATTTTGGGGTTTTGGGGGTCTTATGTATTTTGGAAGGTTGTTTTTTGATTTCTAGAGATTTTTTTTTTTTTGTTTTTAGTTTTTAGAAATTTAAAGTTGCTTTGTTTGTTTGTTTGTTTGTTTGTTTTATTGTGTTTCACGGTTTATTTTACAGCTTTAGGGTGTTAGGTTTATATTGTTATTTAAGATTTTTGGGTGTCTGTGTGTGTGTGTTAGGGTTTTTTTTTGGAATTTTAGGGATTTTTGGGGGGGTTAGGTTTTTCTGAATTAAAGAATTTTTTTTTAGAATTAGTGTTTTTTAGCATTATAGGTATTTAGGTTTCTTTTTTTAAGATTTCAAGATTTGGGGGGGAAAATTCAGGGTTTTTTGAAAAATTTTTTAAGGAATTTTTTTAGGGTTCTAGAATTTTTTTTTAGAAATTTAGGGTTTTTCAGGGTTGTAATTGTATGTTTTTATTTTGTGTTTCTCTAGTTTTTGTCGTTTGTTTCATTTTAGGGATTAGGGTTTCCTGGTTTATTTTAGGGTTTAATGTACATTGTAATGTTATATATATATATATATATATATATATGTTTATTTAAAGGTTATAGATTATTGTTTTTGAGTATTGGTTTTGTGTTTCTGGTTCCGAAGATTTTATTTTATTGTATTTATTTAGTTATTTATTTTATTATTTTTTTTTTTTAGAAATGTAGGTTTTTTTTTTTTTTAGGAATTAGGGTTTACTTGTTTATTTTAGGGTTTTAGGTTCATTGTAATGTTTATATATGTATATATATAACATAAATATATGTTTATTTGAAGGTTATAGTGTTTTGTTTTTGAGTATTGTTTTTGGGTTTTTGGGTCCTAAGTTTTTATTTTATTTTATTTTATTTTATTTTATTTTATTTTATTTTATTTTAGAAATTTAGGGTTTTTTTTTTTTGTTTGTTTGTTTGTTTGTTTGTTTGTTTGTTTTAGTGTTTTAAAATCTGCAAGTTTTTGTTTTGGTATTTGTTTTGTTTTTTGTTTGTTTGTTTGTTTGGTTTTTTAGGAATTTTTTTAGGACTTTAAAAAAAATTAGGGTTTTTTAATGTTTTTGAATTTTTAAAAAAAGACTTTAGGGTTATTTTTAGGGTTTTACGGATTTTTTAGACTTTCAGGTTTTTTTCTTTTAGAGTTTTAGGGTGTTTTTAGATTTTTGAAAGTTTAAAAAAATAATTTAGGGTTTTTTGGCTTCTTATAGGGTATTTCTTTGTTCTTTGTTAAATTCCCCCTCGACCCCTTCCTATTCCCCAGGATGTATGCTTTAAAACCAGACACATCAGCCTAATAAATGGAGACTTAATAGGACCCTCTGCTTGGTTTCTAGCTTTTCTTCACCTTCCAATCCCATTTCCTCCCAGGTTTGCAGTACCACTCACACCCATGAATAACTGAACCCTATGGGACTGGATAAGGGGCACCCAATGTGAGGGCGAGTTTTGGATCTTATTTCCTTCCAGTGCAGGTTCCAGAGAAGTTTGTCCTGACCCCAAGAATTTAGAAGTAGTGAAGGACCCCTTCCACTGCTCATAGAAGAGAGAAAAGTCCTTGGTGAGTTGATTCATCTCCACTCCAGGAACTGGGAAACAAACTATCAAAGGAAGCAGCCTTTATAATTTGCTTAAAGACAGCTCTCATGGAAAGAGGAGTTAGAGTTAAAAAGTAAGATTTGATAAACTTTTTGTTTGTTTTCATAGACCAGGCATGTCCATGTTTATTATAGTTGGAGCAGAAATACATTGTAAGAAATGGAGAAGAGTAGGTAGAGGACTAAATGAAATTTTGGCAAAGCAGGGCCTTGATGTGATGCTGTCCCTGAGAATTTATTTACTTATTGGAGTTTATTCCGTGATTTGGTATAAAATGCAGCTGATGATCCAGAGAAACAGCACCTTTTGACAGTTGCAGAATATTGCCTCTATCCCTTGTCTCAGGAAGCTTTAGAGGGCTCCCTCCCTACTACAAAGCCTCCAAAAGTTGCAGACAGGTCTGAAGTCCCACAGGCTGCTCTTTATACACATGTCCAGGTAACCACTTTGTCTGAGCAGCCCACCCTGGGCAATCCACCACTGATCAATCCAGTCTTTAAGAAATATTTGGCTTAAAGCCCTTTAATTTCAGAGGACTCAGACACTTTAGAGAAAGAGGTAGTTCGCCCAGTAAACCTGAGCTGCTGTCTTGCTTCAGACCCTCCCTGCAGTGCCCATCCCTATCTGCTGCCTATTAGTGCTTCTGCACCATGGTGTCAGGTTTACAGGTTTCTATTCTCATTGCTGCTAAGGATAAGCTGGTGTCTCAGGTAGCAGGATTACAAGAAGTACTAAAGCTACAGCAGCAGTATTCTCGCCTTTCTAAAGAGCTAGCTTCACTCTAAAATTGCTTAAAACAGACTATCCTGGTTCCTTCTCCAGCCGCAGTCTCAGGAGGCATAAAAAAGAAAGCTCAGTGAGCCATAAAAAACAAAACATTGGGTTTCCTTGTAATCACTCTCTCCAAGAGAAATGCTAGCTGTGACCTGCCCACTTCTATGGCGGAGGAGCAGCCCCAGCCACCAGTGCCAAATCTCCTTCTGCAGAAATAGGGCCTTTAGAAGTGCCCCATGCCGATTTCTCTGTAGACACTAACAGCGAGGGTGGAGAAGATTATGAGAGTGATAATGAAGTAGAAATCAAGAAGAATTAACTGTCCCTATTCAACAGACAGAGCTTTGTAGGCTAAGTTTTAAAGACTTAAAAGAGCGTAACTCTGCGGTTAGAACTTATGGTCCATCTGCCCCTTATATGCTTTCGCTCCTAGAAGCGAAAGTAGTGATTGGATCAAAGATATTTAAACTGTGTTAATTCGAGGATAGTTTTTCTCATGGAGGGTTGATTTCCTCAATAGGTGCCAGACCATTGCAGTAGCTAATCAGAAAAACCCTCTAGTGCTTGGACTGGCTGGACCTTGGAAAAGCTTTCTGGTCAAGAAAAATATTTGGCTAAGGCCAGGCAGAAATTGCCCAGTGGGTCTCTTGGCTCAAACTGCTAACACAGCATTGGGAACTTGGCATGCTATTCCTATGAAAGGTTCCATTATTTCCCCTTTAACTAAAATCATTCAAGGAACCCAAGAAGACTTTAGTGAATGTGTTAGTAATTTGCTTGAGGCTGCAAAAAGGACCTTAGGTCATGAGGATGTGAAAGAACCTAGTGGGGAAACCCCCACTCAACTCCCGATTCAGCGTGCACCCAAGAATCACAAATAGAACACAAAGACTTGATGTAACAACACGAGGTATTTTAATGGCGGAGCTCCGGGTCGAAACGCATCTCACACAGGAGACAGTGAATTAGACCAAGAGGCTTGGAAGCTAGGGGTTATTATAGAAAAAGAGTGGGGTGGGGGGAGGAATTGGCGCGGTTTCACATGATTGGTCCATTTAAACATCAGCAGCCAGAGGTCAGAGGGGTGGGAGATAGGGAGGCAATGGGCCTGCCCTGGCATGTCCTGGTCTGTTCTGCTATGTTCTCAGCCCCAGGTTTCAAAGCTCACAAACAACACTTTGGGCTATTTGACATACATTACATGAATCACATGTCTCAAGTTTTATTTCCTTTCATTCCCCTCTTCTTCTGTTTAGACTAATTCTAATCATAGAATTTTAGAGATTGGTGTCCCCTAACTCTTCATTTACCTGAACTATATGTTGATATTGTCTCTGAAGAACCATGAGTTTTACTGTATCAATTCTACTCTGGATGAAAGCCATTCCTCTATTTATTATACAGGGGCCGAAAACTAAAGGTAAGGATATCATAAGGATTGGTCCAGCTACAGCGGAAATCAAAGAAGTTATCCAAGATGGTCATAATTCAAACCACATCTCAAACCACCCACTTTGAGCATTCCATTCCCGTTTCCTTCACTCTAATCTTTCAGTTTCTGCATAGAGTCTCTAACTCTTCCTGTATGATCTGCATAGAAGCAACACTCTTCTTTAAGGGCGGCACACAGTCCTCCTTCTTTTAGGAACAACAAATCAAGGCCTCTCCTGTTGTACAAAACTACCTCAGACAGGGAGGTCAAAGATTTTTCTAAAGCATCAATGGACTTCTCTATTGCCATTAGGTCTTCATTGACAGCATCCCTCAAAGACTGAATTAACCTGTCTTCCTTCTATCAAAGCTGACACTTCTGTCCCCACTCCTACTGCCATACCTATTCCCATGAATGCAGCCAGGGTTAAAGTAATTGGTTCTCTTTTCGACCACGGGCCAACATAGCTTTCTTCTAAACTGGATGCAGGGTGATAATATATGTGGGGTAACAGCTAGATCATGACACAAAAATCATGAGTTGAATTAAAAACCTTAGTTGATACACAGGGAGTAAGTCCTGTATTGCAAACCCACCATCCAACCGGGGAAGATACAAGATAATAATTAGCTTCCGTTCTGGACATGGACTGAATTTGTCTGCATAGGTGTTTGTGAGTGGAAGGTGGGGTGCCTATACAGAGACCTGGACTCCTCACAGATACATCAGTCAGGGTCAGTTTTTGTCCTGTTCCCCAAGAGCAGGAAGTATGGCTGCTGATTCTGTTGAAATCTCCATTGAAGGCAATTTCTTCATAATAAGGCAGAACCGAGGACAGGGATAGCCAGCAGTCCTCAGTAGCCCTTGGATCAGTTCTATTAAGGGCATAAACAGCTCCTCTCACTCGGTTAAACATCCTCTGTCTTGTTGAAGGAATCGCCTTGGTAATAGTTAGAGGTACCTGAGGAGTGGGAGGTTAGGTGATAGCAGCCATACAAAGGGGGTCTGCAATCAATGGAGTACGCTGAGTAATAGTATGGGTGAAGGGTGTGGACTTGGTTGGGGGGCCTAAAGGATTGTAGGGGGTCTCTATTTTTAATCTGATAGTGAACAATAATCCCTCATCATATCTTTCCTTGTAAATCCTAAGACCCCAGGTATACCCTTTTGTCCATCCCAGAGCTCTTTTTCCTGGTTCAGTAAAGGTGACACGGCGTGGATGGCACCAGTCAGTACACTCATCTAGGTCAAATCCTCCAGGTATATAAGACGCTAGGGAATAGTTGGCTGTTACTCTAATATAGTCCCAGCTTGAGGAGGAGGGCTTCCAGTGGGCTGTACCTGAAGTCTCGCAACCCCAGCTCTTGCAAAAGAAGTCAGCCTTACCTCCACATGTTGGATTAAGGGATTGACTTTGGTGGGACCTGGGACAGACAAAGAAGGGATGGGTTTGAAGCATACTTCTATCCCTTTGGTAAGAGCAACCACCCCATGGGTCTCTCAAATGTTTTTCTACGTACGGACGGGGTGTTAAAGGTGCCCTCTGAATGTCAGAGTACCCCTCCAAGTCCCATCCAGTAGGGGCTCCTATAGCCAACTTACAGATGTCAGGGAAAAGATCAGGCCACCAAGTCCACAGAGGGTGTACCTTGGCGATTGTCCATACAGCCCTACCCCCCTCATTGAGTACCTCCCACGTTTGTTGAACAGGACTGTGGGGGTTGAAGTCCATTGGGATCACTCCTACAAAGCAGGCACAACTTAAAAGGGTTAGTAGTCTTCTCCAAAGTTCACTCATCATGGCTGACTCCAGGGGGTGCTCTCTTGACGTGGGATGCATGGACCCAAGTGGGGATTCCTTCCAATTTGATCACCGTGGGCGTTGTCAGTAGCACCAAGTAGGGTCCCTTCCACCTCGGATCTAGGTTTCCCGCTTGGTGTCTCCTCACCAGGACTGCATTTCCTACTTCAAACTGGTGCAGCACCTGTGTGTCACCAGCAATATTGGTTTCTTTTAGCTGTTCCCAGACCTCATTTCTTACTATTTCGAGAGCTTTTAATCGAGCCAAAATACTAGAAGAAGGAGAGAAAGACACATCCGGGCGATTCCTATCCCCTACAGTCATAAAAATGGGTGGCGACGCCCCATACATTAACTTAAATGGAGTTAGGTCAAGGGGTCCAGGTGTATTCCGAACCCTGAACAAGGCATAAGGGAGAACGGCTGTCCAATCACTTCCGCTGGATTCTAAGGCTATTTTATTCAGAGTCTTCTTTAGCGTTCTGTTCATCCTCTCTACCTGTCCTGAACTCTGGAGTCTGTATGCACAATGTAATTTCCAATTTGTTCCCAGTTGCCTGGCCAATCCCTGACTTGCCTGGGAAACGAAGGCAGGTCCGTTGTCTGACCCCATTACCTTAGGTATCCCATAGCGGGGAAGGATTTCTTCAAGTATCTTCTTGACCACTACATTAGCCATTTCTTTCTTGGTGGGGAACGCTTCGACTCATCCCGAGAAGGTGTCTATAAAAACTAGTAGATATTTATTTCCATACATAGTTGGTTTCACCTCAGTGAAGTCAGTTTCCCAGTAGGCTCCAGGCCTGTCTACTAGCAGTTGTTTTCTTTCCTGGAGCTTGCTAGACTCAGCATTGGTAAGTGCACAAGCAAGGAAGTTTTTTATTATCTCCTCCACAATTCTCTTTAATCCAGGAATGTAATAGGGGGACTTACTAACCAATTTTAGTATTTTTTTAGTTCCTAAATGAGTCAGATGATCTATGTTAGCTAAGTAATCTCGCCCCTCTTCTTCTGTGAGGGTTCTTTTATTTATTTCCTCAGCAGCGGGCTGTTGGGTTCTCATAACCAGTCATTGGCCCTTGGGCTGCTTTTTTAGCTTCTTGGTCTGCCATTTGATTTCCCTTTTCAACGGGCCCAGTTCCCTTCTGGTGTCCTGGGCAATGGATAATTGCCACCCAACGGGGCAGATGAACAGCTTCTAATAAGCTGAGAATTTCTTCTTTATTTTTGATATCTTTGCTGGCAGACATCAGCAGTCCATGGTGTCGGTATATTGCTCCGTGACTATGAGCCGTGGCAAAAGCATACCGGCTGTCGGTATAGACATTAAGAGTCCTTCCTTCTGCCACCTTAAGGCTTGAATTAGTGCAATTAGTTCCCCTTTTTGAGCTGATGTACCATCCGGTAGGCTGCTGGCCCATATGACAGAATTTCCATCCACTACTGTTGCCCCAGCCCTCTGCTTACCTTCTACTACAAAGCTGCTTCCGTCCGTGAACCAAGTCATCGCCCCTGGCCAAGGTTGGTCTGTGAGTTCTGGCCAGATTCCAGGCTCTTCTGCCAGTATTTCTTCACACTTATGTGCAGGGGTCTCGTCAGCCTCAGGTAGTAAGGAGGCAGTGTTGAGAATGGCTGGGGGTGCGAAACTTACCCGCTCTGTCAGCAATAGACTCTGGTAAAGCGTCATTCAGGCATTGGTCATCCAGCAGTCCGGCGGTTGCCTGACGATGCTCTCAAGAGAGTGTGGGGCCACTATGGTAACATTCTGGCCCATAGTCAGTTTGTCAGCATCTCTTAATAGCATAGCCGTGGCTGCTATCGCTCGCAGGCAGGAGGGCCATCCACTGGCCACAGGGTCCAGTTTCTTTGATAAGTAGGCTACCGGGCACTTCCATGGTCCCAAAACCCGGGTAAGGACTCCCCTTGCCACTCCATTTCTTTCATCAATGTATAGGGTGAAAGGTTTGTTTAAATCTGGCAGGGCCAATGCTCGAGCCTGCAACAGTGCCTTTTTGAGAGTTTCAAAGGCTAGATGATGTTCCCTGGTCCAGGTGAATTCCCCTTTCTCTTTGGTTAGTGGATACAAGGGAGCTGCCAGTGAGGCAAATCCAGAATCCAGAGTCTGCAAAACCCGGCAGTCCCCAGGAACTATCTTACCTGGCAAGCAGTGGTTGGGGCCTGGATCTGCATAACAGCTTGATTTCTGGCTTCTGTGAGCCACCGTTGTCCATCTCTCAGGACATATCCTAGGTTGGTCACTTCTATCTGGCATAACTGAGCCTTTTTAGCAGAGGCCCAATAGGCCAGCTTACCTAACTCGCCCAGGAGGTTATGGGTTCCAATTTCACAGTCCTTGCGTGTTTCTGCAGCTAGGAGAAGGTCATCTACATATTGCAGAAGAGTCACCTGTGGGTTATTGGCTCAGAAAAGAGCAAGATCTCGGTGTAGGGCTTCATCGAACAAAGTGGGTGAGTTCTTGAATCCCTGAGGCAGCCTCGTCCATGTGAGCTGTCCGGCGTGTCCACTCTCAGAGTCTCACCATTCGAAAGCGAACAAGGGCTGGTTGTTGGTGTGTAACCTCAAACAGAAAAAAGCGTCTTTAAGATCCAGGACTGTGTATCATGTCCGACCAGGTGGCAAGGTGCTGAGGAGGTTATATGGATTTGGCACCGTGGGGTATATGTCCTGAAATCTCTTATTGACTTCTCTAAGGTCCTTGACTGGACGGTATTCACTGGTCCCTGGTTTTTTTACTGAAAGTAAAGGAGTGTTCCAAGGGGATTTGCATGGGACCAAGTTGCCTTTTTGCAGCAGTTTGTTGATTTGGGGGCATATACCCTCTTGAGCTTCTCTGAACATGGGATATTGTCGGACCCCTATAGGGGTGGCCCTGGACTTAAGTTCAATCACCATGGGGGGGACCAGTTTTGCCATCCCCACTCCTCCCGTCTCTGCCCATGCCTGAGGGTATTGATTCAACCAGTCCTGTAATCTCTCATGGGGCTTTACTTTATTTTGGTAAAGTCGATATTCCCCTCCTAGTTGTAAAGACAACTCTAGAGTCTGGGGCACTTTTATTCCCCAGAAAACCTCTGGTCGATGAGAGGTGAAAGTTATTTGTGCTTTTAACTTGGTTAGTAAGTCTCTCCCCAATAAAGGCATAGGACACTCTGGAATGACTAGAAACAAGTGAGTTACTCGATTTCACCCTATGTCTACTACTTGGGATGTGGTCCATGGATACATTTTTTTGTCCCGTGGCCCCATTCACCAAGGTTTTTTTTTTATTTTTCTTCACTTTTCCTAGAGGAGTTTTGAGTACTGAAAATTCGGCTCCCATGTCGACTAGAAAATCCTCGGGGGTCCCCTCCACTTCTAAGTTTACCCTAGGCTAGGGGAGGGGGTCCGAACCCCTTTCCCCCTAGTCTTCATCTTCTCCAAGAGAAAGCACCTTTACCTCTTGTTTTTTTTTTTTTGTTTGTTTTGTTTTGTTTTTTTTTTTTTCCCGGACAGTTGCTCTTCCAGTGGCCCATTTCCTTGCAATATGCGCATTGGTTCCTCTCCAGGTGCTGCCCGCTTTCTCGGGGTCTCCTTGGTCCCTGCTGTCTTTTGTCTCCCAGGTTTCCTGAATGTCTACCTCTTCTTCCTTTATCTCTTTCTCCTACTGCGGCCAGGATCCTAGTCAAAACCTTTTCTTGCATCCTGTCTCTCCTATCCTCATCCTCTCTTTTCTCTCTCTTCTCTCTCTCTAACTTTTCATCTTCTGTTTCTTTCCTATGATACACTTTCTCTGCCTCTCTAACTACATCCCTTATAGTGTAATCCTGCAAGCCCTCAATTCGCTGTAACTTCTTCTTAATGTCAGGAGGCTACTGGTCAATGAAGGCCATAAATACTGAGGCCCTTTGACCCTTATGTAGGGTGGAATGGGGTATATCTCCTATAAGCATCCATGAGCCTTTCGAGGAAGACTGAGGGGGGCTTAGTCGCTCCCTGCATAACTTCTCTTACCTTGGCCAGATTCGTGGGCTGCCGGAGAGCACCTTAGAGACCCGCCACTAGGACCCAGCGATAATTGGACAGTCGTTCCCTACCTGGTGCCATTTTATAATCCCATTATGGCCGGGTTAGCGGGAATCCTTCATCTATTTCAACTGGAGTTTGGACAGGGCGCCCAGCCTCGTCTTGGACGTTTTTCCGAGCCTTGAGGAGAATTCTCTCTCTCTCCTAGGTTGTGAATAGAGTCTGCAGAAGCTGCTGGCAGTCAACCCAGGTCGGCTGGTGTGAATAGATTAATGATTCAACCAACCCAGTGAGTCCTGCAGGGTTCTCTGAAAAAGGGGGGTGATTAGCTTTCCAGATATAGAGGTCAGAAGAGGAAAAAGGCCAATACTGTAGGGGCTGTAGACTGTTCAGATCAGCAGGGGGAGCTCCAATAGACCTGAGGGGGAGCGCCAAGGTTGAATCCTCAGGCCCCTCAGGGGTGAATCCTTTCCGGCTCCTTGTTCCTGTGGAGGGACCCCCTCCTCCGGCAGGGGCCTGAGGCAGGGGTCCCGAGAGAGCTGAAGATTGGGGCTGGGGAGCATATGGTGGGGGTTGAGGGGTGTCAGGCCACTCAGGGGTTTCTTCAATCTCTGGATAGATCTTGGGGGGATTCATCACTGGTGTGCTGCGATCAAAATCTCCCCTGCGCAGTGGTTTTGGTTTCTCTTTCTCATCATTTGCTCAGATGGCTAGAATCTTGGTGCCAGGGCGGAGAGGTCGGAGGAATGGGCGAACCCATGGGGATGGGTAGCGAGCCAAGTCTTCCCATACTGTGATGTACGGTTGCTGCTCTGGATACGACCCTGGCCCCTCCTGAAAAACAATAGCCTTCACAGCCCTTATGGTGGGTAAGTAAAAAGTTCCTTCTGCTGGCCAACCTACTCCAAAAACAGGCCATTCTGAGGAATAGAAAGTCATCCATGGCTTTTTCTTCACTGTTACTGACAAATTTCGTCCTCTAGCCCTAACGTCCGTTCAATGGTCCTTAGTCAAAGATAAAGAAGTAGACACAGTCTGTCCCATAGTGAAGAATAAGAATAAACACAACACAATGACAGAGACAGAAAACACTAAGACATCCAAACACACCCGTCCGAGTCTGGACTTATACAACCAGCCAAATGCTACCTCTGAGGGAGTGGGATTCCTCGTCCACTCCTCTGGCAGGAAGAGCACTCACTCTTCTTCACTCTGCCAGGCAAAAGCCAGGTCCTCCTGACTGTTCCGTACCCTGGGCACTCCATGGTCTCCCTCGGAATGTCTTCCAGGGGTGCAGCCTGTGGGGAAATAGACCGTCCTCTTCCCACAGCCACTAGGGTCCTTATGGTCCTCAGTGGCAGCTGCCAGAATACAGAATACCAGAACTGGTAACACAGGTGGGGCTCAAACCCACAATCTCAGAACTGAAAAACTAAGACACAAATTCAGCAGTGCCACACTTAGACACTTAGACAACAGACAACATAACAAGACTCACACAAACAAACGTACCTCCAAGGGGTCCTTCGGGGTTCCTGGGTGTCAAGCAGATCTCTTTGGTACCTCCAAATGAAAGAACCTAGTGGGGAAACCCCCACTCAACTCCAGATTCGGCGTGCACCCAAGAATCACGAATAGAACACAACGCCTTGATGTTACATTTTACTTGACGCATAGATGTTCAGAAATGAGATGCTATATTGGAAATTTTTCTCTTGATGCGTATGAAATCTCTTTTCATGTCTCTATTAATAAATTTTGGTTGAAAGTTTATTTTATAATAAATTAGAATGGCTACTTCACCATGGTTCTTGACTTCATTTTGTTGGAAAATCTTCTTCCAGGCCTTTACTTTGAATTAATGTGTATCTCTTACTGATTTGGGTTTCTTGTATGCAGCTAGATGGTTTCTATTAATGTATCCACTGTGTTAACCTTTTTTTTTTTTTTTTTCATTTGAGAATAGTGACTAAAGATGTAGAGAGCTGTTAAGGACCAGTGCTTTTTTAATTCCTGCTATTTTGATGTTGTTTTGTTGTTGTTGTTGTTGTTGTTGTGGTGGTGGTGGTGGTGGTGGTGGTGGTGGTGGTGGTGGTGGTGGTGGTGGTGGTGGTGGTGGTGGTGGTGGTGATGGTGTGTGTGTGTGTGTGTGTGTGTGTGTGTGTCTGTGTACTTTTGGATTTCCTGATGTGGAATTACCATTTACTTGTGTTCTGTGTTTTCTGGGGTGTAGTTACTCTACTTGTGTTGGAGTTTTCCTTATTGTATGCCCTCTAGGTCTGCATTAGTCAAACTATATTGTTAATTTGGTTTTGTTATGTAATATCTTGTTTTCACTTTTTTTGTGGTGATTAATTATTTTGCTGTGCATAGGAGTGTATGGTGGTATTTGTAAATGCTTATAGCCTATTAGACATAGGCCCAAGCATTTCTGGATTTTAAAACTCTCTTTTGAGAAGTGTTGTGTAAATATAATAGGTCTGAATTTATGTTATTTAGTCTTTTTTCCCTGTGGCTTTTAATACTCTATCCCTGTTCTGTGTATTTAGTGTTTTGACATTTTTTCTATGAATATATTGATGATATTTTCTGGTCCTCTGATTTAGAAGTCTTCTTATCTATTCAGATTATTCTGATGTTTGTTTTTTTCATAATCTCCCATATTTCCTATGTATTTTGTAATAGACTTTTTGGCTTAACATTTTCTTTAACAGATGTGTTACTTTCTTATACTGTGTATACTATCCATGTGAATCTTTCATCTATCTCTTTTATTTAGTTGGGTATTCTTGTTTCTGTATTTCCTTTTCTCTTTCCTATGTTTTTCTTCTTCAGGATTGCATCAGATCGTATTCTTTATTGATTCTATTTTCATTTTTAGGTCTTGGAGTGTTTTAATCATTTATTCACCTGTTTGATTTTACTTTTAAGTATTTCTTTTTGCTTGTTAATTTCTTTTCCTTGTTAATGGTCTCTACATGACTGGTTGTAGTTTGCCACAATTTTTTAATCGTTTTAATAGTTTCTTTTTTTAAGGGTTATATCATCGTTCTAATATTATAATTAAGGTATTTTTTGTGTTATTCAGGTGTGTTAGCAATTACAGGGCTTGCTGTTATATGACAACTGAGTTCTTGTTTTGACATACTGAATTGATCTTGAGCCTTTTAATAGTTACTAGTTTTGGCCTGCCTAGTAAACTCACATGGTATTTTGGGAAATATTAAAAAATAAGCCCACCATCCCTCTAAAAGGCTTGACTACACTCCTGTGCACCTGCCACCATCAACTCTCTCCACATAGTCCCCACATCATCTGGCTCGGTTGTTCTGGGAGCAGCTAGTAGTTCCTCAGCTATGACTCCATGTAGTCTATGATCCCACATTTCAGTAACTAAATAGAACCACCATCCTAGCAGTTGCATATAACAATACACAGTAACTTGGTAAAATCAAGACTCTTAAGGCTTAAATAACCAATCAGACTTATGTATCAATAAAAATCACAGTTTACAGGATGACAATACAATAATATCAGAGCTCATTAGTAATGATAAAAAAAACTTTACCCCAGTATTTCTAACCTAGTGAAATCATAGCTACTTGTGGCTGGTAAATTCCACGTGGGTTCATGTCCACAGCAATCTTACTTTTCCTCCTACCCTTAGACGATCCATGTCTCTTCAACACCTAGCTCTGCCTCCCTTTTCCCAGTCCAATCACAGACCTTCTCTGCAATAAAGTAATTGGACAGGGAAAATCCTTCAGATCATATTAAAGAAACAGTTATAAAAGGAATAGTTCTAATTCTTGTACTTATAAAATTTTATAAAAGTAGAAGAAATTTATACCAATAAAACCCTTGATTTTGCATCTAAAAAAACTATGTACAATCTAATAAATTATGACTTTATACCCAAGGAGATAAAGCGGTCTGCAACCCTATAGGTTATGAACAATATCAACTAACCAGTACCCCCGGAGCTCGTGTCTCTAGATGCATATGTATCAGAAGATGGCCTAGTCAGCCATCACTGGGAAGAGAGGCCTCTTGGTCTTGCATACTTTATATGCCTCAGTACGGGGAAATGCCAGGGCCAAGAAGTAGGAGAGGGTGGGTAGGGGAATGTGGTGGGGAGGGTCTAGGGGACTTTTAGGATAGCATTCAAAATGTAAATTTAGAAAATACCTAATTAAGTAAATCAATGAAAAAAAAAAAAAGAAATTATGACTTTAGCTTAGTAACAAGGAGATTTCTACCAAATGAGGTCCTGACTATGCAATCAATTCTAGCTATGCCACTCTGTTCCAGTATGATCATTCCTCTATTCCCTAGTAAGATAGCCTATTAATAACCATCTCCAGCCCCAAAGCAGAGGGAACTGGCTAGATGGCTCTTCATATATTCTTCAAGCTGAATATGGGCATTGAGAAATTATGAAGGGAAGGGGAACGTTAGAGAAAATAGGATTAATACACTCTGATCTCCATGTCTCGAGTAGATCTGACTGAAGTCCAGGACATCAGGAGTTCAAGCAGGTCTGAATAGAATATCCCCCAGGGCTGCATATTATTCAATATATAAATCCCAAAACTAAATTTTAATATTATCAAGACATATATTTGATTTGATTTTCTGTGACCTAGTCCTCTGGAACTCTCTTTTCGTTATATTTTATTCATGTAACTCTGGAAAGTGTAAATCACTTTGACCATAGACATAGAGAAACAATCTTTTCCCCAAATCAGCATATCCTTGAGCCAGTAAACAGAAAATCCTTTATTTAGACCTCCCTCTATATATAATATAAACACAAAATACGACTCATGTGCCTACGGGACTGCTATGGCAAAAAATTTCCTATAATGTGGACACATTCGAGGATTTCTCCCAAACGTAATATCTTGCCATATCACGAAGCAGAGGCTCAGATGATTATCATTGGAAGAAGGCAGGCATTGACTTATTTCGGAAAAGAGCCAGATATCATTGTTCAGCCTTACAGAGTAAGTCAAGACACTTGGCTGAAACAGCATAGTACAGATTGGTTGCTTGCACAAATAGGGTTTAATAGAACTATAGACAACCACTACACTCAAGATAGGTTAATAAAATTTTTAAATGAACATGATATGATATTTCCTAAGATGACTTTTTTACAGCGTTTAAATAATGCTCTATTGATTTTTACTGATGGCTCCTCTAAAGGGCAAGCCGGATATCTTATTAATGATCAACAGGTTATTGTAGAGACTCCTGGTCTCTCGGCTCAGCTAGCCGAATTAACAGCAGTACTAAAGGTCTTTCAGTCTGTACATGAGGATTTTAATATCTTTACTGACAGTTTATATGTTGCTTAGTCAGTACCCTTATTGGAAATCTGTGGTACGTTTAACTTCAATACGCCATCAGGATCCTTATTTTCAGAATTGCAAAACATCATTCTTGCCTGGAAAAATCCGTTTTATATTGGCCATATATGGTCTCACTCTGGTCTTCCTGGGCCTCTGGCCGAGGGTAATGATCGCATTGACAGAGTTCTAATAGGAGAAGCTTTAGTTTCGGATCCTGTTGCTCTGGCCCAACGTGATCATGAAAGGTTTCACCTCTCTAGCCATACCCTAAGGCTCCGACATAAGATCACTAAGGAGCAAGCAAGAATGATTGTAAAACAATGTCCTAAATGTATTACATTATCTCCAGTGCCACATCTAGGAGTCAATCCTAGAGGCCTTATGCCTAATCATATTTGGCAAATGGATATAACCCATTATGCAGAATTTGGAAAACTAAAATATATACATGTTTGCATTGATACCTGTTCAGGATTTCTCTTTGCTTCTCTGCATACAGGGGAGGCTTCAAAAAACTTAATTGATCATTGCCTACAAGCCTTTAATGCCATGGGGTTGCCTAAGCTTATTAAGACAGATAACGGGCCATCTTATTCTAGTAAATACTTTATTGCATTCTGTAAAGAATTCGGTATCAAACATAAAACTGGAATTCCTTACAACCCAATGGGACAAGGAATAGTTGAACGTGCTCATAGCACCTTAAAGAATTGGCTTTTTAAAACAAAAGAGGGGCATCTATATCCCCCAAGGTCACCAAAGTCTCATCTTGCCTTCACCTTATTTATCCTAAACTTTTTGCAAACTGACATTAAAGGTCAGTCTGCAGCGGACCGCCACTGGCATCCAGTTACTTCTAATTCTTATGCATTGGTAAAATGGAAGGACGCCCTGACTAATGAATGGAAGGGTCCGGATCAGGTTCTAATCTGGGGAAGAGGCTCGGTTTGTGTTTTTTCACAAGATGAAGATGGAGCACGGTGGCTACCAGAGAGATTAATTCATCAGGTAAACACAGATTCTGTCTCTTCTCGTAAGTATCATTCTAAAGACTAAAATTCCTCTTGTGCTTAGAATTCAGCTGGGAATGAAAGCTCCCAGAAACGCTGTTTTCCTCTGAGCCAAATCCCCTACAGGAAGCCGGAGACTAGCTTTAGTTTTACAATTTGCATCTGAATAAGTACCTGGATTTCTCCAAAAAGAAAATTTGCATTGCTACTCTCTCATTGTCTAGATCTCTTTCTTTTCTCAAGCAGGTCAATCTCCGGCTGGACCTACAGGCGTGCCTTCCCCTCCCCTAAGAGCAAACAGGTGGTACTGCTATTCTCCCTTCCAAGGACATTCCAGCACGTGGTTTTCAGTCTGAGATAGGATTTAGATTTACCAAGAGAGCTAGGGAACTAGAAATTTCATACATTTACAGAGATTTGTTCTTATTTTGATAGAGATGGGCTTAGTCCCTTAGCTGGCCTCTGGCTTTTCACCCTTGCTGTTACTGCAAGGTGTCCTTAGTTCCTCAGGCTAGGGAATAACAGGAATGAGGAGGAAAGACTTCCAGCTCCTATTTTAACCACAATTTGTGGTGTTAATACTGATATAATTCTTGTCTAGGCCTTGCTAAATCTGAGGTTGACAAGTCTCCACTAGAGACCACGCAGGACTCAGACCTGCACTACTGATTCGTGATCAGATGAATACAGTATGGGTACTGCTTGGCGCAGGAGATTACTGCGGAGGGAAGGTCCAGCTTGACCGTTTCTGAGTTCCCTGTGTGACACACCTGATTTGAAAGAGGTTGGTATCTGATTCCAGCTAAAAACCAAAAATACCTAAGTCTCTGCCTCCCCTCCCCAAAAGATACCAAGAGCCAAAGATGTGGGTTGTTATAACGCCCACGGGAGGAATCGGGTCAATGTACACCCAAGCCAAGGTTAAAGGCCCTCTCATCTACGGATGAGAAAATCATTTGTTCACCTCAGTTAAGCGTTGCCTATTTAAACTTAATTAATAGGGGGGAGAGAGGTTGGAGAAGTTACTGTCGAAATGGCAAGCCCTTCACTGCCTCCCACCCAAATAAAATAGCCAATTGCCCTTGTACTAGGAGCCAGCCAGTCTTGCCCCTTCTCCTTGTTTTCCCGCCTGTCATCCAAAATTGCGGAGGATTATCAACTCAGTGTTATTCTAAATTTGTTCGGTCAAACTTAGCCAGGGTTCCAATGCCCTACTTAAAATGCAACCTGGTAGTTACCTATTCAGCACTAATTAGCATTATAAAGTCAGAGCCTACAGCTAAGTGCTATTCCATTAGTGCTTTAAAGACAGTCTTAGCCAGATACAGTTTACCATTAGAAAAGATAGGGAATCCCTCGAAAACAGGTTTTTTCTTTAGCCCTAAGAACTCAGGCAGAACTATTTAGCATAGATAATTTTTCTGCCTCAGGCCAGCCCTTTCTTTTTTTTTTTTTTTTTTTTTGTTAACTAATGGGAGGAGATGTGGTCTCCCTTCCCCCACCTGATTGAACCTGCTTGCTCAAGGGTGGAGTTTTCTGCTCATTCGTGCTGCCACGCCCACTGCTGGACCCTGTTGGCTTAGCTGCTTGGAGGCACACACGTGTTCGTCCTGCTACTGAATCCCGAGTTACTTGGCGGGAAATTGGGTTCGCTCCCCCTTCCTTTATAACTGAATGTTGGAATTAAAAAGGCGGGCTTTGAACATGAAATCGTCTTAGCCCCATTCTTTCTTCCGCCCCGTCTAGATTCCTCTCTTTTCAGCTCCAACTGCCATTCTCAGTTGAACTGTTCGTGTTGTGGACTGCGGGAAGGCCACAACAGCTTTGGTTGATTCTTTGTATAGTTCTCTTTGTTTCCATTTGGTTGATTTCAGCCCTGATTTTGATTATTACCTGTCATCTACTCCTCTTGGGTGAATTTGCTTCCTTTTGTCCTAGAGTGTATAGGTATACTATCAGGCTGGTAGTGTATGCTCTCTCTAGTTTCTCTTTGGAGGCACTCAGAGCTATGAGTTTTCCTCTTAGAAATGCTTTCATTGTGTCCCATAAGTTTGTGTATGTTGTGGCTTTATTTTCATTGAACTCTAAAATGTCGTTAATTTCTTTCTTTATTTCTTCCTTGACCAAGTTATGATTGGCTAGAGTGTTGTTCGATTTCCACGTGAAAGTTGGCTTTCTGTTATTTATGTTGTTATTGAATGTCACCCTTATTCTGTGGTGATCTGATAGGATGCATGTGCTAATTTCAATATTTTTATGCCTTTTCAGGCCTGTTTTATGACCAATTAAAGAAAAATGATTGTTGCTTCCTGTTATTTTGTTGTTGTTGTTGTTATAGTTGGGATTCTTTTCTTTAGGCTATCATATTTTTGGTTTGTTGAAGCATTACTTTCTTTCATTTTGTAAGTTGTAGTTTCAGTCCTTGTGTTGTGTTTTCCCTTTATTATCCTTTGAAGGGCTGGATTCATGGAAAGATATTGAGGGAATTTGGTTTTGACTTGAAACACTTTGGTTTCTCAATCTATGGTAATTGAGAGTTTTGCTGGATAAAGTAGCCTGGGCTGGCTTTTGTGTTCTCTTAGGGTCTGTATAACATCTGTCCATGATCTTCTGGCTTTCTTAGTCTCTGATGAGAAGTCTGGTGTAATTCTAATAGGTCTGCCTTTATATGTCACTTGACCTTTTTCCCTTAATACATTTAATATTCTATCTTTATTTAGTGGATTTGTTGTTCTCATTATTATGTGCTGGGAGGAAATTCTTTTCTGGTCCAGTCTATTTAGAGTTTTGTAGGATTCTTGTATGATCATGGGCATCCCTTTCTTTAGGTTTGAGAAGTGTTTGGTTTTGTTTCTGTTTTTGTTTGGTTGTTTGGTTGGTTGGTTTTCTTCTATAATTTTGTTGAAAATATTTGCTGGCCCTTAAATTTGAAACTCTTCACTCTCATCTACTCCTAGTATCTGTACTTTTGGTCTTCTCATTATGTCCTAGATTTCCTGGATTTCTTGGTTTAGGATCTTTTTGCATTTTGCATTTTCTTTGATTGTTGTTTCCATGATTTCTATGGAATTTTCTGCTTCTGATATTCTCTCCTCCATCTCTTATATTCTGTTGCTAATTCTCATATCTATGACTCCAAATTTCCTTTGTAGGTTTTCTACCTCCGAAGTTGTCTCCCTTTGACTTTTCTTTACTGTTTCTACTTTCCTTTTTGGTCTTGGATGTTTTTGTTCAATTCCATCACCTGTTTGGTTGTGTCTTCCTGTAATTCTTTACAGGATTTCTGTGTTTCGTTTTTAAGGGCTTTTACTTGTATAGCAGAGTTTTCCTGTAATTCTTTAAAAGATTTTTGGTTTCCTCTTTATGGGCTTCTACCTGTTAAACTATGTTTTTCTGTATTTCTTTAAGTGTGTTATTAAATTCCTTCTTAAAATCCTCTTCCAGCATCTTGTAATATGATTTTAAAAATGAATCGTGTTTTTCGGGTGTGTTGGCGTATCCAGGAGTCACTGTGGTGGGAGAGCTGGTTTTTGATGATGGTGAGTGGTCTTGGTTTCTTTTAGTAATATTCTTACTCTTGCCTTTTGCCATCTGGTAAACTCTGGTGTTAGTTGTTATAGCTATCTCTGGCCGGAGTTTGTTTCTACTGTGATTATGTTAGCCTCTGTCAGCAGTCCTGGGAGTCTAACTCTCTCCTGAGTCCCAGTGTTCAGATTATTCTCTGCATGCCACCTCCACTCTTGCAGGGAAGGTGCACGGAGATCTGGAGCTCAGCTTTACCTCCTGGCTGAAAATGCAGGTGTGAAAGGGGCGCTTTCCCAGAAGCAATGTTGCTTCTGCAGCCTGTGAGCCCTCCCTGGAGACCACATCTCTTCTGGCGGGAAAAGTGTGTAAATGTCTGGAGCTCAGTTCTGCTTCCTGGCTGAAGATTCAGGCCCAAAATATGCTCTGTTCTAGAAGCTTTGCTGCTTTTGCAGCAAGTACACTCTCCTGCCCAGACCTGTCTCTCCTGGACCTGGGACACAAGATGGCTCTCTCACCTACTCAGGTGCTTAGAGCCCTCCCTAGATGCCACCTCTTTTCTGGTGTAATAAGTCTCAGTGCTTCTCCTTTAAAGTGCTTCTATCTGTTTCCTTTGCTCCCCTGTTTTTCTCTAAGGGAGTTATTTATATCCTCCATAAAATCCTCTGTAAGCTTCACGACACATGATTTTAACTCTACATCTTGCTTTTCTGGTGTGTTGGGGATTCCAGGACTTGCTGTGTTGAGGAAACTGGCTTATGATGTTGCCAAATAATCTTGTTTTCTGTTGGTAAGATTCTTACATTTGCCTTTTGCCATCTGGTTATCTCTGGTGTTAGATGTTCTTGCTGTCTCTGGCTGGAGCTTGTTCCTCCTGTAGGTGTGTAATCCTCTGTCTCCACTCCTGGAAGACTAGCTCTCTCCTGGCAGAAACTGTGCACTTAGGTCTCTGGGACCGCCCAAGCTGTGGTTGCAAATTTTGGACAGGAAGAATCCTGTCCTAGCTGCTCCACTGATCTTGTTCTCCTTGTCAGTCCCTCTCCACAAAGTTATTGGAGAGAAAGTGACTGTCTAAACTCCTTTCCCAGGAGCAAAAACACTCCTGGAAGAAGAGGTCCCTCCTGGTGGGAACCATGCTCAGCAGGCTGTCGAACAGCCTCAGGTAGCAGGTACAGATGCAGAAGTGATTTGTTAATGAACCAATATTATCGCTGTTATGTATGTGCTTCAAATTTGATGTGTTTTACAGTTATGTGCATCCAATAAGTGAGTCTGCATCCAATTTCATTCCAATATAGAAAATGACTTTACAATATTAGTTGAACATAGTTGGTTATGATTTTCAACGATTTAATATATAAATTAGTTGTGAAGAAAAGTCTATATTCAATTTAATATATCAAGTGAATAAAAATGATGCAAAATGCCATTGAGATCAATTTTGTTAGCCATCTCAAGCTTAGAATGTAGTAGGGAACCATTTTTTTTTCTTTAGTTCATTTGTTTGTTTGTTTTTAATTTCATGTTACTCTTCTTTGTTTTTCCCAAACAGGTTTTTGTATATTATGGTTCTGTATTTTGACTATATTTTAATTGGAGTTTATTACTTCCTTTTTTTTTGGTTCACAAAAGTCTTACTATTTTTAGAAGAAATGTGATGTCTTCGTGATTTCAATGTCAAGTAAAATATGGAAACATAACAGCTTAGGAGAAAAGGCCAAATTCTCCAAACCAGTTTTTCTAGATCATATTCAAGGGAATATGGCAAAACAAATAAAAATCTGTAATTAAAATAAATACAGAAAAGGAAGATAAATTCTGTTCTTAAAGGATCCCAAATCATTTCAATTCTGGAAAAATGATTTATAAAACTTTCTTCATAAATTATATTTTAAAATTTAAATTATCTATTCTGGATTTTAAAAAATGAACTTTAATTTTTTTTTTATTCTCTAGCAAATATGGCAAAATTTTACTTACTTCCCTACATATAATTGCTGTTATCTCTCTCTCTCTCTCTCTCTCTCTCTCTCTCTCTCTCTCTCTCTCTCTCTCTCTCTCTCTTTCTCCCCACACAACAACAAAAACACAAAACCAAAAACTGAAAAGAAATGAAAAGTAAATCTTGGAGTACATTAAACACAAACTTTTATGTATCCCATTTACTGCTTCTTATGGTATTGCTTGGGATTCATGAATGTGTTATCCTTAAGAGATCATGCCAATAGCTTCAATTGTATCATGATGTTCATTCCTATATCAGTCTTTGAGGGTAAAAAGACAGAGAGTGTAAGGAATTTTTAATTATGTTTGTATTCCAGATATGGTAGGTTTTAGAGTATGGGTGTACAAAGTGTCAAGGCACAGGATAAATGGTCTTTCAAATGATTTTGAAATTATAAAATTATAAAACTCAATATGGATATTTTAAAACAGTAAGTTCTTAAATTGAGAGATTGAATATACAATCAACTGGAACTTATTATTATTTAAACAATAACAAAAAAATTCCTTCTTTGGTATATGTGTAGTCTTCTATTGTTTACCAAGTAAATTAGAACAATATGCTTTTTCACACCGTTTACATGAGACCACAAAATCTATATGAAATGTATCACATGAACACTGTGCAAATCAACCTACATTTTCAGGGTTGAGTCAAGCACTGAATTGTTATGTGTTCATTAGGTACTGATATGGACATTTAGGAAGTATGTCATATTCTAATTTCTTTCCAATGAAGAAAATAACTTCTGAGTATAAGTTATGCCTCAGTATCAAATTTTTATGTACAAATTAGTGGTAAAGGAGAGTGTATATATGGTTTAATATATCAACTCAATATGAGAGATGAAAAACGCTACTGAGTTAACGGTTTGTGATGGCTATCTACTGCTCTGGGTGTTTTTCTCCTTACTCCAAATTACTGGTTTTGGTTTCTACCAAAGAGGTATTTTTGTGGATTACATTTCTGTATTTTAATCTTTTTGTAAGATGAGTTCTGAGTCTGTGTGTTTCTCATGTATATTTTCATCAGATTCTGCTTGTTCCTTTTCTTTGTTCTATTCTGCTTTTTTTTATTTATTGTTTATGTCATTTTATATTATATTTTAAATATTAATTTTTGTTTTAATAAGAGAAAATATTTGGGGCTGAGATGGGAAGTATAAAGGATGAGACATGCTTGGTGGCACATGCCTTTAATCCCAGCACTTGGGAGGCAGAGGCAGGCAAATTTCTTAGCTCAAGGCCAGCCGGGTCTACAGAGAGAGTTCCAGGACAGCCAGGGATATTCAGAAAAACTCTATCTCAAAAAAAAAAAATATTTTAAATAACAGTACCTATGGAAAAAAGTCAAATTCTAATTTTAAAAATTAAATAAAAGCTAGAAAGATTTCTTTACCTCACTTTAAAGACCTGTTTTCCTATGACATGCCCAAGGCTCATTTTCATGTGTGCCTGAACTCAATTGTTGTTAATATCTATTTACTCATCAAAAAGATTAACAATTTCATGCAGGCACCACATTTCTTTGAGTACATGTACTCTAAGATGTATAAAAACTTATTTAGCAAACTTAACGTTTGAAATATCTAATTAGGAAAATAAGGTAGTAAATGAATTGTGGTAATTTATAATCCTTCCTGTGTTGACTTTGAATGACATCACCAAAAATCTTAATATCCGTACTTTATTAACTGAAATGGTGAATTTAAGTTCTCTGAGATATGCTCACATTAAATTTCTTAGCCACAAATTTTAATTAATATTGAAGACATTTATACAAGTTCCAAGATTTCTAATGAGACCAATCCATGTTAAAACCAATAGAAGATAAATACATAGTATTTCAATACTGAAATAAAAGTCATGTCATATTTTGCATGTTGTGGATATTTTAATTGAAAAAGTAGCCTAGAAAGAAAACTTATTCAAATCCTGGAATGAAAAGAATTTATCAATGAATGACATAATTGTGCAGCATTTAGGTTTTAGTGTTAAAACAGAGGATATGAAATATGTAAAAGCAGTACTTCATGACAATATGTAAAACATTATTGCGAGCAAATAGCACCATGAGTAAATCTGCAAGCCAGGAAGAATACACAGTTATATGGGCAGAATGAAACAATGTTGTTGGCATGGTGTCATCCATATTATTTCTGCTTTGGTGGAGAATATAAATGGGAAAGAAAGTAGAAAAGAAAATTCTCAGAAGATTATGCTAGGGGTGAAAACACTGAATGCAATGAAGAAAGGCATACCCTGATACAGCATAGAGTACGTAGCGTCTCAAAACCTGGAGAGAATTTGAATACATTGTATAACTGAATATTTGTCCTTTAACACATATGAATTAAGAAAGACTTTTTAAATTATTGTAATAGAGTGTCATAGGTTAATAGAGTATGGCCAGGGGCAGGAGGCAGGTCTTTCCTGAACATTTAGAAAAGCAAAACTTTTGTACATGTACCTTCATTTACTCACTGGGATAAATTTTGCAGGCTCAGGTAAAAAACAATCTGAGTCTGTCCATTAACAGTTAAGACTCATGACCTAACCATAGGAATGAAAAACAGACCCACATTCATAATTATCAGAGACTCTTATACCTAATGTGAACTCAGATAAATTAGGATGTAAACTTCACAGTACTGCAAAAGAAAAAAAAATCAGTTAATACCATGCTTTGAAATTGTTAAAGTGTGCTTTCAAGTCAGGGAAGAAAAGTGACACTAAGACTCACCTGGCTTATTTCTGCTTTTGTGCAGTCTTCGCAAGTAAAATACCAATTCAATCATGATATAGGAGGAAATGCCAAAGTCTACAAACCAGTTTCTGTAGGTCACACAATAGGAAAAATTCAAGATCATTATCAATCTGTACATAAAATTAAAAAATAGAAAGAAGACATATTTAATGGTTAACTCTCCTGAAAATTTCTCAAATCAGCCAAAATTTTTTTTTGAAAAATCTGTTCTGTAATTTACATATAAACTTTAAATTGTTTAGTATTCCTAATTTTCAAACAGTATACTTTAATGTAATATTTATCTTCTCCCAAATATGTTCATGTTCTCCTCTGTTACCAACACACATTTTTTTCTTCATTATCTCTCTTAGGGTAAAACAAAAACATAAACCATAAAACTGAAAAAAAAAGGAAGGAAAGAAAGAAAGAAAAGTAAATCATGTAGTCCATGAAACACAAACTTCTATTATCTGCTGAACTACTAATTTTGGTTAAGCTTGGGGTGGGTTATTTTGTTAGCCTTAAAAGATCATGCCCATAGCTTCAAAAACTGTATACTGTTAATTATTTCTGTGCCAGTCTTTAAAGGTAACAAACATATTGAGTGTAAAGAATTTTAAAACTTGCAAGTGTTTCAGAAGTGTTGACATTTTTACATGGGTAATGAGAGTCATGGGATATGATAAATTGTTATCTCAAAGGCTTTTGGAATTCTATTTTATTTCATAATTTTGGAATTATAAAATGAAATATAGATACTTTCATCTAGTAATTTTAAAAACAATAGAATTGATTTGTAACCAACTTGCACATGTTTTTTAATTCTTGTTTGGTATATGCTGTAGCCTTGTTTTATTACCAAGGAGATTAGAATGATCTGGTTTTTTGACATAGTTTACATGAGAGATTAAAATCCATGAGATGTTTCCCAGGATAGCTCTGTAAATCAACCTATATTTTAGGTGTTGTGTAAGGGATTGAACTGCTATATGTCCATAATTTATTTTTATTCAGTAAGGGTGTCTCAGTCAACAAAATGAGTTCTAGGACATCCAGGGCTATACAGAGAAACCCTGTCTCAAAAATCCAATATATACATACACACACTCACACACACACACACATATTTCCAATAAAGGAAATAACTTCTAATAGTAAGCTTGATCTCAATACCAAAGTATAATGTCCTAGTTAAGAAGAATCCATATTTTATTTAATATAACAAGTCAATAGGACAGATGAAAAGTGCAATGAAGTTCATATTTTTTGTTGGCTCTCTACTGCAGGGAAACTTGTGGAGTTTTTTTTTTTTTTTCTATTTGTCTTGGATTCAAATTTTATGTTAATGTTTTGTTTTTGTTCTTAACCAAACAAGTGTTTTGTATATTAAGCTTTACATTTTGATTTTATTTTAATATGAGATCCATGTCTCTTTAATTCTCTTGTGTGTTCCCATCTCCTTTTATTTGTCTGTTTATTATGCGCTACTCTCGTTTGGTTGTTTATTTTTTTAAAGTCATTGGACATTAATTTTTTTATGTATTTGTCTTTTAATGCGATAAAATATTGAGGATGATATAGGAAGTATAAAATATATAATAGGGGAAGTTATCATAATACCTATCCCTGTGGGTGAAAAATATCTAGTTCTAATTTTAAAAATGAAAATAAGCTAGCAATTTTTTTCTTTACCTCTCTCTAAGTATGTTTTTTTACACAATGCCCAAGAATCATTCTTTCATCTGCATAAATTTATATGTTTTTTAATATCTTTTCATCAAAAAGCTTAAATTGGCAGTTACACACATATTAACAATGAAAAAGAGAAAACCCTGATACAGCATAGAGTTATTTAGCATATTAACACAAGATGAGATTTTGAATATTGGTGTTTGCCATGTATGAATTTTGGAAGATATTTTAAAAACATTGTATGAGAGTCTCATAGGCTAAAAATTAGAATGTCCGAAGTGGGTGAAGGCAGGTTTTTCTTGAACATATGGAAAAGGTCAAACTTAGTAAGGAAACCTTCCTTTACTTACTGAGATAAATTTGACATCATAAAGAGCAAAACAGTAGGAGTCTATCCATAGTGACTTAATATACATAAGATTCTCAAATGACATGTTTTTTGTTTTTTTTTTGTTTGTTTGTTTGTTTTTTTACATATAAGTGATGTCCTTAACTATGATTGTCTCAAAAATATTGTAAAACACAAACCTTTCTCTACAGTGAGTAAAATAACAAACATCAATTATTACCATGTAATGCAAGATTTAAACTGAATGTACTGGAATGTGAAGAAAATTGTTAATTCACAATTTCTATCAAAATTCACACGGTTTGTTAGTTCCTTTTTACAGTCCACAATTTGTGCACAATTTTAATAGATTAAGATGGGCCCTGGCAGTGTTTGGACTGCCAAGTAAAATCTTATATCAATCACATATTGGATAGCAGGCCAAATACTACAATCGAGTTTCTCTAGGTCACTCGCCAGGAAATGTGGCAAGATAAATATCAATCTGTACTTATAACAAAGACACAGATAGGAGAAAATTCAACATTCATAAGATCCTGAAAATTTCTAGACTCTGTAAAAAGTTCTTATTTCTGTTCAGTAAAGTATTTTCTTTAAAGATTTAGATTGATTATTTTTTATGGTTTTCATACAATATACTTTAATTGTATTCTTTATCACTTAGATTTGTTGTACATTCCTACATACATTTGCTGTCCATGTTCTCTCTTAGCACATAAACAAATACAAATCCCACAAAAATGAAAAATAAATCATAGAGTTCATTATACATTAAAATTTGTTGTTTCCCAAGTTCTCGACATTGAATTGCTTATTGTAGGATCATCTTTCTTTTTGTTCTCTCTCTTTTTTTTTTTTTGCATTATTATTTGATTTTTTTTTCAATCCAGATTCTATCCCCTTCTGACCCACCCTCTGACCGTTTACATGCTACATGTCTCCTCCCAGGCCCCATCTCCATGAGGATGCCCAATCCTCCAGGCCACCCAACCGGATTTCTTCACTGCCTGGAACCTCTAGCATCTTGAGGTTTAGGTGTATCTTATCTGACTGAGTGCAGACCTGGCAGTCTTCTGCTCTACTGGGGCCTCATATCAGCTGATGTATGCTGCTCCATTGGTGACCCAGTGCCTATGAGATCAAGGAGAGTTGAGACTATTGGTCTTCCTACAGTGTTACACACCTTCTCAACCTCTTCCATCTTTTCCCTAATTTAACCATGAGTGTTGGCAATTTCTATAAATTGTTTAGAAATTAATATCTGCATCTGACTCCCTCAGGTGCCTGTTGGATCTTTCAGTGGGCAGTCATACTAGGATCATTTTTGTAAGAACTCCATAACCTAAGCTATAGGGTAAGGCCATAGAACATCCCCTTGAGCTGGATCCCACTTTGGTCCTGTCACTGAACCTCCTTTTCTTCATGCCTTTCTTCATTATTGTCCCTGCAGTTCTTTCAGATAGGAACAATTCTGTGTCAGAGTTTTTAACTGTGGGATGGCAACCCCATTTATGGACTTTAATGTGTCTGCAAAAATTGCATTTCCATGTTAAATTCAATGTCAATATTTGAGAGTTACAAACACTAATAGAGTAAATATTAAAAATATTCCAGCATAGCAAATGGAGTAAGAATTATATATGGGATTACACAGATACAGCAAACTGTTATGGTTCCTTCTAGCCAGTGGTAACATGAAAGAAATGGACACCAAGTCGGGTACACACAGCAACTTTACTTTGGGCCTTTTCTTTTACAGCTCTCTTCCCCAGCAGCTTTTTCTTGGGGCAAGGGCTAAACTTCTTCTATTACAACAGCTTCTCTTACTCTACTTCTACTCATGACAAGGGCTAAACCAACTCATATTACAACAGCTTATCTTCTACTTCTACTCACAGCAGGGGCTAAAACTACTCTCTTCACTACTTGTGCTGACTCACCTCCTTCTAGCTCCACCCCACCTCATCCAATCAGAATTCACACACGCTCCAGGCATGAGCTCAGGTCATTAACAGATAGGCTGACAGGTCCCAATCATGAGGAACATTCCAGCCTGGCAGGCAGAACACACATGCAGCCTCACTGAGCAGCTCGGGCAAGGCAGTAAACAAGTGGGTTTCATGGGGCCTGCAGCCATACTGCTTCCCACAGCAAACAGGCTAATGTGTCACACCAAAAGCTTTTTAAACTCTAAGATGAGAAAATCAGTGGAGAGGCTGAATTGATGGCTTAGTGACTGTTCTTCCAAAGGTCTTGAGTGCAATTCCCAAAAAACACATGGTGGCTCCCAGCCATGTCTAATGTGATCTGACTATGACACAATTATCACATGCATACAAAAAAATCATTTATAAAAGTAAAATCAAAGGTAATACATGTAAATAATAAATTTGATAAACAGTATTCATGGATATGCATAGAAATGTCATTTGTTGAGGGGTTATTTGGAAAGACATCCTGTTCGAAAGCACACTGCTAAGCTTCAAAAATATGCTACCATGTTGCTTGTTTGATTAATTGAAGTTGTCAAAACATAGTCTTTATGAGAACAAGAATGCTTGGAACTGGTTGCCGAAGGGATCTGCAATCTTATAAGTGGAACAACAATAGAACTTACAAATTCACCCACCCCCCACACTCCCCGGAGCTTGTGTCTCTAGCTGCATTTGTATCAGAAGATCGCCTAGTTGGCCATCAGTAGAAAGAGATGCCCAGTGTTTGTGAATACATTATATGCCTCAGTACAGGGGAATGCCAGGGCCAAGAAGTGGGAATGGGTGGGTGGGGAAGTGTGTGTGTGTGTGTGTGTGTGTGTGTGTGTGTGTGTGTGTGTGTGTGACTTTTGGGATAGCATTGGAAATGTAAATGAAATAAATACCCAATTAAAAAAATTTTAAAAAGATCTATTTTCAGTTGAAAGTTCTAACACTGACACTATTACTTATGCCATGTTGTTCTTTCATACAGTAGCCTTTCATTGCTATCTTCTGAAAGGCTCTACAAGCACCTGACTGAGACTGATGCAGATAGTTACAGCCAACCATTAGATTGAGGTAAGAGACAACTATGGAAGAATTAACAGAAAAACTGAAGGAGATGATGGGTGTGACACCCCATTGGAAGAACAACAGTATCAATAACGTGGAAGCCCTCAGAGGTCCCAGAGCCTAAACAGCCACCCAAAGTACATATATGAGCTAGTCCATAGCCATGGTGTATATGTAGCTGAGGACTGCCTTGTCTGACCTCATGAGTGAGGATGCATTTAAATCAGTAGAATTTGTTCCCCCAGAGTTGATGGCAGTGAGGTTAGGATGGATGGGGGAGCACACTCTCAGAAACAAAGGGGAAAAGGGAAGGGGAAATTCACAGTAAGGGGAATCTGGGAGCTGCAGTAACATTTGGAATATAAATGATTAATATTATTTAATAAAAAAGTTTTAAAAAGATGAATTTGAATAGACATAAACACCTAGATAAGTGCTCTACCTATTTTCAAGTTTATTATTTTTGTTGCTTTTGCTTCTGAATTCCTTTGAGTTTTGATTTCTATCCTGCATTTTATATAAAGAGGATTTCTCAATTATGCCTCCTGTATTTAAAATTTCCCTGAAATAGTAGTTGATAACTTTAGAGCCCTGAAACAACATGCCAAACATTTTCTCTGAGAATGTTATCTCTTGAGCTCATATTAGAAAATATTTCCCCTTTATTTTTTTCCTCTTGAAGGGGGTCTTGGAGTTTTATTACACACACCTACACACACACACACACACACACACACATAAGGAGAGAGAGAGAGAGAGAGAGAGAGAGAGAGAGAGAGAGAGAGAGAGAGAGAGAGAGAGAGAGAAATGATATATAAATTTACAAATACAAACGTAAATATATTGCATTTCTGATAAGTCCCTAGTCAAATTAACTAAAGGACCCAGAGGCAGCATTCCAGTTAACAAGATTAAAAATGTATTTCTCTTTTAATTATTTTAAAAAATATTTCTCTTTTTTTTCAGTCCACATTTTATCCCCATCCTGGTCTGACCCACCAACTTTTTCTCATCCCATTCCTCATCTCCCTGACACAAAGAGTATGTACCTACTCTCCCCTCCCTCCCAACCTCCACCCACCATACCAGAACTGCTCACTTCCTGGAACCTAAACTCTGTGGAGAGTTAGCTATGTCATCTCTCCCTAAGCTTAGACCAGGCAGCGCTATGCTTTACATGAGTTGGGGGCTCATTCTAGATGGTGTATGCAGCCTTTTTGGTGGCTCAGTGTCTGAGAGATCTCAAGGGTCCAGGTTAGTTCAGAATGTTGATCTTCATATGTCGTTGCTCAAATTCTTTCAGCTTTTCCCTATTTATGCCATACGGGTCCCCGATTTCAGTGCATTGGTTAGGTGTATGGATCTGTTCCTGTTTTAGTCATCTGCTTATTTGACTTCTTGAAAAAAGAGCTATGCTAGGCTTCTGTCTGAAACTAGACCATAAGATCAATAATAGCGTCAGGCCTCGGAGCCTCCTCTTGAGCTGGATTCCAAGTTGGGTCTGTCACTGGACCTCTTTTCCCTCAGTCTCTTCTCCATTTTTGTCCCTGCAGTCCTTTTAGATAAGAAAAATTCTGTGACAAGCCCAACTCTCCACTTAGTACACTGCCTTTCTTCCGGAGGTGGACTCTTGGTTTTCTATTTTTTAGTAATAAACCATCAGGATTATATGATAGGCATATTTCCTTCTGTTAATTCATGTCCTCTTTTCATCCATCAGAACATCCATATACTCATCTCTCTACAAATCTAGTATAAGCATTATCTGATTTATCCACTGTATCATATTTTATTCCCCAATGTATTTGTCTAAAACAAATGTAAATGTGCATGTAAAGAAACAGATACAGGACTGGAGAGATGGCTCAGTGGTTAAGAGCACCAACTGCTCTTCCGAAGGTCCAGAGTTCAAATCCCAGCAACCACATAGTGGCTCAAAACCATGCATAATGAGATCGAATGCCCTCTTCTGGTGCATCTGAAGACAGCTACACTCTACTTAGATATAATAATAAATAAATCTTAAAAAAAAAAGAAAAGAAAAGAAACAGGTACAGTATTCATGGCTGTCAGGTTTATGACTATTGCAGTCACTATAGAATTTAGTGTAGAGTGTTTTCCAAAAGCTAGAAATCAATCTACTGCAGGATCCAATGAGGCTACATTCTTTATCCATTTAAATGTTAGTGGAAAGGAAAAATGCATTCTCTGTAGATTGAATTCTATGAGTATATATATATCATCAGTTGGATGTGATGTTGATCATTCTCAGTGCAATATATGACTATGTCAGTTTTATATGTCACTCAAGGTTGTTCTTGAATATGCATATCTCCAGATATTTGTTGCAAACAGATGATCTTCGCAACTGCAAATAAATATCTGGGAATTTTCATTTTATAAGAAGTAGGTACTATGTCAGATTTTTATTAATTCAATTCAGTCTTGTAGGTTAGTATATGTATATCACAAACAAGCTTCTATTTAAGCCATGCTATGTAACCTCCACCCCCCATCAGGCTGAAACCTGTTTGCTCAGGTTTCACTATTTACGTCTGTGAGGAGCCTGCAACTCTATTGTTCTGCCACACCCATTGCCACCTTGCTCTTCTGGAGCCATACATGTGGTCCCTCTGCATATGTAATATGGAAAATCATAGAAGGAAACTTTATTGAACATAGCCACATTGGAAAGAAGAACATAGTCCAATAATATCCAAATATACCATCTGATCAACTTGATTTTCTAGGCAAATGATTATATTTAAGTAGATGGTTAGAGATATACACAACTATGCAGTCTTGTTATAAGTGTGGCCCCACCTATTTTTGACTCACCTTTATCTTGCTTTCAAGGTAGACCAGTTGTCAAAACTAATGAAACCACATTCAAAGAGGAAGTATGTACCTCTAGTTGGCCCAGATCTTCAGCTTTTACTTCTCTCATCTTGGTTGTCCTAGCAGAATTCCAGCTCCTTAGACCATTGTGTCAATGCTTGGAAGCCAAAGGAATGTAAATGGGACAATGTTTCCATACTTGGCTAGTTATAGAGTGATGTCAGAACCAGTCCACTCATCAATCCTTCAGAAGCTCATCAGCTTTTGTACGAGAACATTTTAAATAAATAATATATGGGCTTTTAAGATTTTATTATTAAAATGTGTGTGTGTGTATGTGTGTGTGTGTGTGTGTGTGTGTGTGTGTGTGTGTGTGTGTGTGTGTGTGTGTGTGTAGAAGTATGTGCACATGAGTAACTTTCTGATTTCCCTGAAGGGTGTTCTGAGCCACCTGATGTGAATGTTTGAATCTGAACATTGAGCACCAGGAAGGGCAGTGTGTACCCTTATATTCTGAGAAATCTCTACAGACCATTAAAGTATTTTCTTAAGATTTTACTTTTAAAAGTTTCAATGACCGAAGCTACAATACCATCAATACCATTAATCATATGGAACTAGAAAATGATTTATGTGTTTATATTTTGTGGACACTAGTGATCATGGATTGTCTTCTATGAGGTGACTTGTTGGACCTTTTTGATATAATCACTATGATTAAAGCAATGATTCACTCATGTGTGTGTAATATTCAGATACGATATTAATTTTATAAAGTTTTACTCTTTTTTTTTAGTGATGTGTAAAGGAAATCTTTTATGCCTAGCTTCAAGTGAGTGTACAGTGAAAACTTTATATCTATTTTTAAGTGATTGATATTGAAGTGTTTCTGTGTAGATTTGAGTAAAATGTATGAATAAAGGCTTTTCTGTGTTTGGGTCACTAATTAGAGGGTGGAAAATTGTTTTGAGACTGTTTGAATCTTGAAAAAAATGTTGCCTCTGTGGAAGATCTGAGATGATATATGAAAACTTACAAAGTACTAGTCCTGGTGCTAAGACACTACTGGCAAACCTTTAATTCTTATTTTTGATTATGTTTAGACATGGACAAACAGGACAGGATAGAATTGAAGACCCAGAAATGAACCCACACAAATATCCTCACTTATCTGTGACAGTGAGTACAAAACCATATAGTGACAAGAAGACAGCATTTTCAACAAATGGTACTGCTTCCACTGGTTTTCGGCATATAGAAGAATGCAAAATGATCCATTCCTATCTTCTTGTACAAAGTTCAAATCCAAGTTGATCAAGGATATCCACATAAAACCCAATCTGTAGAATGTCTCTTAGTACGTTCTATCTTGCCATTCTTCCTTATGTCAGAAACTTGAAGATTTAGGTTTTGCATTGATAGTTGAACTGATTGATGAAATAAAAAGTGGGAAATTCTGGGTTAGTTCTTTTACCATAAACATAGGACACATTATGTATCAAATATCAGTTATACATGTATTTTCAAAACTTATAAAAATGAAATCTTTCAAAAAATTCTGAAAAGAAATATCTAGGAAACATTAAAATTGCCTAAATGTTCATGGACAAGGAAGCATTGTGTCCTGGATTGGTGGTAAATATACATTAATCTAAGCACTCAGGACACAGAGGCAACAATTTTCACACTGTTGCCTTAACCAAATATATTTGAAATACTAAAAAAGAAACAATTTTCTCATTATAATGTTTAATTATTATATTATGAATATAAATGTATGTATACAATGAAAGATGAAAACTTATTGTACTGACATTCCAATGTTGAATTCTTACATTCTTTTATTCAAAACTTGAATTTCAATTTGAATTTAAATTACTAAAAAAGAATGGAAAATTAATAAAATGATAACTGATAGTTGAAGCAAAAGAAATTTAATTGTAATTGAAGATTATTTTGATCAGAATTTTTTAAAAATGCTATAAAAACCTAAAAAAAAAAACCCTAAGATTATGAAACTCAAAAATCCCTAAAACCCCTTTTAAAAACCTAAAAGTCTCTAAAACCTTAAAACAAAAACAAACCTAAATCCCTAAAGAAAATACCTGAAGCCCCCAAAAAACCTAAAACACTAAAAATCACCTAAAGCACTCCAAAAACCTAAAATCATAAAAAAACTAAAAGCATAAAAGCCCTAAAGTCTTAAAACAAACAAACAAACAAACAAACAAACAAAAAAACCCAAAATCCTAAAAAAAATGAAAATACATAAAAATAAAGAAAGAAAGAAAGAAATCGCTATATCCCTAAAATCATTTAAAAAAACAAAAAGAAACACAAAAGCAAAATAAAATAAAACAAAAAACTAGAACCATGAAACTCTAAAACACTAGAAAACACTGACCTCTTGACCAGGTGAGGGTAACATCTTGTATTCTGGTTCCATCAGAGAAGAGTCTGCTCAGGAGAGCACATTGGCTGCACAAGTAACATAGGTTCTGGAACAGGATGCCATTGGGGCATTCATCTTCAGAAATGAGGCAGAGCTGGGCTCCAGACCTCTGTGCACCTTCCCTGCAAGAGGAGAGCTTGCCTGCAGGGAGTTCTCTGACCACTGAGGCTCAAGAGAGAGTTTGACTCCCAGGGGTGCCGACAGACGCTACCAGAATCAGAGCAGGAACAAACTCCAGCCAGAGACATCTATAACAACTAACAACAGAGATTACAAGATGGCAAAAGGCAAATATAAGAATCTTACTAATAGAAACAAAGACGACTCACCATCACCAGAAGCCAGGACTCCCACCAGAGCAAGTCCTGGTTACCTCTACACACCTGAAAACCAAGATTCAGATATAAAATCTTATCTCGTGGTGCTGGTAGAGGTTTTTAAGAAGAAAATTAATAACTCAATAAAGAGATACAGGAGAACATGGCTAAAAAGGTAGAAGGCCTTAAAGAGGAAGCAAAAAAAAAAAATACCTAAAAGATTTGCAGGAAAACACTGCTGAACAAGTAAAAGCCCTTAAAGAAGAAACGCAAAAACTCCTTAAGGAATTCCAGGAAAACACAACCAAACAGGTGATGGAATTGAACAAAACTATCCAAGATCTAAAAACAGAAGTAGAAACAATAAAGAAAACCCAAAGGGAGACAATGCTGGAGATAGAAACCCTAGGAAAGAAATCAGGAACCATAGATGCAAGCATCAGCAACAAAATAAAAGAGATGGAAGAGAGAATCTCAGAAGCAAAATATTCCATAGAGAAACTGGAAACAATAATAAAGAAAATGCAAAATGCAAAAAGATCCTAACTTAAAACATCCAGGAAAGCCATGGTGGAACACACCTTTAATCCCAGCACTCAGGAGGTAGAGGCAGACAGATTTCTGAGTTCAAGGCCAGCCTGGTCTACAGAGTGAGTTCCAGGACACCCAGGGCTACACAGAGAAACCCTGTCTCAAAATAAACAAAAACAAAAACAAAGAAAAAAACAAAAACACCATCCAGGTATTCCAGGATACAATGAGAAGACCAAACATACAGATAATAGGAGTAGATGAGAATGAAGATTTTTCAAATTAAAGGGCCCGAAAATATCTTCAACAAAATTATAGAAGAAAATTCCACAAACCTAACGAAATAGATGCCCATGTACATACAAGAAGCCTACAGAAGCCCAAATAGAATGGTCCAGAAATGAAATTCCACCTGACACATAATAATCAGAATAAATGCAGTAAATAAAGATAGAATATTAAAAGCAATAAGGAAAAATGGCAAGAAACATATAAAGGCAGGCCTATTAGAATAACATCAGACTTCTCACCAGAGACTAGGAAAGCCAGAAGATCCTAGACAGATGTTATACAGACCCAAAGAGAACACAAATTCCAGCCCAGAATACTATACACAGCAAAACTCTCAATTACCTTAGATGAAGAAACCAAAATATTCCATGATAAAACAAATTTCACAATGTATCTTTCAATGAATCCAATCCTTCAGCGGATAATAAAAGGAAAACACCAACACAAGGATGGAAACTTCAACCTAGAAAAAGCAAGAAAGTAATCCTTCAACAAACCTAACACAGCTGCAGGAACAGAATCCTAACTTTAACAACAAAAATATCAGGAAAATACAATTACTTTTATTTAATTTCTCTTAACATCAATGGACTCAATTCTCCAATAAAAAATACATAGACTAATAGACTGGCTACACCAACAGGACCCAACATATTGCTGCTTAAAGGAAACCCAATTCAAGGAAAAGACAGACACTACCTCAGAGTGAAAGGTTCAAAAACAATTTTCCAAGCAAATGTTCCCAATAAACAAGCTGGAATAGCAATTCTAATATCGGATATATCTGACTTTGAACCCAAAGTTATCAAAAAAGACAAGGAGGGGTACTTCATACTCATCAAAATTAAAATCTACCAAGATGAACATTCAATTCTGATTGTCTATGCTCCAAATACAAGGGCAGCTGCATTCATTAAAGAAACTTTAGTAAAGCTCAAAACACACATTGCAACTCACACAATAATATTGGGAGACTTCAACACGCACTCTCACCAATGGACAGATCCTGGAAACAGAAACGAAATAGAGACACATAGACACTAACAGAAATTATGAAACAAATGGATTTAATAGATATCTACAAAACATTTTATCCTAAAAAAAAAAAGGATATACATTCTTCTCAGCACAAAATGGCACCTCCTCCAAAATTGTCCATACAATTGGTCAAAAAATTGGCCTCAACAGATAAAAAAAATATTGAAATTGCCCCATGCATCCTATCTGAACACCACAGACTAAGTCTGATCTTCAATAACAGCATAAAAAATAGAAAGCCAACATTCAGGTGGAAAGTAAACAACACTCTACTCAATGATTCCTTTGTCAAGGATGAAATAAAGAAAGAAATTAAAGACTTTTTAGAGTTTAATGAAAATGAAGCCACAACATACCCACACTTATGGGACACAATTAAGGCAGTCCTAAGAGGAAAACTCAGCCCTGGGTGCCTCCAAAAAGAAACTAGAGACAGCATACACTAATAGTCTGACAGCACTCCTAAAAGCTCTAGAACTAAAGGAAGCAAATTCACCCAAGAGGAGTAGACCACAGGAAATAACCTCAGGGTTGAAATTAAACAAGTGGAAACAAACAACTATTCAAAGAATCAACCATAAGATCTGGTTCTTTGAGAAAATCAACAAGATAGATAAAACCTTAGCCAGATTATCGAGAAGACACAGGGACAATATTCTAATTAACCAAATCATAAATTAAAAAGGAGACATTACAACAAATCTCGAAAATATCCAAACCACCATTAGATCCTTCTACAAAAGGCTATACTCAACAAAATTGGAAAACCTGGAAGAAATGCACAAATTTCTAGACAGAAAACAGATAACAAAGTTAAATCAGGATCAGATTAATTACGTAGACAGTCCTATATCCCCTAAAGAAATAGAAGCAGTCATCAATAGTCTCCCAGCCAAAAAACAAAAACATAAACAAAAACAAAAACAAAAACAAAAAACAAAACACATGACATGATGGGTTTAGGGAAGAGTTCGGTCAGACCTTCAATGAAGACCTAATTCCACTTCTTCACAAACTTTTCCACAAAATAGAAGCATAAGTTACTCTAACCAACTCATTCTATGAATCCACAATTACTCTGATACCTAAACCACAGAAAGATCTAACAAAGATAGAGAACTTCAGACCAATTTCCATTATGGATATTGATAAAAAAATACTCAATACAATTCTCGCTATCCGAATCCAAGAACACATCAAAACAATCATCCCTCCTGACCTAGTAGGTTTCATTCCAGGGATGCAGAGATGGTTTAATATACGGATATCCATCAACGTAATCCATTATATAAACAAACTAAAAGAAAAAAAAAACACAAGATCAGCTGGATAAATGCTGAGAAAGCATTTGACAAATCCAACACCCATTCATGAAAAAAGTCTAGGAAAGATCAGGAATTCAAAGCCCATACATAGACATGATAAAAGCAATCTACAGTAAACCAGTAGCCAACATCAAAGTAAATAGTGAGAAACTGGATGTAATCCCACTAAAATCAGGGACTAGACAAGGCTGCTCACTTTCTCCCTACCTAGTTAACATTGTACTTGAAGCCCAAGCCAGAGCAATTTGACAAAAAAAAAAGTCAAGAGGATGCAAATTGGAAAGGAAGAAGTCAAAATATCACTATTTGCAGATGACATGATAGTATAAATAAGTGTCCCTAAAAATCCACCACGGAACTCCTAAACCTAATAAACAGTCTCAGTGAAGTAACTGGATATAAAATTAAGTCAAACAAGTCAATGGCCTTTCTCTAAACAAAGGATAAACAGGCTGAGAGAGAAATTAGGGAAAGAACACCCTTCTCAATAGTCACAAATAATATAAGGTACCTTGAGGTGACTCTAAGGAAGTGAAATTTTGGTATGATAAGAACTTCAAATCTCTGAAGAAATAAATTGCAGAAGGTCCCCTAAGATGGAAAGATCTCCCATACCAATGGATTGGCAGGATCAATATAGTAAAAATGGCTATCTTGCCAAAATCAATCTACAGATTTAATGCAATCCCCATTAAAATTCCAACTCAATTCTTCACTGAGTTAGAAAGGGCAATGTGCAAATTCATCTGAAATAATAAAAAACCTAGGATAGCAAAAACTCTTCTCAAGGATAAAAGAACCTCTGGTGGAATCACCATGCCTGACCTAAAGCTGTACTACAGAGCAATTGTGATAAAAAAAACTGCATGATACTGGTATAGCAAGAGACAAGTAGACCAGTGCAATAAAATTGAAGACCCAGAAATAAACCCAAATACTTATGGACACTTGATCTTTGAACAAGGAAGCTAAAACCATCCAGAGGGGAAAAAAAAAAAACCACAGCATTTTCAACAAATGGTGCTGGCACAAATGGTGATTATCATGTAGAAGACTGTGAATTGATCCATTCCTATCTTCTTTTACTAAGGTCATATCTAAGTGGATGAAGGAACTCCACTTAAAACCATAGACCCTAAAACTTATAGAAGAGAAAGTGGAGGAAAGTGTTGAAGATCTGAACACAGGGGAAAAATTCCTGAATAGAATAGTAATGTCTTATGCTGTAAGATTGAGAATCGACAAATGGGACCTCATAAAATTGCAAAGCTTCTATAAGGCAAAAGACACCATCAATAAGACAAAAAGGTCACCAACAGATTGGGAAAGGATCTTTACCTATCCTAAATCAGATAGAGGTCTAATATCCAATACATATAAAGAACTCAAGAAGGTGGACTGTAGAAAATGAAATAACTACATTAAAAATGGGGCTCAGATCTAAACAAGGAATTCTCATCTGAGAAATCCCGAATGGCAGAGAAGCACATGAAAAAAATGTTCAGCATTCTTAATAATCAGGGAAATCAACATCAAAACAACCCTGAGATTCCACCTCACACTAGTCAGAACGGCTAAGATCAAAAATTCAGGTGACAGCAGATGCTGTCGAGCATGTGGAGAAAGAGGAACACTCCTCCATTGTTGGCAGGATTGCAAGCTTGTACAACCACTCTGGAAATCAGTCTGGTGGTTCCTCAGAAAATTGGACTTAGTACTACCGGAGGATCCAGCAATACCTCTTCTGGGCATATATCCAGAAGGTGTTCCAACAGGTAGGAAGGACACATGCTCCTCTATGTTCATAGCAGCCTTATTTATAATAGCCAGAAGCTGGAAAGAACCCAGATGTCCCTCAACATAGGAATTGATACAGAAAATGTGGTACATTTACACAATGGAGTATTACACAACTATTAAAAAGAATGAATTTATTAAATTCCTAGGCAAATGGATGGACCTGGAGGGCATCATCCCCGAGGTAACCCGATCACAAAAGAACTCACTTAATATGCACTCACTGAAAAGTGGATATTAACCCAGAAAGTTATATTACCCAAGATATAAGGCACAATTTGAAAAACACATGAAACTCAAGAAAAATGAAGAACATAGTGTGGATACTTTGCCCATTCTTAGAATTGGAAACAAAACACCCATGGAAAGAGTTACAGAGACAAAGTTTGGAGCTGAAATGAAAGGATGCATCATCTAGAGACTGTCATACCCGGGGATTCGTCCCATACCCGGGGATTCATCCAAACCCTGACACCTTTGCATACACCAGCAAGATTTCGCTGAAAGGACCCTGATATAGCTGTCTCTTGTGAGACTATGCCAGGGCCTAGCTAACACATATTTGGATGTTCATAGTCAGCTATTGGATGGAATATAGGGGCACCAATGGAGGAACTGAAAAAAGTACCCAAGGAGCTAAAGGGGTCTGCATCCCTATAGGTGGAATAACAATATGAACTAACCAGTACAAGCCCCCCCACCCCCCGGAGCTCATGTGCCTAGCTGCATATGTATCAGAAGGAGGCCCAGTTGGCCATCAGTGGAAAGAGAGGCCCACTGGTCTTGCAAACTTTATATGCCTCAGTACAGGTGAATGCACGTGCCAAGAAGTGGGAGTTGGTGTGTAGGGGAGTGGGGAAGGGAGGGTATTGGGGACTTTTGGGATAGCATTGGAAATGTAAATGAAGAAAATGCTTAATTTAAAAATAAATAAATAAAATATACTTTACTTTATATTTTATCTGATATTCTTAACATCCAACTTCTATATTTTAAAGCTATTCCAAAATTAAGCGATTCTGCACTGCCATATGCATAGTGTCACAGTGCTTCACACACTGCTAACTTTCACTCTTGTCTGTCTTTTCAAATCAATGCCTTTTGTCACATCAGGAATCTATGTCCTTCCAAATCCCAACAAAGACAATTTACCATTATGTGATTTCTTAGATTTTGTTGCTGGAAAAAACACCATGACCAAGAGAAACATGTGAGGAAAGTGTTTATTTATTTATCCACCTTTTTTCATAGTACATTGAATGCAGTTGAGGCATGAAATTGGATGCAAGAACTCCATGAAAGCAAATGGAACAATGTTGATTACAGGCTTCATATTCATTGTGTATTCAGTACCCTTTCTTATAACTCAAGGACAGTGTACCTACAGGTGCCACTGTTCACAGACAGTAGGGTAACCTCATATTAACCATTAATTAAGGACATGGCTTAAACACACAACCACAGATCAAAATGATGGTAGCCATTCCTCATTGAGATTCCCTGACCTAAACATATTCATGTTTGCTTTCCTGTTTGTAAGTACACATATGTATATTACTTAATTTTTTTATATGATGAAGTACTACTTTTATTAAGATGAAGAATAACATAAGTTAAATATCATCTAACATTTTCCTACCATGAAAATTTCAATAAAGCAATTTACCTTTTCAGTTCTTTATAAAATTTGAATCTGGTCTATTTAAAATAATATAACACTTTGGGAGAAAGAAACACATTTGCAACCCTACACTAGAAGGCAAGATTGAGAAAATGTCCACAACTACCATGACCTTCCCCCTGATGCTGTGGTAGACAGGGAGGAAGGTGATCCAGACACTGCAGAACACCAGCATGCTGAAAGTTAGGAACTTGGCTTCATTGAATGTGTCAGGAAGATTCCTAGACAAGAAAGCCAAAGTGAAGCTCCCCAGAGTCAACAGCCCAAGTATCCCAGGACAACGTGGAAGACAATGACAGAGCCTTTATTGCAAATTATGACAATCTTCCCATGTTCAGATTGTATATCTCTGTCAATAAAGGGAGGAGATTTTACCAACCAGATTCCACAGAGAAGAAGTTGGATTAGGGTACAAATGGGAATGACCAACTTAGGTGCCCCTGTTACCAACATCCCTCTCATTCTTCTTCCTGGAGTAGTGAGCTTGAAAGCCATGACCACAGATATTGTTTTGGCCAATACTGTAGAAACAGACACAGTGAAAAATACTCCAGATATGGTTTGCTGCCAGAAGCAGGTGATCTGGTCAGGATGTCCAATGAAGAGCAGGGAGCAGAGAAAGCAGAACACAAGAGAGATGAGCAGGATGTAGCTGAGAATGCGGTTATTGGCCTTCACAATGGGAGTATCCTTGTTCTTCACAAATGTGATGAGGACTAGAATTGTGATGGCCGAGAAGTACACTGCCATGCAGTGTAGAGCCATCCCAAATGGATCTTCTTAAGCCAGAAATGATACAGCTCTTGAGAGAGAGTAGGTTTGCTCTATGTTGGCATTCTTATCATCTGGACATTTCACACACTGTTCCATATCTGCTGGCAAATGAAAACAATCCCTTATAAGTTATCATAATTACATTGGTAGTAATTTTATATTCATGTTATTCTTAGGAAATATCAATAAATAAGTTGATGTTGAGCATCTATTCCCTTCCTTTTTGCTGTAGAACCAGTAAATTGAGATTGCTCTGTATTAACCTACACATTGTGATGGGAAAAAAACACCATCATTGGAAGTGGAAAGAAAAAAAATATTGAACAAAAACAAGTATATGATGAATAATAATATGCATAATCTCAGATTATTTAATTCCTCTAAACATAAATCCACTATTCACAGAAAAGTGTAGTGTGCAGATATCAGTACTGGTGTCAGTTGATGAAATGCATCATGTGCTTTGTTTGCTCTATGGTTTGTGCCTTTGTCTGTATCTACACATAGGAACAGAACATACAATTCCTCATTCAAACACTATTTGCATAAAGGAATATTTTCATTCTTGAAGCTGTAGGCCTAATAGACCTATGCATGTCCCTTTCATTTTTTTACAATCTCTACCTTGCCAAATACACATTCCATGCTATATGGCATGAAGATTATGAAGGTTCATATTTCTCCCTCTTTCCTTAGCTAAGCTCTAAACAATCTCTTTTTGCATTTTTGAAATCTTCACTCTTGTTCTAATTCTTTAAGAGGAAATATTAAATCCTTTGTCCATCTAACCTCTTAAAATATATTTCATTAAACAACTGTTACACTGAGCATGTGGTCTTTTTCACAGAGTAAGCTGGGTGATAGAGGGAAAGATTATGGACTGATCAGGTGGTCAACTTTCTATGTACAACAAATCAAAGAAAAATTAACATATGCATAGATTACATCTAAAATGTTTCTTTAAAACATTTTTTACAGGTTTGTCCTCCTAAACACTTTCTATATTATATAAAAGCAGTAACCATCATATTGTGTTAGAAATGCCTTGTTTCAAGAAGACATTGGAAGTTATTTGCTTGGTCTAAAAGAAGTTGGCACTATTTAACTGATTATGTTTTCATTCATGGAGATTTTAAGTCTTTAGTTTGCATCCAGGCCATTTGATATTTCTAGTTTGGATAGAGAAGGTATTCAAATTCAGCAAATGTTCTTCTGTATGCAAGCATGTACCTCTGTCATTGGAAACCTCATTTTCTGGGCACTGAACACAATCAAAGCATCAGTCTGCTGTTTCTTACTGAAAATTTTCCCTGAATCCCGCAGTACATATCACACTACACACAGAAGAGGGAACCTGAGGCAGTGCATAAATATTATATAATATTCATGTGAGTCTATGTATTTCATGTATTTATCATATGAATAATGACCCATAGATTGATATATAGGGCACTAACAGAAATGGCTATACATATTCCTCTGATAACCTGTATCACTTAACAATATCAGGCACATTTGTATTCATATTACCCTGCAACACACTAAGTGTCACACAAAAATTACTACATTATGTAGTATTATTTATGTATCATTCATGTTGTTGCAATTCAGAAATTGTCCTTCCTAAACTGATCAATCCAAAAAGAATGTTTAGTTGGCACAAGTTTTGCCTCTCATGATTTATAAATTACAAAAAAAGAATACTGTGGTATATGGAGGGAGAATGTAGGGTAAATAAAGAAAGAGTAGTTTGATGATTATGACCAAAATATTTTATATAAGGCTCCCATAAAATTAATGAAATACTCCTAAGTGTAAAAGAAAACCTTGAACACACTGTCCCTTTCTCTCTTTCACCTGCATCTATGAGGGTGCTCCCTACCCACCCACTCGTGCTTCATCACTCTAGATTTCCCCTCTAGTTTTCCCCTGTACTTGGACATCAAGCCTTCACAGGACCAAGGGATTCTCCTCACACTAATGCCAGATAAGGCAGTCCTCCACGGAGGACGGGAATTCATGAAGGAAAATAACATTTGAAATGAAAATAAATAAAAAACAATACAAAATAAATAAATTAAAAAGAGAAAACCTTGAATCTATAGAGACATTTATGTTAACGAATGCATGTTATACTAAATTAGGCTATAAATATGTTTGCACAGAACTAAAAAAATTCACATATTTAAATTTTTTTCATTAATCATATGTACATATACATTATACTATAAATCCATTATATATATATATATATATATATATATATATATATATTCCTGTATTGTAGGATATAAGTAATTGTATCACTGTGTATATCTTGAAATGGATAAATAAAATTAAATAAAATGGATATTAAAATGAGTAGCCTGATTGGTGATATTAACAGTTGAATATATTAAAAGCATGATCTACAAACATACAAAACAAATATAAAACATGTTCTAACATATTACTCATAATTTTCTTCCTTTGAATAAAATTAGCATTTTCATAATGCTTAAATTCATAGAGTTTTTGTTATTTGGAAATATGTAAAATATTCTTACTGATAAAATATTTTCTTTACTTGAAACACTGATAATCTTCTTAAAGTAAGCTGATTGTTAGTTAAGATACACAACTATATAATGTTTTTGAATACTGTCAGGTGGTATCTAATAAGGGCTTTTGAATATATTTCTTAATTATTCACTATATAAAATTTTATGCTCCTTTATTATGCTTAATTCTCAAAGAGTATTTTGTATGTTTTGTAATAACTTAGTAGTGAACATTAGACTTAGTATCCTCAGTTATGGATATTATTAAATATGCATTAATGATATTATAGGGTATAAAAGGATAAGAATAAAAAAGTTGAAAGAACAGATATATTAGTTAATTCTCAAAGTATTCAATAATATTAAGATTATTGATGTATAAATTTCAGTTAAGTATAAGTTATAAGGAGAATCTGTTAGGTATTTCATATGTAGTGGAAGTCATGCTCTTTTATATATCTGTGGAATGACAATTCTAAGGTTATTTTATAGCAGTTTTACACAATAGGACTGTAATTTAGTTCAAGGATGGCATTCAGAGATAAAAAAATATTTATTTATTTTCATGAATACAAAATGTATCATATCATAGTGCTCAATGTGTATAAATACTTAAATTGTATTCAGCTCTAAGGATCCCTAATATGTCAGGCATATTTCAAGATATCTAGACTGAAATTTAGCGTATCTCATATTACAAACTTTACTGCAGTTGAAATTTTATATTTCACACATCTCCCTTAATCATCACTATGCCCTCTTGTAGAATTTCAGCAAGTGAATATGAGCTTCTTCTGGTAATGTTTTTTGCTACTGATGAGATCAACAAGAATCCTTATATTTTAGCCAACATGAGTTTGATGTTCTCCATCATTGGTGAAAACTGTCAGCATTTATTGAGAGATTTGGATCAAGAATATACACAAACAGAAGGACAAATGAGTTTTTTAATTATTTCTATTATTTAGATGAATCATAGGTCTTACAGGAGCATCATGGAAAACATCCTAAAAACTGGCAATGCACTCTTCCATGCGACTGGTAAGAATTTGTGACAATAAAAGGGTTAAGAACATTAAATTACATTTACAGGTGCCTACCATCCTAGGCTGTTGCAGTCCTTTGGAAGTCATTTGGTGCACATGAACAATGGATTGAGATCCATATCATACTCATTAAAACAAGACTACATGTCAAACATTCAGGTTTTTAATAATCTTGAATTTGGGTTTGCCCAGATTTAGAGGTGAGGCTCCATGTGCTTTTCTGCAGAGACATCCTCCATGTTGCTTGGAGCACAAAGAGTATTTCTTAAAATTTATTTTATTTTGCCTAAAATTCATGTTATGTACTTGATTTGGAGGAAAGAAAGCAGAGCACATATCATCGTGTCCTTCCTAATTATCAAGGCAATATGTGGTTTCTATTTTCCTTTAAGTTTTTCTATTGGGTGGCAATCTTAAGCTATCCACTACAATACTTTTTGAGCTTATAAAACAAAGTTTTCTTCTGTTTCACAGATAATATTCCATAGCTTCTTTCCAGTTGCTTGTCCCTTTATTTCTTGTTGATATCAGATATCTGAGTCCATGTTATTCTCTGTGTAAGACGTGATGGCCTCTATCCTATTTTCATGTCAGAGAATAGTCTTAGAAGTGTTGCTGTTGTATATTCATTAATTTTGAGGTCATTTATTAGTAAACCATTCTTATCCTGTTTTTCCCCATTAATCAGATACTGATTTGTGATTCTTCAATCACTTTAAACAAGGTTTGATATGGCACAGAAGTACGATTTATACAAAGCATTGAAGCACTTTTGAGTATCTTCACTCATCAATCTACATGGATGGAAGGACTTCCTCTTTCATGAAAATGTATGCAGTAGCAAATAGGTTATTCATGAACCACAGATATTTGAAAGGCAATGGGATGCCCGTTATACAACTATGCACCAACAAATATAATTTCAGTTTCTTTAATACAAATTTCATATTAGTGTAATATACTTTAAATGATTTTTGTACAAAATTCAACTTATTCTAATGAAACTAATTCTGACATGTTATAGCTTGTTTACACACAGGATTTTTAACCCAATGCATTATAATTGGCACGACATATTACTTCACTAATACTCAACATCCATGCAGGATTGTTGATGGTGATTCTTCCAAGGTTTCCCCTTAAAACCCTTAATCCATTATACTAGGCTTACAATACAGGGTCCAATTTCCCTTCCAATTTTCATTGTCCCATATGCATAACTATACTAATATTGAATACCAAAATTAGAATTTCAATATTATATAAAAATTTTACACCTGTAGGACCTTTGCAGTCTGAACTTATGAAAGCAGGGTTTACCACCCAGCCCTATCAACCTACATGCCTAACAGGAGCTCTTCCATAATTAGAAACATAGGAGAACCCTTTGGCTGAATACCCATATCATTTTGGACCTCCACAGTGATAAGCACATGAGGTACATATCGAGCTCTTCCTGAGTACTATTGTCTTTCCAGTTTGAATCTCCAATTGAAAATATTGAAGATCTATATGCTTTCCCTAGACCCAAAAGCCAACTTGGCTCCTATTAGATCTGCCAAAACCAGAGACAGTGTGATATATGATGGCTGTACCAAGCAAAGACACTGAAGGCATGTCCTAACCAGATACAGTACTTCCTGACTCCCAGAAGGCCTTCTGGAATCGAGGTCACACTATACTATTTGATTCCAAAGAGTACTGATCCAATCCCAGATACCCAGACAATTTAACAACAGAAATCACCAGATGGTGAAAGAAAAATGAAAGGACATAACCAAAAGAGGCCAAAGTAATTTGGCATTATCATAACCAAGTTTTCCTACCCTGGATACTTAAACATTCATGAATAGCAAGATTTTGACTAAAAATTTCATTTCATGAAGATGAAAAATACCTTAAATGAGGATAAAATAACACCTTTAAAGAAATACAGAAAACCACAGTCTAACAGGTAGAAGCCCTTAGAGAGGAAAAAAATTTCACTTGAAGACATGCAAGAAAATACAATTTATTTTTTTCCATTTGTATTAGGTATTTAGCTCACTTACATTTCCAATGCTATACCAAAAATCCCCCATACCCCCCCACTCCCCTACCCACCCACTCCCCCTTTTTGGCCCTGGCATTCCCCTGTATTTGGGCATATAAAGTTTGAAAGTCCAATGGGCCTTTCTTTCAAGTTATGGTCTATTAGGCCATCTTTTGATACATATGCAGCTACAGACAAGAGCTCCGGGGTAAAGGTTAGTTCATATAATTGTTCCACCTATATGGTTGCAGTTCCCTTTATTTCCTTGGGTGCTTTCTCTAGCTCCTCCATTGGGGACCTGTGATCCATTCCATAGATGATTTTGAGCATCCACTTCTGTGTTTGCTAGGCCCTGGCAAGAAAGTCTCACAAGTCTCACAAGACACAGCTATATCTGGGTCCTTTCAGCAAAATCTTGCTATTGTATGCAATGGTGTCAGCGTTTGGAAGCATATCATGAGATGGTTCTCTGTATATGGCAATCACTAGATGGTCCATCCTTTTGTCACACTTCCAAATTTTGTCTCTGTAACTCCTTCTATGGGTGTTTTGTTCCCTATTCTAAGAAGAGGCAAAGTGTCCACACTTTGGTCTTCATTCTTTTGAGTTTAATGTGTTTATCAAATTGTATCTTATATCTTGGGTATCCTAAGTTTCTGGGCTAATATCCACTTATCAGTGAGTACATATGATTAGATTTCCTTTGTGACTGGGTTACCTCACTCAGAATGATGCCCTCCAGGTCCATCCATTTGCCTAGGAATTTCTTAAATTCATTCCTTTTAATAGCTGAGTAGTACTCCATTGTGTAAATGTACCACATTTTCTGTATCCATTCTTCTGTTGAGGGGCATCTGGGTTCTTTCCAGCTTCTGGCTATTATAAATAAGGCTGCTATGAACAGAGAGGAGCATGTGTCCTTCTTACCCGTTACGACATCTTCTGGATATATGCCCAGGAGAGGTATTGCTGGATCCTCTGGTAGTACTATGTCCAATTTTCTGAGGAACCACCAGACTGATTTCCAGAGTGGTTGTACAAGCTTGCAATCCCACCAGGCTAGACAAGGCTGTACACTCTCTCCCTACCTATTCAACATTGTACTTGTAGTCCTAGCCAGAGCAATTAGAGAACAAAAGGAGATCAAGGGGATACAAATTGGAAAGGAAGATGTCAAAATATCACCTTTTGCAGATAATATGATAGTATATATATATATATATGTGACCCTAAAAATTCCACCAGAGAACTCCTAAGCCTGATAAAAAGCTTCAGTGAAGTCCTGAATATAAAATTAACTGAAACAAGTCAATGGCCTTTCTCTACACAAAGGACCAACAGGCTGAGAAAGAAATTAGGCAAACAACACTCTTCTCAATAGCTACAAATAATATAAAATACCTAGGAGTGACTCTAACTAAGAAAGTGAAAGATCTGTATGACAAGAACTTCATGTCTCTGAAGAAAGAAGTTAAAGAAGATCTCAGAAGATGGAAAGATCTCCAATGCTCATGTATTCTCAGGATAAATATAGTAAAAATGGCTAACTTGCCAAAAGCAATCTACAGATTCAGTGCAATCCCCATCAAAATTCCAACTCAATTCTTCAACGAATTAGAAAGAGCTAATGGCAGGTTCATCTGGATTAACAAAAACCTAGGATAGCAAAAACTCTTCTCAGCCGGGCGTAGTGGGGCATGCCTTTAATCCCAGCATTTGGGAGGCAGAGGCAGGCGGATTTCTGAGTTCGAGGCCAGCCTGGTCTACAAAGTGAGTTCCAGGACAGCCAGAGCTGTACAGAGAAACCCTGTCTGGGAAAAAAAAAAAAAAAAAAAAAAAAAAAAAAAACTCTTCTCAAGGATAAAAGAACCTCTGGTGGAATCACCATGCCCGACCTAAAGCTGTACTACAGAGCAATTGTGATAAAAACTGAATTGGTACTGGTATAGCGACAGACAAGTAGAGCAATGAAATAGAATTGAAGACCTGGAAATTAACTGACACACCTATGATCACTTCATCTCTGACAAGGGAGTTAAAACCATCCAGTTGAAAAAAAAAACAAAACAAAACAAAACATTTTCAACAAATGCTGCTGCCACAGCTGGTGATTATCATGTAGAAGAATATGAATTGATCCATTTTATCTCCTTGTACTAAGGTCAAATATAAGTGGATTAAGGAACTCCACATAAAACCAAAGACACTGAAACTTATCGGGGTGACCTTGGGGCAAAGCCTCCAATATGGGCATGGGGTGAAAATTCTGAATAGAACAGCAATGTCTTGTGCTGTAAGATCAAAAATCGACTAATGGAACCTCATATAATTGCAAAGCATCTGTAAGGCAAAAGACAACATCAATAACACAAAAATGCCGTCAACAGGTTGGGAAAGGATCTTTACCTATTCTAAATCATATAGGAGACTAATATCCAATATATATATATATAAAGTACTCAATATGGTGGACTTCAGAAAATCAAATAACCCCATTAAAAAATGGGGCTCAGAGCTAAACAAAGAATTTTCACCTTAGGAATAACAAATGGCTGAAAAAAGGTTCATCATCCTTAATCATCCTTAATCATCAGGAAAATGCAAACCAAAACAATCCTGAGATTTCACCTCACCGAAGTCTGAATGACTAAGATCAAAAATTCAGGTGACAGCAGATGCTAGCAAGGATTTGGAGAAAGAGGAACACTCCTCAATTGTTAGTGGAATTCGAGCTCATACAACCACTTTGGAAATCAATCTGGTGTTTCCTCAAAAAATTGGACATAGTACTAAAGGAGGATCCCGCAATACCTCTCCTGGGCAAATATCCAGAAGATACTCATACCAGTAAGAATGCTCTACACATGCTCTAATATTTTCATTGCAGTGTTATTTATAATAGCCCGAAGCTGAAAAGAACCCAGATGCTCCTCAACAGAGGAATGGATACAGAAAATGTAGTACATTTATACAATGGAGTACTGCTCAGCTATTAAGTAAATGAATGTATGAAGTTCCTGGGCAAATGGATGGACCTGGAGGGCATCATCCTGAGTGAGGTAACTCAATTACAAAAAAACTCACATGATATGTACTCACTGGATAATAAGTGGATATAAGCCCATAAATTTAGAATTCCCAAGATATAAGATACAATTTGCTAAACATATGAAGCTTGGGAAGAAGGAAGACCAAGGTGTGGATACTTTGCCTCTTCTTGGAATTGAGAGCAAGGCACACATGGAAGTAGCTACAAAGTTAGAGTTTGGAGCTGAGACAAAAGGATGGACCATCTAGAGACTGTCATACCCGGGAATCCATCCCATTATCAGCCTTCAAACCCTGAAAACTTTGCATACACTAGCAAGATTTTGCTGAAAGGACCCTGATATAGCTGTCCCTTGTGAGACTATGCCAGGGCCTAGCAAACACAGAAGTGGATGCTCACAGTCAGCTATTGGATGGATCGCATGGTCCCCAAAGGAGGAGCTGGAGTAAGTACCCAGTGAGCTTGGGGCATCTGCAATCCTCTAGGTGGAACAAAAAATATGAAGTAACCAGTACTCCCCCAGAGTTCATGTCTCTAGCTGCATATGTATCAGAAGATGGCCTGGTAGGACATCAGTGGAAAGAGAGGCCCATTGAGCATGCAGACCTTATATGCCTCAGTACAGGGGAATGCCAGGGCCAAAAGGTAGAAGTGGGTGGATGGGTGTGTAGGTGTGGGAGGGTGTGGGAGATTTTGGGGATAGCATTGGAAATGTAAATGAAATAAATACATAATAATAATAATAAAAATGTCAATCTAAGAGTACATAAAAAGGGACCCATGGCTACAGCCACATATGAAGCAGAGGATGATCTAGTTGGACACGAATGAGAGGCTTCTGGTCCTGAGAAGGCTCCATTCCCCAGTGTAGGGGAATGCAAGGACAGGGAAGTATGATTGGTTGTGTTGGTGAGTAGAGAGAGGATGTATGGGATAGGGGGTATTTGGAGGGGAAACCAGGAAAGGGAATAACATTTGAAATTTAATTAAGAAAATATCTAATATAATATAATATAATATAATATAATATAATATAATATAATATAATAATACTGGGGAACAATAACTTCATGGCAGAAAAAAAAATTAAAGAAATCAAAGCACACAGAGGAATGCAGAAGAGCACTGCTCCCAAAGACAGCCCTGTCCTTATGATACTATGGCACATTGTTTCACAAAATGGATTTGATCATGTCCTCAGATAGGGCATTTGACTATACTATGTAGGTTATCCCCATATGATCAGAAGAAACAAACGGAAGCAAGAAGAGCAGAGTCAGAAGCAGATCTTAGACTGATGCCAAGGCGAGGCTGGGAGGCACAGCATGCTTTTGGTCTTCAAGGTTCCAGAGTGTTGTTCTCCACCTTCCTGATGTTGCAGTTCCTACAAATATATATTTTCTTATGCTGTGGGAATCCCAACAATAAAATTATTTTTTTACTACTTCATAACTGTAATTTCCTAGTGTTAGGAATCGTGACATAATTATCTGACACACAGATAGTCTTAGACAACTCCTGTGAAAGTGTCACGAGGACTTACAACCTATAGGTTGCAAACAACAGTTCCAGGCATGAGTAAAACTAGCTAACCCCTTGAGTTTTACACTTTCTGCCTTCTGGAATTGTACTAGAAGAGATAGGCTCTGTTTTAGTTGTCTAAGGATGTGATCATTTGTAACACTAACTGGAAACACACATACCAAAGTGGATAAGGGAGTCCAATTTTCCTGTCCTGGAATCTTGGCAGGTCTTAGAGTCAGCTCTAATCAAATGGAAGAGAAAGGATGCTGGATGATTCCCTACTCAAAGTCTTTGGAGACAACAGGGAGTCTGTTTGTTTCCATGGAGAATGGGGGAGGAATTGTACTCCATTATAAAGATCCTTACATTCCCTAATTTTATGCCTGCTGGCCTATTGGAGTGTACTTTGTACTTTTGTTTACTACATGTTGTGTTCTGTGTTCATGGTTATTAACTCTAGGGTTCTTACCATACTTTCAAAATGAAATTCTTCCGAGTTTGAAACCTTTCATATTTGTCCTTTGTATACTATATGATTCTTTTAAAAAAATCAGTTTATAGGTCTTTTGTACCAACATCTAGCTTTTGGGAAAATACTTTTTATTGAAAATACATCTTTTCATTCAATTCAGAGATAAGTAAATAACATTTTCCAAACTGTTGTAAAGGGGCCCTAGGGACTTAAGGAGATCTGTCTACTTCCTTTCCATAAAGGTGAAGAAGGCTGACGTCATCATCTCACCCTGTGTACGAAAGTCCATTATGGTTCAAAATTGCCACTTTTGAAGTCTTTAGCAAACTAAAGAACTCCTTAATTATACCTTAAATTCTGGAGAAACAAAAAAGTAGGGGGTTTTGCTGGTTCACTTACAGGTGGAAAGAAAGGCTAAAAATATTACATCTTCCCCACCAGAAATTTCTGTTGGAGGGCTCCTTTAAAAAAAATAAAAATAACAAATGCTTAAGAAAATTTTAGAGACGTGATCACAAAGCACAGATTTGTTGAAAATATTAAAAGATTTTTCCGGAGGCCCCTGAGTCTGGCCTTCATATTTCCAGGAGGAAACCTCCATCAGAGACTTAGAAAAGCTGAATCTGACCTTTTCTTGACCCCACTAGCTCAGTTCTCTTCAGTGGACATTCACAAGGTCATTTTAGCTGTAGAAGACACATGTGAAATGAGTGATTCCTGAAGGTATGCAGGCTCACTTTTTGCTTCAAAAGACAAAAGAACTTGAGGAAGCCACATGGAACTCAGTCCAAGCCCACTGTGATGAGAGCCAGTCACCTACAAGTAAGTGCAAAGCAGAGATCTGGATGGTTGATGGCAGGGAAAGGAACTTCTTTCTATCCTCAGGTGGTAGATAATTATCAGGAGAGGATCAGTGATATTTACTGCTGTACCCCAGTCTCTGAGCAGGCTCAGATTCAGCACAGGATAGCTGTTAAGTCTGTGTGACTATTGGGCCAGACCCTTCTTAGCTCCAAGACACTTTACTGATGGCAAAGGGGAGATATTTCTGGAGCAGTCTTCAAAACCTAATTACTTAATGACTTTGCCTCGGGGTAAGCTGAGGCCAGCCAGTATAAGGCCAATCTGAGGAGCTCTGATGTTCCAGAGCAGAACGTGACACAAGGGACCAGTCAGGTCTAGAAGGAATGGAACTAGTTTTTAGCGCCCCACCTCCCACTCCCAGTAGCATCAGTTCCTGAGGTGCCTGAGACAGGAGAGTCCCTGTTATACCTGAAGTTGGGAAGAAGGCTGCGAAGCTGACTGTTCCTGCATCATCATTATCTTTGCTGTGGACTGAGTGGCTATTGGATGGTTGACAACAGGGAGATGAGGTTGCTTCTGGGTATTGGGAAGGAGACAGAGTTGGGCCAGTGATGTGTGGAGTGGAGTTTAGCATGTGGGGTCGTTTATTACTCAGAGAAGGGGCCTTGCAAGCAGACAGACAGTACTGTGGCATTAAGGATAAAGCAAACTTTGACCTCAGTGGAGCCTGTGACTTTACTAACTTTAGGATGCAAATTGCACGGTTTGGTAAGTTGAGGTCGCCTGGTAAGCAGATGTTCCCTGGTAGGAAATACTTACACGCTGACCTCTCTCTCTGGAACCCATCATAACAAGGAAAGAACAAACTGTCTTAGGTAAAGTTGTACTCTGATGACAACCAGCACAAGGCTCGCCCTTGACAGTATGGACACACAAGAGAACTAAAATGAAAGCAAATGGCTTGATTGGGAACACGGAGGGGGCATGACCTGGGTGCGAGGTAGCCAAGCTGACTAACCTCATATGGATGGGCCAGTTACTTGGTGACTGTGTTTTAGATTGCCTCAGATCCTAGGCGGGAAGTATCTTGATTGTTCCCTCTTAACAATCTTATGATTTATATTTCTGTCCAGATTTTTTTTTCATATTTTTATTGATTATTGTTAATTTCATGTCATGAACCCCAAGCAAAGTCTCTTCCTAGTACTCCTAGGTCTGCCCCCACCCATCTGCCCTACCCCCTCCAAAAAAAAAAAAAAAAAAAAAAAAGATAAAAAATACAAGTCCAGTTTGCGTTTCTTATGCACTTTCACACTGGAGCAAGGTCAAACTCTCAGTGACCAGACAAAAAGACTCAGTTCCATCCAGTTTAATGAAAATTTTATTCCTTCATAGATGCATAAAACTCCATAGTTTATACATTTGGTGTCATGTATAAATAGTGAAGAAAATTATATATAAATTCACTGGTGTGCCTTCTTCATATGGTATTTCTAACAGCTTTAATTTAAATATTATTACATTTTAGTTACTTTTTAAAATATTTAACTTCCAAAGAGCAATTTCTATAGCTAATGTGCTAGTTTGGTTTCCTTTGGTTGTCTTTTTCCCTTTCTTCCTTTCATCCTTGAGGCAGGGTTTCTCTGAGAAGTACTGGCTGTCCAGAACTTTCTCTTCAGGACAGGCTGTCATGGAACTCACAGAGAGTAAAAGGCCTCTGCTTCCCTAGTAGGAGGTTAAAGGCATGCACCACCACAGCCCAGAAGTAGTTAGGTTTTTATCCAGCAATATATAATGTTTTTCCCCACATACTCACCAGTACTTATTGCTGTTTGTTTGATAGTAATTGCTCTGACTGCTGTTAGATCTCAATTTAGCTTTAATTTGTCTTCCTCTGATAGCTAAAGATGTTGAATGTTTTACATGTATTTATTGGTGACTTGTATGTGCTGTTTTGAGTATTATCTATTAACTCATTAACCCATCCAGTGATGAGATAATTTTCCTTAAGTTATGAGGTTCTTTATAGATTTTCCAGATTAATATTTTTACAAATGTGGTTGGCAAAGTTATTATTTTTATTTTTTAACTTTTTCCTGTCCTGTAGGCTCCCTCTTCATTCTCCTTTGCCACTTGCTTCCTTTGGAGACTGGAATCTTTTACTGTCATGTAATGACATTTGTCAATTCTTGTACTATTTTTTGAGCTATATGTGACTAATTTAAATTCCCTCAGACCTTAGACAGAAAAGAACTAAGCTTACTTCCTTTAACCTGACCTCCCTCCCCATCTAGTTTACTAAATTTTTTATTCTTTATTGCTGAATAAGCATAAAATAAGTTGCTATTTGGGGTACTTTTCAGAAACTCCTTGATTGTGCTTAAAGTGGGATATTGTAATTTTATTTTCCTTTAGCAGTTTGGGTTTCAAGTGTCATCTTAAGATCATGGGTCCAGCCAGGCTTGGTGGCTCATGCCTTTAATCCCAGTACTTGGGAGGCAGAGACAGGCAGATTTCTGAGTTCCAGGCCAGCCTGATCTACAAAGTAAGTTCCAGGACAGCCAAGGCTACACAGGGAAATCCTTTCTCAAAAAAACAAAAATCAAACAAACAAACAAACAAACAAAAAGATGATGGATCCATTTTGAACACTTTTGGACAGAGTGAGGGACACAGTTTTAGTTTTGTTCTTTGACATATAAACACTCAATTTTTTGCCAGCCCCATTTATTTTTCCTCTTTAGTTTGTTTACTTTCCTTTGTGGGGTTTTGGGTTTTGGGGACAGCGTATCTAGTGAAGAATGATCTTGAATCCCTTTTTTCCTTACCTCTACCTCCCAAAGTACTGGGATTATCCACATCAACATTTCTGGTTTTATTACAATTTCTTGAAGACATTTTCTTGTTCATCAATGAATATTTTTAACAGCAATGTGAAAACAAAATGGCTGTAGCTGTGGGTTCACCTCTGCATCCTTTATTTTGTTCATGGATTTTCTTTATTGTGTCAGCATGTGACTGTTACTATAGCTCTTTACTGGATTTGTTGTAGTTGTTGTGGTTGTTTTTTTCTTTGTGGAGACAGGATTTCTCTGTGTAGCCTTGATTGTCCTGGAAATCACTCTGTAGACCAGGCTGGCCTTGGACTCAGAAATACACTGGTATCTAACTTCCAAGTGCCAGGATTGAAGACATGCACCACCCCTGCCTATCATATTAGTGGAAATTTAAATTAAGTATTGTGATCCATCTATGCATTTTCCTTCTGTTTAGGATTGCTTTGGAAAATCAGAGATGTTTTGTATTTAAATATGAATTTTTATTTTTTCTTTTTCTATTTCTGTGAAGAATGGCATTGGAATTTTTGATGAGGATTATATTAACCTTGCAGACACTTTCTGGCAGAAGTGCCATTTTCACAATCTTAATCTTCTAATCTAAGAAGTGGGAAATGTTCCCATTTTCATGTGTTTGGTTTCTTTTTACAATGTTTTTCAGTTTTCATCACCTTGGATAGATTTATTCTTAGGTATTTTATTTTTAAGACTGTATGGTTTGGTATTCACAATGCAGCCCAGGTTGGCATCCGAGTCACAGCAGTTTTCCATGTATTAGTTTTCTGAATGCTGCAATTATCACAGCACAATACCCCAAACACAGGTCTTCCTTTAACTTTAAGAATCTGGAATGAATGGAGTTCTCCCCTCCTGATTAACTTGTCCTTTATCATAATATATTTTTATATTATAATTATATTTTTAATTATATTATTGGTATAGAAAAAACACTAGTTCTTATATCCTGACTATACATTATTTTGTTGAATTTATACATCTGATCTAAGAGCTTTCTAGAGGTCTCTAGGGGTTTTACATGTCAGATTATGCTATTTATTATTAAATTATGTGACTTCAAATTTCTCTATTTGAATCCCTTTTATTATTTTTTTCCTTGTTCTCTAGGCAAGATTCTAATCAATGTATTAAATACTATTGGAAAGAGTACATGGCTTTGTTTCTTGATTTTAGAAGGAATGTTTTCAATTTTCCACAGTTTATTGTAATTGGCTATAGGTTAATTACATATAGCCTGTAAGGAAATTTTATATAGTTTATTATGTTACACTTACATATTATAATTACATTATCAATCACTACATTAATTATATTATTACTATATTTAAACCACATGTAATCATATTATCAGTAAATTATTAAATAAATATTATTAATATATAAATGTGTAATATATAAATATATTGTAATTTATATGATTTAATATAATTGGCTATAGGTTTGTTACATATATCCTAAATGGACATTTTTTTATATGTTTTATTTTAACATAATCATATATTATAATTATATTATTACTATATCATATTACTATAATGTTACTATAATATATTATAACCACACATTATTATTGTATGATCAATTAATTATTAAGAATATATTATTAATATATTGATATATTGTGATTTATATGATTTATGATTATTGACTATAGGTTTGTTACATATACCCTACATGGAGATTTTTATATGGTTTATCATATTTCTCTATTATAATTATACTATTAATATTATTAATATAATATATTCTAATAATATTATTCTAACATTATAATACTATTATTCATAAATTATAATTATGTGATCAGTACATCATTATAAATTTTATAATATAAATATATAATATATATATAATACAATTTATATTAATTATTAGTGTTGGCTATCGTTTTCCTATATATAGCCTACATAGAGATTTTTATATGGTTTACCATAACATATTCCTATATTATAAGTATGTTGTTAATTATATTGTTAATATAATAATATATTCTCAGGCAATTATTAATTAACCATTATTAATATATTAATATAATAAAAAATTATATATTATAATTTATATGATTGATTATAATTGGCTCTATGTTTGCTGAATATAGCCTATATGGAGTTGTTTATACGGAAATCTCTTTTTTCTATCCATATTTTTTTCCAGAGTTCGTACCAAGAATGGATGTTGAACTTCGAAATGTCCTTTACCTCAGCTATTGAGATAATCATGTGATTTCTGTCCCTGTTATATTTGCTCTAGAAGTATGTTGATTGGAATTTTTAAGTTAAAGTCAACTTGACCATGGGTAGGGTATTTTTAATGTGTTCTAAAATTTGATTATTAAGTATTTTGTACATTATTTTTGCCTTTGTGTTTATCAGGAAAAATGGTCTAGTTTTTGTTGTATCCTCTGATTGTTGGAATCATAGTAATACCAGCTTTATAAAATGTATTTGGTAGTGCTTCTTTTTTTTTTCCTAGTTATTGGAAATAGTTTCAGAATTATTGCTCTTTTTTCCATAATGGTTTAAGATATTGATAGTGAATCAATCTGACCTTTGGCTTACACACATGCATTAAACCAAGCACACACACTTTAACTCTCTCTCTCACACACACACACACACACACACACACACACAAACCTTACACATATGAACGCACAAATTTATATTATATATATAATATACAACATATATTCAATATATCATTATATATTTGTTAACATATTTAATATTCAAAATGTATATAATATATAACATATTTTATATGCATATATATGGATGTGTGTATATGCATATATTTGAACACTCTTTTTGTTTAACATAAGCACTCATAGTTGCCAATGATCATCTTGTTTTTATGTCTTAGATTCGAAACATAAGTACTTGCATTTTCATTTGGATCTTAGGGTTTTTACATTTTTTTCCAAATTTCTTTAAATCTTTGCAGATAATTCAAGTACATGTTCAATGCCAGTTTAATCGTATAGTATTTTGGGAGGAGTTGAGGAGCACTGTTGAGGTCTACATGGGAAGAGTTATCAGGAAGCTTTACCTTTGAGTTTTATCTTACAATAAGCTGCTGTCTTTTTGTTTTTTCTATGAGACTGAATGAAAAAAAAAAAAGATAAAAAAGAATTACAAGGAGGCTATGACTGCTCCTAATTAGTTGAGAGACCTAACAGAGACAGATAGGGTGTTAGTATTGAGCCCTGGCAGGCCTGGGGCTCACTATACATATCAGGCTAGTCTCCATGTCATGGAGACTTTCCTGCCTCTGCCCTCTAAGTGCTGAAATTATTCTGTCTTAGTACCATTTTACTGGTTATACTGTCAGTCTTTGTGGTTCCAATGTCTTATTCAAATTTTAAGGAAGACATTTATGCTCCATACAGTATTGTGTGGTTTCCCTGCCTTTGCTTGACCTCACTAACCCTGACCTAATCAGGAGAAAGGGACCTAGGACCTTTCCACACTGACCCTTAAAACACAGCTTTCTTAAGCTGTGTATACAAAAGGTGCCTCCTGAAGGTGACATATGGTCAATTGGATCTTCAAAAGGTAGATGTGGCTAAGGAGTATGAAACTTGTATTGAAGCCAGTGTGAGGAAGAATGCAACTCCTTTGTATCTCTCAGCATTGGAACACAGCAGTGAGTCTTAGACTCTCATGTCAGGGACAGAGATTCCAGAGAGAAAAATCTAGTTTCTTCCAGAGTTACTCAAAGTAAGCACAAAGTGGAGAAATCTGTGTATTGGTGGTGGTCTGGCGGAGGGGAATTATCTATGAGCTGCTAGACAGACCCTCATCTGACTCTTGCAGGCTCAAATGATAGATGCTGGCTAACCCCACCCGTGAAGTGTCAGTAAAACTTGCCATAGGCAACAAGTAGCTAGATTCTTTGCATTACTAAATAGGTCTGTTGGGGAAAGGAGGCAGCTTTCTGAGAAGGGATTCTTTTCTGATGATCTGTTAGGCCAGAACCATGAGGTGTTTGATGCATGGAGAGATTTGACAAAGGGAGACAGCAGATCAGTCAAGTCTAGGAGCAAAGGAGAGAAGATATTCATTCTTGGTAGCCCCAGTTCATGAAGTACCTAAGTATAAGGTGAGGTGAATGATTCTGAATAGGTCTTTGAAAATTCCTGTGAATAGGGGAGGCAGGAGAAAGGATGTGCAATAGAGAGTGCCAGTTGGCATAACTGAAGCTTGGATATTCACTTGAAGGATGGAGACCAAGTGGGTGGGACCTAGGAGCCAGGGACAGATTGCAACCTGCCCGGGGAAGCATTGTTTGCTGTGTGTTATAATGAGAGGGCTCATAGGACTTGAAGTCAGGCAGTGTCATGGTAAAAACAATGGTGTGAATTATAATGAGCACTAGGTTTCAAATGTGTGTGGTAGGAGGTAAAAGCACTCACTGTGCAATCTTGTGTACCTAGTTCCATCCTAAAAAACCTTGGTAGTGGGAAGGAAACTCAGACTCCCAAAAGCCACCCTCTAGTCATCCCATGCACCACAACCCATTTGTACAGCCATATTCTCACATATTCCTCATACATACAATGTAATAATAATAATAATAATATTACTATTTTTATTAGTAGTAGTAATAATAGTAATTTTTCTAATAATAGTAATTGTAATAATTATAATAATTAAATCCTTATTTTGGGGATACAAGATATGAGAAATAAGGGTTTGCAGCTTGGTATGAAATGTTCATGTTGACCACATAAGAGGAGAGTACCTATTAATGTGTGATCTAATTAATCATGTAGCCTTTGACCTAGGATCACAGGGAGGAGGGTTTCTGGCCACTAAAGAGCTGGGACAGAGCTTACCAACAGATTTCTTGGCTTAGGGTCTCAGAAATATGGAATCTAACACCTTTCTTATAAATATTTAATAAGGTACTTATTTTAAAAACAACAAAATTACTAATCTGTTCTCCCAGAGCTTTGAGACACTTCACCCCAATTTCTCTTTGTAATGCTTTGCTTAGTCTTATGAAGTAAACCATGACTGTACTAAGTAAGCTTGTAGATGATTTCAGCATTGTCTACATTTAAGTGTTTATATGTAAACATTTATATGTTTCTCAAATTACATCATGGATATGTATCACATGCTCATCTCTTGGGTGATACCAACCCAGAGGGCGTCATTTGGAAGCCTAGATATCTAGATCAAGGAAAGTAGAATCTTCTAAGCGTTCCATAGAGGCTTTTCCTCTTCCATGTGCCTGGATACTATAATCCTTTCAGGCTCCTTGTAGATAGGCTCATAGTTGTTTCTGAGTCACCAATGCACAGGCTAGGTATCTCTTCACTTTTGCAAGAAAATGTTACAGGGGAAATGGGGTTGAAGTCATTTTCATGGCCAGTCTTTTAGAGAAGATGTCAAGAAAAGAAACTGCTTTAGGAAAGGGAACAGAAACAGGAAGGAAGGAAAAGAGTCACTGAGGGGGAGAGGGAAAAAGGGTACAAGGGCAGAAGTTGAAATCCAGCCAGAGAAAGAAGCTCTCCAATGCCACAGTAGGCACAAGCCCTGAAAGCTGGGGAGACCAGTCTTTGAGCACTTTCAATGAATTCAGTGACTCTAAGATTTTTTTTTTTACCTCTACCCTCATCATACCAAAGGGAAAGAATAATACTACTCTCTCTCTCCTAAGTTCCTGTGGAAGATAAGCACACAGATGTGTGAGGGATGTTTAGAATAGGCACTGTCTCCAGATATGGAGTGAACTGAGTATTGATTTCACAATAGGAACTCCTGAGATATTTTTTATGACATTCATCTCCTCATATAGTGTTTTTTTTTTCCCCTTCGAGAAAAACTTATGAAGGTTATAGCAAAGACAAAGTGGTAGAGGTGGGCATGAGGTCATTCCACTTAGTGGATGTGACAAGATCAAGAGAGGAAGGGTTGACTGCAAAGGTTACTAATGGACACTCAAAGCTGGAGGGCTTTCTCAGGGAAACTGTAGCTGTTCCCCTTTTGGGGACCTCCATTCATTTGGAAACACTTGGATACCATTATTGTGTGAGGAGTGGGATTAGATGCCTGCACCTCTTTTAAAGTTTTAATGTTTGTATCTTATAATTGTGTATGGATGTTTTATGTTCCTGTACGCATGACTGACTATATACATACATGCATGCCTGGTATCTGGAGAGGATAGAAGGGTTTGTTGGATCCCCTTGAACTTGATTACAAATGGTTGTGGGCACCGTGTGGGTGTTGAGAATGAAACCTGGGCCCTATGTGAGAACAGACTGTACTCTTATCCTTAGAGGCAGTGTTCTAGTCATGTGTCTCTGCAGAAGGATAGGTGTTCCCAGCTGCAGTCCATGGGACTGCTCTTAACATGGCTACCTAATAGCAGAGAACATTCTGCAGGGATACTTGCGGATAGGAATAAAAGCTTCCATCTTCCACTAATTTCAAGTTCAGTAGCTACACAGGCCAGTGGCTAACCTACTATTACGCACAGTTTCAAGGAGTCTGCAAAAAGGGTTTGTGGGCATGCTTCGTATAACTTTTGACATCTCTGTGCAGAGTTGGATGTGTACACTTATGTTTTGGTGAAGAGACCTTGTCTGGCATCAGGATCTGAAAGCTGAAAGGACAGGAACCATATACAAGTTAGTTATCACTCCCGTGTCTCCTTTCTCACGGAGGCCTCCTCTCTGCTGCAGGTGGCATCCCTGTTGAAGGCCCAAGGAAACACCTGAGACCTGAGGCCCCAGGACCAAGAAAGAGCCGTCCAGTGGGAAAAATGGAAGCACCCGTTAACTCTGCCCCACAGGGATCCTCTACTCAGCCTTGGAAATATGGAAGCCTGTGAAGCCTTCCTCCAGCGCTTCAGGCAGTTCCAGTATGATGAAGCAGATGGGCCTCACGAGGCCTTCGGCAAACTCTGGGGACTTTGTTTCCAGTGGCTGAAGCCTCAGTCACACTCTGTGGAGCAGATCCTGACTCTGCTGCTGTTGGAGCAGTTCCTGTTTATTTTGCCCAGTACAAACACCAAGACCCAGAAGTTCAGCCTGGAAATTAGACAAAGATTTCTCACCCTGATAGAAGACCTCAAGAGAGATCACAAGAGGCCAGGATACAAGGTGAAGATTGGTTGTGGTTGTTTGTTCTCACTCCAAAAATGGAGGCAGGCAGCTGGGTCGGGATGAGCCATTCTGTCTCTGTGTCATTCCACAGCCCCTAGCCTTCTACAGAGCCCTTTAAACATTCTCTTCTGCTGGATTCAGCAATGAGGTCACAGAGTTTCCACAGTTCCTGACTCCATGCCCACTCTACAACACCCAAATGGCAATGCCTCATTTATTATCAGTAAATGAATTTCTTGAGCAGCATCAGTTACTACAATTATCACTGTAGTGACGAGATATGTATTGCTTGGATCTTTATGGAACAGTTTGAAAAGGCAATGCCAGATAGTCTAGAAAACATATAAAAGGAGGGAATGGGAACATAGTTTATTATAAAGTATTATTGCTTCTGTATAAATGTGCTTGGACATTGTTTTACCTGAAGACACTTCAAATTGTCTTCCATGAAATGGTTCCATGCCTATATCTCTGATCACTCAATGTGGTAGGACAGTTAGAAGTTAAAGTCAAATTTCCTGTGCTATATACTCTTTATGTTTATCATGTGTTATCCTTAAGTGGATAGATGCTTTTACCTCCCTGTAACTACTAACCAGCAGCAAAGCTATGAGCTTTGGTTAGGGTATTTAAGGACAACAAATGCGCTGCTCTCCCTCCTGTTAAGAATTCATAGATCTAACATCTAAGTGACAGGAAAATATGTAACAGTATCTAGTTCTGCCTAGGTTTTCCTGATCTGCATGATGAATATAGGGGGCGGGGGTGTAGATGTCTGAATTTGTGAGAGCTTAGGAAGAGCTTAGGAAGAGCTTTCCATCATGAGTGATACACATCACTGGCCCATTAAATTCCAATAGCAGTTCACATTAGCATACCCAAAAGGCCTCAGAAGGAAGGTAGTAGTGCTTTGTGCTCAGAACCACTTCTCAAAGCCTCTGTACAGGGAAGGCTTGGATGTACACTGGACAGTGTCTGTGGGAGAGCAGCCAGCTGAGATTCATGACTTCAGCATGGGACAGGTGCTGCTTTGCAGTTGCTTCAGCTTCAGGGCAGTTGACTGACTGGACAGGACTCTGCCAAAGGACTGTGCCTCCTGAAGGTAGCATGACTGAATGCTTTTGCTTTCTTCCTGTCTTCCTGATTTGTTGAAAATAGAAGATGTCATCTTCAAGGGTCTAGACATGTCATCACCTGTCTAGGATCCACATGCCTCCCCCGGCTCTTGAGTAATTGAAATGTGGCCATTTAGGTATAAATTTGTTGTGAGTATGGAATGTATTTGACCCCACTGTCTCCTTTATGTGTGTTGGCTGTAGTGGTTACTGGAAAGGTAAAAGCTCCTCCCATTGCTCCTGGCCAATGATGTACTTCCTGTGAGGTAAAAGGAGCTGCATTTCAGTGGAATGATGGGTTCTGAAATTTTCTTCAGATCAACATGTGTGACATATTCCTGGAAGAACTGATGTAGATGAGTATGTTTGTCACACAATCCAAAACACCTGTGAGTCTACCCAAACTTCAGATAATAGAACCTGTCCAGGAAATCTCTGAGATCCCAGCACAAGGGCCACTGCAAAGCAGTTTCCATGATCCTGGCCAAAGCCAGACCTTTCTGACTATTGGTAAGGCAATCTCCTTCCCCTTCTGCTCTTTACTTCTGTTTGAAAGCTCATGTTCTATGATAGAGTTGGGACAAGTTGGCATTATCAGTTCTCTAAACATAATAGACATGGTCAAATTTCCTCCCAAGTTACCTTCAAGCCTGTATTCTCCAGTCATAAATTATGCTGTGCTAGTTTTTGCTTCCCTCAGCAACTACTTTAGTTCTCCACAAACAGTTGGATGTCAGCCTTGTGACAAGAGATCTGGCTGTCCCCACTCCCTTGGTAGGCAGACAGAAGGAGGCAGTGTGACAATCCATGGAAAGATATTCAATAACTACCAAGTTCTCTCAGCATCAAGTGATGGTGTTTCATTCAATGTGAAGGAGTAGAGGGTATGAACAGAATGCAAGGTTAGCATTGGTTAGTGGCTTTAGCTAGCATGGTCTGTGAGCAGAGAATCTGAACAGAAAAATGGAGGAGGATTTTAGGAATAGGACTCTGTTTACCCAGGATGTGGAGGTTATTTGTACATGTCACACATTGTTGAATGTCACTGAAAATGATATTACTTTGTTTATTAAGAATTTTAAATTTTTTTCTTGATTTTCGGTTCTTATTAGGGTTTAGTTAATTTTTTTTAATGTTATACTATTTTATTTGATTGTGTGTGTGTTGTGTGTGTGTTTTTAAGTATATGCTTAAAATTTTTAGGGTTATATTTTGGGGGTCTAAGAGTTTTAGTGTTTCCAGGCAGTGGTGATCCATGCCTTCAGTCTCAGTCATGGTAGGCAGAGGCAGGTGTATTTCTTAATTTAAGGCAAGCATAGTGTACAGAGTGATTTCCAGGACCTCCAGGGTATACACAGTGAAAAGTAGTCTCCAAAATCCCATGGAAGAAAGAAAGAAAGAAAGAAAGAAAGAAAGAAAGAAAGAAAGAAAGAAAGGAGGAAGGAAGGAAGGAAGGAAGGAAGGAAGGAAGGAAGGAAGGAAGGAAGGAAGGAAGGATGGAAGGGAGGATGGAAGGGAGGAAGCAAGGAGAGTGAGAGAGAGGGATGGAGAGAGGGAGGGAGAGAGGGAGGGAGGAAGAAAGGAAGGAAGAAAGAAAGAAAAAAAGGAAGGGAGAGAGAAAGAGAGAGAGAGAAAGAAAAAAAGAAAGAAAAAAAGAAAGAAAGAAAGAAAGAAAGAAAGAAAGAAAGAAAGGAAGGAAGGAAGGAAGGAAGGAAGGAAGGAAGGAAGAAAGAAAGAAAGAAAGAAAGAAAGAAAGAAAGAAAGAAAGAAAGAAAGAAAGAAAGAAAGAAAGAAAGAAAGAAAGAAAGAAAGAGATAAATACAGTAAGTAAGAAATTTACTATATGGAAATTTTGGGGTTCATTTATATAATTTTTTTATGAATATTAGGGTTTTTTAAAAAGCGTTTTTAGGGCGTTTGGGCGAGTGTTTTATAGTTTTTATTTTTGGATTTTTGGATTTTTTCAATTTTACTGTATATTTAGTGTCTTAAATATTTTAGATTTTTTTTCTTGGCTTTATGGTTATATTTTAGGGTATTCTATTGTGTGTGTGTGTGTGTGTGTGTGTGTGTGTCTGTTCTTGAGTATTTTTCAAAAAACTTTGATTTTATTTTTTAGTTTAAGTATTTAGGCTTGCCAGTCTGTAGTGACCCATACCTTTTATCCCAGCACTTTAGAGGCATGGGTCTTGGATTTCTGAGTTCATGGTCAGACTAATCTGCAGGGTGAGTACCAGGATAGCCAGGAAAACATAAAGAAATCTTGTCTCCAAATCTCAAAAAAAAAAGGGGGGGGGGTGGGGCTATTAGAGTCATTTTTAGATTCTTGAATATATAGAGACAGAGAGACAGAGAGAGCAAGAGAGGAGAGAAAGAGAGGAGAGAAAGGAGGGAGAGGAAGGAATGAAGGAAGGAAGCAAGGAAGGGAAGAAGGAAGGCAAGAAGAAAGGCAGGCAGGCGGATAGACTGACAGGTCAAAAATGACAGACACAGAAAGAGAGAGAGAGAGAGAGAGAGAGAGAGAGAGAGAGAGAGAGAGAGAGAGAAAGGGAGAAAGAAAGAGACATGGAGAGAAAGAAAGAAAAAGAGAAGAAGAAAGAAAAACAGATAGAATGACAGAATTTATTAAATAAATGAATGAATGAATGAATAAATAAATAAATAAATAAAATATAAATAAATAAGTAAATAAATGTTTTAGGGATATTTCGACTTCTTACATATTCTTTTTAGATTTCTAGATTATTTTGAAGTTTTGGAGTGTTTTTAAAGAGTGATTTAGTGTTTTTGTTTTGTTTTGTTTTGTATTGTTTTGTTTTCAGGCTTACAGTGTATTTTTATTGTTTTTTTTTCTTTGTTGAAATGATTTTAGCGTGTTTTTGTGTTTGGGATTTAATTTAACCTTCATTTGAATTCAGTTTTTTAACATTTTACAGTATTTCTTACGGATTGTTTTTTTGTTGTGGTTGTTGTTGTTTTTGCTTTTTACTAAAAAAACATTAGGGTTTTATATTTGGTGTTTTATTGTTTTGGTTTGCCAGGCATTGGTGGCCCCTGCCTTTAATCCCAGCAATTGGGAGCCATTTGAAGGCTTTTGTTGTTGTTGTTCTTGTTGTTATGTTTTTTGTTTTTTTTGTTTTTTGTTTTCTTGGTTTTTTTGTTTGTTTGTTTTGTTTTGTTTTGTTTTGTTTACATAGGATCTACATGGTTTCCACAGAGTGATACAAGACAGCCAGAGATACACAGGAAAACACAACCTTCAAAACTCGAGAGAGAGAGAGAGAGAGAGAGAGAGAGAGAGAGAGAGAGAGAGAGAGAGAGAGAGAGAGAGAGAGAGGAGAGAGAAGAGAGAGAGAGGGAGGAAGGAAGGAAGGAAGGAAGGAAGGAAGGAAGGAAGGAAGGAAGGAAGGAAGGAAGGATGGATGGATGGATGTCCCTGGCCATGTATCACCAAATAGCAGGATCCAGTCACCACACTGTGCAGAAGAGGAAAATCTAGTTTACCTTGGGTAGAGGGAGAACATAATGGAAGTGCATCATTTGATTCCATCTCTTCTTGCCAGTTTCCAAATACAGTATATACTATTGGAAGGAATACAAGATCAACATGCCCTTATAACAGGGTGAGTTGTTGTATGAACTCTAAGTATCCCTCATTGTTGTATTGGTCTGTAGATATCCATAAATAGAGATAAGAAAACAGCTGTTCTGACAACAAACTCTAGGAAGATTACATGCAGGTTAGTTTTAGATTTCTATTTTCTGCCCACATTCCATCACCCAGAAAGATGTGAGGTCCCACTGTGAGGTTGCAGTTGTGCTTGCCTGGCAATCTTGGTCACAGAGAATGGCACTAAAGTATTATGGCTTTAAATTCAAGTTTGAGGTGGCCTTGGAATGACAAGATGCTCTTGGGAATCCCATAGCTGGAAGCTATATAGGAAAGCCCATGTCTCCAAATCAGACTGTGGGAACTTTGCCTTCCACTCCAGGACCTTTGGGGTCTACCCAAATCACTGTGGTGGTCTCATAGTCTTTGTCATCTGATCAGAAGTCTCTGGGAATTTCTTTATCTTCACCAGGAACTCTAGGCTCTTCATCTTCCTTAGAGGCTTTTGGACATTCCATTATTTCTTTTCTTTTTTCTTTATTCAGCATAATTCTTGTTTATTCTCTTTTTTAATATATTTTAATACATATTTTCCTCAATTACATTTCCAATGCTATCCCAAAAGTCCCCTATACCCTTCCCCCTCTCCCCCATTTCCCTACCAACCCATTCCCATTTTTTTTTTTTTTTTTTTGGCCCCTGTACTTGGGCATATAACGTTTGTGTGTCCAATGTTCCTCTCTTTCCAGTGATGGACAACTAGGACATCTTTTGATACATATGCAGCTAGACTCAAGAACTCCGGGGTACTGGTTAGTTCATAATGTTGTTGCACCTACAGGGTTGCAGATCTCATTAGCTCCTTGGGTACTTTCTCTAGCTTCTCTATTGGGGGCCCTGTGCTCCTTCCAATAGCTAACTGTGAACATCCACTTCTGTATTTGCTAGGCCCCGGCATAGTCTCACAAGTTACAGCTATATCAGGGTCTTTCAGCAAAATCTTGCAAGTGTATGCAATGGTGTCATCGTCTGAAGGCTAATTATGAGATGGATCCCTGGATATGGCAGTCTCTAGATGGTCCAATCTTTTGTCTCAGATCCAAACTTTATCTCTGTAACTTCTTCCATGGGGGTTTTGCTCCCAATTCTATGAAGGGGCAAAGTGTCTACACTTTGATCTTCATTCTTCAGTTTCATGTATTTTACAAATTGTCTCTTGTATCTTGGGTATGCTAAGTTTCTGGGCTAATATCCACTTATCAGTGAGTCCATATCATTTGAGTTCAATTGTGATTATGTTACTTCACTCAGGATGATGCCCTCCAGGTTCAACCATTTTCCTAGGAATTTCATAAATTCATTCTTTTTAATAGCTGAGTAGTACTCCATTGTGTAAATATATCACATTTTCTGTATCTATTCCTATTTTGAGGGGCATCTGTTTTCATTCCAGCTTCTGGCTATTTTAAATAAGGCTGCTATGAACATAATGGAGCATCTGTCCTTCTTACTGGTTTGCACATCTTCTGGATGTATGCCCAGGAGGTATTGCAGGATCCTCCGGTAATACTATGGTCAATTTTCTGATAAACTGCCAGACAGATTTCCAGAGTGGTTGTAAAGCTTGCAATCCCACCAACAATGAAGGAGTGTTCCTCTTTCTCCACATCCTCACCCGCATCTGCTGTCACCTGAATTTTTGATCTTAGCCATTCTGACTCGTTTGAGATGGAATCTAAGGGTTGTTTTGATTTGCGTTTCTCTGATGATTAAGGATGTTGAACATTTTTTCAGGTGTGTACTGGCTAGTTTTGTGTCAGCTTCACACAGCTGGAGTTATCACAGAGAAAGGAGCTTCAGTTGGGAAGTGCCTCCATGAGATACAACTGTAAGGCATTTTCTCAATTAGTGATCAAGGGGGGAGGCCCCTTGTGGGTGGTGTCATCTCTGTGCTGGTAGTCTTGGTTCTATAAGAGAGCAGGCTGAGCAAGCCAGGGAAAGCAAGCCAGTAAAAGAACATCCCTCCATGGCCTCTGCTCAGCTCCTGCTTCCTGACCTGCTTGAGAACCTGTCCTGATTTCCTTTGGTGATGAACAGCATCATGGAAGTGTAAGCCGAATAAACCCTTTCCTCCCCCAACTGGCTTCTTGGTCATGATGCTTGTGCAGGAATAGAAACCCTGACTAAGACAAGGTGCTTCTCTGACATTCAGTATTCCTCAGGTGAGAATTATTTGTTTAGCTCTGAGCCCCATTTTTTAATGGGGTTATTTGATTTTCTGGAGTCCACCTTCTTGAGTTCTTTATATATATTGGATATTAGTCCCTTATCTGATTTATGATAGGTATAGATTCTTTCTCAATTTGTTGGTGGCCTTTTTGTCTTATTGACAGTGTCTTTTGCATTGCAGAAGCTTTGCAGTTTCATGAGGTCCCTTTTGTCAATTCTCAATTTTACAGCACAAGCCATTGCTGTTCTATTCAGGAATTTTTCCCCTGTGCCCATATCTTCGAGGCTTTTACCCACTTTCTCCTCTATAAGTTTCACTGTCTCTGGTTTTATGTGGAGTTCCTTGATCCACTTAGATTTGACCTTAGTACAAGGAGATAAGAATGGATATATTCACATTCTTCTACATGATAACCACCAGTTGTGCCAGCACCATTTGTTGAAAATGTTGTCTTTCTTTCACTGGATGGTTTTAGCTCTCTTGTCGAAGATCAAATGACCATAGGTGTGTGGGTTCATTTCTGGGTCTTCAATTCTGTTCCATTATTCTACTTGTATGTCACTATACCAGTACCATGCAGTTATTATCACAATTTCTCTGTAGTACAGCATTAGGTCAGGAATGGTGATCCAACCAGAGGTTCTTTTATCCTTAAGAAGAGTTTTTGCTATCCTAGGTTTTTTGTTATTCCAGATGAATTTGCAGATTGCTCTTTGTAATTCGTTGAAGAATTGAGATGGCATTTTGATGGGGATTGCATTGAATCTGTAGATTGCTTTTGGCAAGATAGCCATCTTTATAATGTTGATCCTGCCAATCCATAAGCATGGGAGATTTTTCCATCTTCTGAGATCTTCTTTAATTTCTTTCTTCAGAGACTTGAAGTTCTTATCATAGAGATCTTTCACTTCCTTAGTTAGAGTCACGCCAAGGTATTTTATATTATTTGTGAATATTGAGAAGGGTGTTTTTTTCCCTAATTTCTCTCTCAGCCTGTTTATCCTTTGTGTAGAGAAAGGCCATTGACTTGTTTGAGTTAATTTTATATCCAGCTACTTCACCGAAGCTGTTTATCAGGTTTAGGGGTTCTCTGGTGGAATTTTTAGGGTCACTTATATATACTATCATATCATCCGCAAAAACTGATATTTTGACTTCATCTTTTCCAATTTGTATCCCCTTGTTCTCCTTTTGTTGTCTAATTACTCTGGCTAGGACTTCAAGTACAATGTTGAATAGGTAGCTAGAGAGTAGACAGCCTTGTTAAGTCCATGATTTTAGTGGGATTGCTTAAAGCTTCTCAACATTTACTTTGATGTTGGCTTCGGGTTTGCTGTAGATTGCTTTTATCATGTTTAGGTATGGGCCTTGAATTAATGATCTTTCTCAGATTTTTTATCATAAATGGGTGTTAGATTTTGTCAAATGCTTTCTCCGCATCTAACGAGATGATCATGTCGTTTTTGTCTTTGAGTTTGTTCATATACCGGATTACATTTATGGATTTCCGTATATTAAACCATCCCTGCATCCATGGAATAAAACCTCCTTGGTCAGTATGGATGATTGCTTTAATGTGTTCGTGGATTCGTTTAGCGAGAATTTTATTGAGTATTTGTGCATCGATATTCATAAGGGAAATTGGTCTGAAGTTCTCTATCTTTGTTCAATCTTTTTGTGGTTTAGGAATCAGAGTAATTGTGGCTTCATTGAATGAGTTGGGTAGCATACCTTCTACTTCTATTTTGTGGAACAGTTTGTGCAGAAGTGAAATTAGATCTTTGCAGGTGTGATAGAACTCTGCACTATACCCATCTGCTCCTGGGCTTTTTTTGGCTGGGTGACTATTAATGACTGATACTATTTCTTTAGGGGATATGGGAATGTTTAGATCCTTAACTTGATCTGGTATCTGTCTAGAAATTTGTCCATTTCAGCCGGGCATGGTGGTGCACGCCTTTGATCCCAGCACTTGGGAGGCAGAGGCAGGCCGATTTCTGAGTTCAAGGCCAGCCTGGTCTACAAAGTGAGTTCCAGGACAGCCAGGACTATACAGAGAAACCCTGTCTCGAAAAACAAAAAAATAAAATAAATAAATAAATAAATAAATAAATAAATAAATAAATAAATAAATAAATAAATAAATAAATAAATAAATAAATAAATAAAAATAAAAGAAATTTGTCCATTTCGTTAAGGTTTTCCCGTTTTTTTTTAGTGTAGCCTTTTGTAGAAGGATCTGATAGTGTTTGGATTTCTTCAGGATATTTTGATTATCTTCCTTTGCATTTCTGATTTTGTTAATTAGGATGCTGTCCCTGTGACCTATAGTGAGTCTGGCTAAGGGTTTATCAATCTTGTTGATTTTCTCAAAGGACCAACTCTTCGTTTGGTTAATTCTTTTAATAGTTCTTCTTGTTTCCAGTTGGTTGATTTTGCCCCTGAGTTTGATTATTTCCAGCTGTCTAATCCTCTTGGGTGAATTTGCTTCCTTTTGTTCTAGAGCCTTTAGATGTTTTGTCATGCTGCTAGTGTGTGCTCTCTCTAGGTTTTTTTTTTTTTTTTTTTTTTTTTTGGAGGCACTCAGAGCTATGAGTTTCCCTCTTAGAAATGCTTTCTTTGTGTCCCATAGGTTTGGGTATGTTGTGGCTTCATTTTCATTAAACACTAAAAAGTCTTTAATTTCTTTCTTTATTATTCCTTGACCAAGGTATCATTGAGAAGAGTGTTGTTCAGTTTCCTCGTGAATGTTGGCTTTCTATTATTTATGTTGTTATTGAAGATCAGCCTTAGTCCATGGTGATCTGATAAGATGCATGGGACAATTTCAATATTTTTATATCTGTTGAGGCCTGTTTTGTGACCAATTATATGGTCAGTTTTGGAGAAGGTCCCATGAGGTGCTGAGAAGAAGATATATCCTTTTGTTTTAGGATAAAATGTTCTGTAGATATCTGTTAGGTCCATTTGTTTCATAACTTCTCTTAGTTTCACTGTGTCTCTGTTTAGTTTCTGTTTTCACGATCTGTCCATTGATGAAAGTGGTGTGTTGAAGTCTCCCACTATTATTGTGTGAGGTGCAATGTGTGCTTTGAGCTTTACTAAAGCATCTTTAATGAATGCGGCTGTCCTTGCATTTGGAGCATAGATAATCAGAATTGAGTGTTTCTCTTGGAGGAGTTTACCTTTGATGAGTATGAAGTTTCCGTCCTTGTCTTTTTTGATAACTTTGGGTTGGAAGTCGATTTTATTTGATATTAGAATGGCTACTCCAGCTTTTTCTTCAGACCATTTGCTTGGAAAATTGTTTTCCAGCCTTTCATTCTGAGGTAGTGTCTGCCTTTTTCCGTGAATTGTGTTTCCTATAAGCAGCAATATGTTGGATTCTGTTGGGGCAGCCAGTATATTAGTCTATGTGTTTTTATTGGGGAATTGAGTACATTGATGTTAAGAGAAATTACATAAAATTAATTGTTGCTTCCTGTTATTTTTGTTGTTTAAAGTTAGGATTCTGTTCCTGCAGCTGTCTTCTTTTACGTTCATTGAAGGATTACTTTCTTGCTTTTGTTGGTATTAGTTTCCGTTCTTATATTGGTGTTTTCCCTTTATTATACTTTGAAGGGTTGGATTCATTGAAAGATATTTTGTGAAATAGGTTTTATCATAGAATACTTTGGTTTTTCCATCTACAGTAATTGAGAGTTTTGCTAGGTATAGTATCCTGGGCTGGCATTTGTTTCCTCTTAGGGTCTGCATGACATCTGTCCAGGATCTTCTGGCTTTCATAGTCTCTGATGAGAAGAATGTTGTAATTCTAATAGGCCTGCCTTTATATGTTACTTGACCTTTTTCCCTTATTGCTTTTAATATTCTATCTTTATTTAGTGCATTTGTTATTCTGATTATTATGTCGGGAGTAATTTCTTTTCCGGTCCAGTCTATTTGGAGTTCTGTAGGCTTCTTGTATGTTCATGGGCATGTCATTTTTTAGGTTTGGGAAGTTTTCTTTTATAATTTTGTTGAAAATATTTGCTGGCCCTTTAAGTTGAAAATATTTATTTTCATCAACTCCTATTATCTGTAGGTTTGGTCTTCTCATTGTGTCCTGGATTTCCTGGATGTTTTGAGTTAGGATCCTTTTGCGTTTTGTATTTTCTTTCTTTCTTTTTTTTTTTTTTTTCTTTTAGATTTTTTTTTTAACCTGTCCTGAGATTTGGAGCCTGTATGCACAATGTAACTTTTAACTAATCTCTAATATCTTGGCCAGTCCTTGATTTACCTGGGCAAGGAAGGCAGGTCCATTACCTCGGGAAGATTTCTTTTAGGATCTTTTTGGCTATCACATTGGCCATCTCAGTCTTTTAACTGTAAGGCCATTCGTGTACCAGCTTGAACTCTCAGACCAAGAATGATCTGATCCTTCAGATCATTTTGAGTACCAGTTTTTTCTATCAGAATGTCAGCGCAGGTATGAATAAGTGAAGTCTTGGGCAGTAGGGTAGAGAGTGAGGACAGCAGGTGGAGCGAAGTTCACTAGTTCAGTTAACAAAAAGCTCTGATAATGTGTCACAGGAGCGTTGGTAGTCATCTATCAGTCAGGAGGGTTTTGGATAATGCTTTTAAGTGTGTGGGGTGCCACTACAGTTATTTGCTGTCCCAAAGTGAGCTTATCAGCATCTTTGATAAGTAGAGCTATTGCAGCAGTAGCTTGTAGGCAAGAAAACCACCTGCTGGCAACAGGGTCTAACTTCTTGGATAGGTAAGCCACTGGCCTTTTTCAAAGTCCTAAAGTCTGAGTAAGGATTCTTTTGGTGACCCGTGATCTCTCTTTTCCATAAAGAGTGAAAGGCTTGGTTAGGTCAGGCAAAGGCTGGCCATCATTAGGGCCTTTTTTATTTCACTAAAGGCTTTCTGGTGATCTCGGGTCTACACAGACACTTCACCTTCCTTGGTTAGGGGGTACAACGGGCAGCTAAGGTAGCTGCAGGTATCCCGAGCCTGCAGAAACCAGTGGTGCCCAAGAATTTTCTTACTTGCCTTGGTGTAGTTATAGACTTTTTTTGTTTTTTGTTTTTTGTTTTTTTGGCTTTATTTAGCCACAGCTTCCCATCAAGAAAGGTGTATTTTAAATAAGTACCTTTAATCTGACACAGCTGAGCCTTTTTAGCTGAGGTTCGGTCTTCTGTTGCCCAGATTTCTTGTCTAGATCTTGTCTTTTTCTTTTTCTCTTATCACTGTGGCCAAGATTCTAGTCAAATTTCTCTCTCGTTTAAGATCCCTCTTATCTTCTCTTTTTTTGCCTCTCACCTCTCTCTTTCTCTCTCTCTCTCTCTCTCTCTCTCTCTCTCTCTCTCTCTCTCTCTCTCTCTCTCTCTCTCTCTCTCTCTGTCTCTCTCTCTCCGTTTGTAATATGCCTTTTCTGCCTCTTACTTACTGGTTTTACTCTAAATATTTTTCATTTGGGGTATCTCTCTCATCTCGGAACTCTCTAATCACTTTTATCTCTATTTTTAGTATTATCTATTTCTTCTCAGTCTGCCGAAGCTTTGCTTTTTCTTACAGTCTAAGCTCACATTTTTCTAGACCTCTATATGCATTTGTCAGAGCCTGGAGATTAGACTTGTAGGTGCTCTTTACCTGGGACAGAAGTTTTAAGTGGGCAGATGTCTCCCTTGCGGTTAGCAGCATAGGGTGAGACCACCCTAGAAGAGAAAACATGTGAGGCAGGGAAGGGAAGGCAGCTCTCACAGATGGCTGCACCAGGCCAACTCGGGGATGCAGGGGAAGGCGGCAGAAGAGGTGACGCTAGTTGGCCCTAGGAAGCCAGGAGAGGTCAGTGCTGGGGGACTCCCCGCAGGCCTCACCCCTCTTTCTTTTCTTGCAGGTCCCACAGGTGGTGAAATGTGTGGTGATGATGGGGCAGGCATCCCGGGGAATCCTCCATATCGGTGTTCCTGGGCCACAGTTTCCCACGTAGCACCTTGTCTCTGCCAGTGCATGCCACTGTTGCTGAAGTTCTCAGTCCGACCCTGTAGCTGCATGCAGCTCCAAGGGGTCTTTCGGGTTTCCTGGGTCATGCAGATCTCCGTGGAACCTCCAAATGAAAGAACCTAGTGGGGAAACCCCCACTCAATTCCTGTTCGGTGTGCATCCAAGAATCACGAACAGACGATCATCTTAATGTAAAAGCATGAGGTAATTTAATGACAGAGCTCCGGGCCGACACATATCTCCCACAGGAGACAGAGGTGTCGACCACATGGTGGAGCCATAATAGAGGAGCTCCGGGTCGAAATTATCTCTCGCAGAAGACAGTGGTATCGACCTGTATTTTCTTTGATTGTTGTGCGGATATTCTCTATGGAATCTTCTTCATCTGAAATTCTCTCTTCAATCTCTTGCATTCTGTTGCTGATGCTTGCATCTATAGTTCCAGATTTCTTTCCTAGGGTTTCTATCTCCAGCGTTGCCTCACTTTGGATTTTCTTTATTGTGTCTTCTTCCCTTTTTATGTCTTGCATGGCTTTATTCAATTCCATCACCTGTTTGGTAATGTTTCCCTGCAATTCTTTTAGGAATTTTTCTGTTTCCTCTTTAAGGTCTTCTACCTGTTTAGCTGTGTTCTCCTGTATTTCTTTAATGAGTTATTAAAGTCCTTCTTGATGTCCTCTACCATCACCATGAGTTATGCTTTTAAGTCTGGGTCTTGCTTTTTGGATGTTTTGGGGTGCCCAGGACTAGGTGATTGGGAGTGCTATTTTCTGATGATGGTTAGTGGAATTGATTTCTGTTAGTAGGATTCTTATGTTTGCCTTTCGCCATCTGGTAATCTCTGAAGCTAGTTGTTATAGTTGTCTGTGATAGGAGCTTGTTCCTCAGGTGACTCTGTTAGCCTCTATCAGCAGACTAGCTCTATCCTTAGCTTCAGTGGTCAGAGTACTTTCTGCAGGCAAGCTCTCTTCTTGCACAGAAGGTGGCCAGATATCAGTTGTTCGAACCTGCCTGGCAGAGGTTGTGTTCCACTCACCAGAGGTCTTAAGATCCCTTGGAGGGTCCTGTGAGGAACTTGGGGGTGTCCGGAAACTCCACGTGAAAGGAACCCCAGTGCTAGGGTGGACTGGAAGGGACTTTTGCCCCTGTTTAGGCTGGGTATCTGCCTCCCTAGTTAATGCAATCTCAGATCCTGCGTGAATGGATTGGTGCAGACGCTGTGTTCCACACACCAGAGATCTTAGGATCCCTGGGGGATCCTGTGTGCGTCCTTGCAGGTGTCAGCAGACTCCCCGGGTAATGCACCCCAATGCTGGACTGGACCCGAAGGCTTATTTTATTTCTTAATTTCTTTATATTTCTTTTCTTTTCTTTCTTTCTTTCTTTCTTTTTTTTTTTTTTTTTTTTTTTGAGTTTTTTGGAGACTGTTTTTCTCTGTGTATCCCTGGCTGTCCTAGAGCTCCCTCTGTAGACCAGACTGGCCTTGAACTCAAAAATCCCCTACCTTTTCCTCCCAATTGCTGGGTTTAAAGGCATGGGCCGCCATTGCTTGGCAACACTAAAACTATGAAACACCAAAATTAAAAACACTCAAATTTTAAATAAGTATTCAAGAACAAGAACAGCAAAATAACCTAAGAAAACCACTAAAATGCAAAAAAACAAAACAAAACAAAAAAACAATAAACAAAAAATAAAAAAAAAAAAAAACCTGAAGGATAAATAAAACCTCAAAACCCTAAAACACACAAAAATCATTTAAAGAAACAGAAAAAAATACTAAAAATACACTAGAAGCCTGAAAAAAAAAGACAAATAAACACTCTAAAACACTCTTCTAAAAACCCTACAAACACTAAAAAAATTCCTAAAAATCTTAAAAAAACACACAAGAAGCCAAAAATATCACTAAACCTTTTTTTTCTTTTCTTTCTTTCTTTCTTTCTTTCTTTCTTTCTTTCTTTCTTTCTTTCTCTCTCTCTCTCTCTCTCTCTCTCTCTCTCTCTCTCTCTCTCTCTCTCTCTCTCTCTCTCTTTCACTCTCTCTTTTCTTTCTTTATTTCTTTCTTTCTTTCTTCTTCTTCTTTAATTTTTTTTTTTTTTTTTTTTTGAGTTTTGGAGACGGGGTTTCTCTGTGTAACCCTGGCTGTCCTGGAGCGTCCTCTGTAGACCATGATAACCTTGAACTCTTAAATCTATCTACCTCTGCCTCCCAAGTGTAGGATTAAAGGCAAGGTCACCACTGCCTGCTAATACTAAAACTCTTAAGCCCCAAAAATATAATTCTTAAATTAAAAAAAAGAAAAAAAAAACTCAAGAAAACAAAAAAATAGAAACAGTAAAATGCTAAAAATACCCTAAATCCTAATAAGAACTGAAAATCACTAAAACACTGGACCAAGTAGCACTCTGAACCCAAAAGAAGGGGCTCCTCAGCGTCCCTCCTCATTCAGAAAGCTTGGATGATTGCATTGCTACCTCAAGCAGAACTTCAAAGTGAGGAAGATCAGAACTGGCCAGTGCAGGCACAAGGACAGCTTCTCCACGGGCTCTGGACTGGCCCTTGCAGGCTTGACGACAGCCACTTTCCAGCTGAGGACTGACCCGTGCAGGCACAAGGACACTCACTTTCAAGGCTCAGGACTGGCCCATTCAGGCATGAGGACAGTCTCTCTCCAGGCTCGCGACTGGCCCGTGCAGGCATGAGGACAGTGGTTCTCGAAGTTTGCTTGATTCTTGAGGCCAATGGCCACTCTAGTTCTATGTGCTTTGCCTTCAGGACATGTTCACAGTTCTAGGGAGAGAGAGCCTCTCTCAGAGGAAGCTGCTTAAGCGTTTATTTTATTTATTTATTTATTTATTTATTTATTTAGCCTCGAGTAACCATTTGCAAGTACATTCGCTGCCCCTTTCATGGGCAGTGGCCCATTTCATGTTTCTTGAACAATGTCCTTCACAATTAAATGGCCAGATGTGTGGAGAGGAGGCAGCAAGCCTCAGCCTGGACTTTACCCTCTGACCACAGACCATCGGTTTCCCAGCCTCCACAGCCTGGGACCCCCTTCACTGTCCCCCATCCTGATGGTAACACTTTACCCCAACAGGGTCAGCACTTGACTAGCAGAGACCCGAGGGACTTTGCTACTCCGGGGCCCCTTAGACCAACTGGGTAAAAGTTTAGGTGCCCAAATCCCTATGAAGACCAGAGATTCAAAACACCTGATGCGCATGTGACAGAAAAGCTACTGAAACTCAAAGCTCTTGTCAAGGCTTCGGCCAAGAAGAGGACCTCGGACCCTCTGAAGGATCTAAAAAAGAACAAAAAAATGGACACTTACACATCCTCTGAAGGTTCCTGAGAGCACGAGTCACCCACTGACCAGGGATACCAGACCATCTGTTTTACAGCCCGCCACCAGAAAAAGAGTAGCCTCCTCTTCTGTGCCCATCCCTGGGAAGGTGACAAGAAGCCAGTCTATATCCACTGTGTTTGAAGAACCTATGGATTTTGACCAGTTGTGTGCCAGAGTACCTGCAACATCTTTTAAACATGGGGCAGGAGATGTCAGTCAAAAGTTCAAAGAAGATCACACAGTGCATGGGCCATCTTCTGCTGGACAACATGGACAGGTAATTTCCCTGCACATTCAAGGTTCCCCAAACCCTTCCCGATTTAGCCAGGAAGATCTGGGATCTTCCACTTCTCCCCAAGATGCTCAGGGACTGTCGCTATCCACCCAACATGCTCAGGGACTGTCCCTATCAACCCAAGATGTTCTGGAACTAACCAGATATTTCCAAGAGTCTATGGGACATTCCACTTCTGCCCAAGCATCCCAAAGACTTCCCACTTGTGCTGAAAGGAAAATCATACATGCTTCCTCTTCCAGAAGGAGTTCTAAAAGGATGTCCCCTACCCTACATAACTCTCATCTTTCCAATTCTCCTCCAAAGCATGTTGGACAAGACTCCTCTGTTCAAGGGGACCTACCACAGGCCCCATCAGACAAGGAGGGATCCAAACCTCCTTCTCCCAAAGGTAACGTCAGAGATTTCTCCTTTGTCCCAAATGCACCGAGTTCCATCTCCTTTCCCCAAGAGAGTTCAACATGTTTGACAGCTGCCAAAGCAGAGCATGGAGATAAGTCCTGTCACAAAGACAGCCAAAGATGTTCCCCTTCTCCCCCAAAGTGCTCTATGCAATCTGCTTCTCGTAAAGTTAGTGTGAGACCTGACCCTGCTGACCAAGGGGATTTCAGAACTTCCCCTTTAAACCAAGAGGGCTTTCAAAGTCCTCTACCATTAAAAAACGGGCTCGGATCATCTTTTACAGTCCAAAGGGAAAGAAATGCAAACATGATTCCACAAGTGAGCCTCAAACCGCTCATATCTGCCCAATCAGAGACAAAAATGTCCACACTTATACCAGGAGCTCAAGGACCTTTGCCATCCTTAGAAGGGGCTCTTGAGAGTTTCACACATAGGCTAGATGTGATAGAAACTCCCGAGTTGTCCAAAGGGACTCTTGTGCCTTCTGCACAAACACAAAGTGAACTAGAACCATCAACATCTTCGCCAGGGGTTCTGAAAACTTCTCTATCTGTAAGGGGGCCACTAGGATTATCCGCCTCTATGGAAGAGCATCAAAGACATGTTCTTAAATCTGCTCTCCCACAGAAAGGAAGATTAAATCATTCTCCTGCTATGAAAAGTGACCCTGAACATTCTCATTCTAGCAGAGGACTGAAAGATGCTCTCTCCAAACAATGGGTCCTCAGAAAGTCCCTATCTGATCGTGAATTATTCAAATATCCCCCACCAGCCAAAAGGGCCCTCCTGACTTGTCATCAGGTCCCAAACAGCCGAGATTCTGCCAAAATGCTTCCAGGGAGCCAAACAAGCTCCATCTTTGTAGAGTGTGCTGAGACCATACAACCCTCCATGCAGCCCTTGGGGGCGCTGGTACATTATGTATCTGTAGGAGAGGCTGTAAAGAATTCCCCATATACACCAAAGATGCTAGGATTTCCAAAACCTGTACAGGATTCTCTGAGTATTACCCTATCACATAAAGGGATTGTAGGACAGGATACCTCTACAAAAGGAATTATAGCCACAGTCCCAACTTTAGAAAGGACTTGTGGTTGTGACACATCTACAAAAGATGTTCTAGGACAGATTCCATTTGTACAGAAGGTTCTGGATCCAATCCAATGTGAACAAGGTGCTATGGGACGTGATTTGCACACACAAGAGTCTGTAGCATCCTGTACAGCTAAAGAAGGGAATTCCTTGGATTCTACCTGTGCACAAGAATCCATAGGACCTCCCCAAATTTCACAGGAGACTATGAGAACTACCCTATCTCCTCAAGAGGATCAGCCATCTTCCCCAAATACACAAGATGCTATAGATTCTTATCCACATGGACAAAGGGCTGTTGGTCCTTCTCCATGCCAACACATGTCTCCAGAATATCTTCCAAATGCCCAGAAAGCTCTGGATTCTACTTCATCTTCAAAAGGCCCCGTGGAACCTGTTTTGACCATCAAGTTGGCTAAGACACCTGATACTTCTAGACAGAAGTTGTTATCCCCTTCTCCAGCTGAAGAAAGTTTTCTTGGAAATTCCATGAGTATACAAGTAGGGCTAGAAATCTCCCTACCTGCCCAAGAGTCTCTTAGATCTCTCAAATATGTCCATGATGCTCTAGGAGAGGCCACATCTACAGAGGTAACTCTAGGCCCTTCCCCTCATTCTGAAGCCACAGTCAAGTCTTGCACAGGTACACAAGACACATTAAGACCTTCCCCATCTGTGCAGATGTGCATAGGATCTACCATATCTGAACAGGGCACTTTACAATTATGCAAGTCCCATTTTAGCAGAAGTTCTGGAGTCTCCTTTGTCAAAGTGTTGTTGAATGTAATATGATTATTAGGATGTTTGGACGCACATACAAGTAATGCTACTCATCTTCCAGAACTGCTGTTAAGAACAGAAAGATTATACTATACATGTCATGTATTATACCTTTTAGAATTAGACTATTCCTGACAAGTCTGAAATTCCTAGAACACAGTTTTACCTGTTTGCACAGTACATCTATGAACTGATTATATATATATATATATATATATATATATATATATATATATATATATATATATAGTGTGTGAGTGTGTGTGTGTGTTTTGTGTGTGTGTGTGTGTGTGTGTGTGTGTGTGTGTGTGTGTGTGTGTGTGTGTGTGTGTTTGTAGCAGTGGTGGCCCATAACTTAAATCCCAGCAACTGGGAGAAACAGTTAGAAGGATTTTTGAGTTCAAGACCAGCTTGGTCTACAGAGGGAGTTCTTGATCAGCCAGAGAAACCCAGTCTCTAAAATCTCAAACAACTAAAATCAAGAAACAATGTCATGTACTCTTTCCAGTAGTATTTAATAAAGTGAATAGAACAGCAATGGCATGTGCTGTAAGATCGAGGATTGACAAATGGGACCTCATGAAACTGAAAAGCTTCTGCAAGCCAAAAGACACCGTCAATAAGACATAAAGGTCACCAACAGATTGGGAAAGGATCTTTACCTATCTTAAATCAGATAGGGGACTATTATCCAATATATATAAAGAACTCAAGAGGGTGGACTCCAGAAAATCAAAGGATCCCATTAAAAATTGGGGCTCAGAGCTAAACAAAGAATTCTCACCTGAGGAACACCGAATGGCTGAGAAACACCTATGTTGAATAGAATTGTAGTTTTTTTAAAAGGAATTATTATTTATTATTTTAAAGGAAATTATTATTTTTTAAAGGAATTATTAAATTTATTATAATTTATTTATTTTTTCCCTAGAGAGCAAGGCAAAAAAAATAATAAAAGTGATTCAAATAGAGAAATTTGAAGTCAAATAATTTTAGTAATAAATAGCATAACCTGACACGAAAAACCCCTAGAGACCTTCTAGAAAGCTCTTAGATCAGATGTATAAATTCAACAAAATAATAGAATAGTCAGGATATAAGAACTAGTGGACAGCATCATTGGTTGAATTGGAGAAAGACTGAAGGAGGCTGACGTCACAGGCCCCTCCCATGACATGCATTTCCTGCCCTGGGCCTGAGTGACTGAAAAGCCTTGACCCCCTGGCCCCGACCCCTGCAGCTGACTTCTTGCCCCTGGACTTCGCCTCTCTGGCCTCCATCAGAGGCTTCATCATTGACTTCAGGGCCCTGGGACTCCCCCTGCACCTGCTTGTCATATTTAAATAAAAAATATCCCATGAGTTCCTGAACAGAAGGGATTTTTATTTTTTTATTTTTATTTTATTTTTATGAGAGCCCATTGGGTCAAAGGGGTACATTTTATGACCTCGATCATCACTTTATGAGTCTTCAAATACTATAGCACATTGTTTCACAAAATGGTTTTATAATTTTTGGGGTCTTTTTAGGGTTCTTGAGGTTTTGTTGAATTTTCGGGCAATTTTTAGGGGTTGTACCTCTACCTCCCAAAGTACTGGAATTATTCACATCAACATTTCTGGTTTTTTAGACTTAAGGTTTTTTTGTGTCTTTTTAGAAATCTACAGATTTTTTATTATTATTTTAGGTTGTTTAATGCTTTTTAAAAAACATACCTAAACCACATGATCATCTCGTTAGATGCTGAGAAAGTATTTGACAAAATCCAACACCCATTTATGATAAAAGCTGTTTATCAGGTTTAGTTTCTCTCTGGTGGAATTTTTTTTGCTTCTGTTTGTTTCTTCTTAGATTAGCAGACTAAGATTGTGAAAATGGCTCTTTTGGAAAATCAGAGGTCTTTTGTATTTAAAGAACCCATATAATGGCAGAATCTCTCTGTCCCTGTCTCTGTATCTGTCTCTGTCTCTCTGTCTAAGTCTCTGTCTCTGTCTCTCTGTCTCTCTGTGTCTCTCTGTGTCTCTCTGTGTCTCTCTGTCTATCTCTGTCCTTCTCTCTGTCTCTTTCTCTGTCTCTCAATCTCTCTGTCTCTCAATTACTCTGTCTCTCTGTCTCTCTCTGCCACTCTCTGCCTCTCTCGGTCTCTGTCTCTGTCTCTCTGTCTGTCTCTGTCTCTCTGTCTGTCTCTGTCTCTGTCTCTGTCTCTGTTTCTCTCTCTCTCTCTCTCTCTTTCTCTCAGGCTGCCTAAGAATCAATATTTCTCTATTGCTTCAGTTCTGTGCTCCCTGCCATGATGATTGACCAAAGTTCTGACGCTGTATCCCATCGTCCAAATAAATGCTTTATTTTCTAATAATAGTCTTAACCATGGTGTCACTTCACTGCAATAGAACAGTGACTAAGACAGGGTCAAGCCAATAAACAGTGTTTCCTGTTATCACTTCAAGTTCCTATATTTGGCTTCCTAGGAGATAGTCTGTAACCTGTAAGAAACTAACCCTTTTATTCCCAAGTTATTATTGATTGTAGTATTCTTTATGGTGAGAAAGAAGCAAACTAGAACAATTACCTGTCATATAGGTACATGAGTACATCTTACCTTTAAATTAAAATGAAACGTCTATACATTATTGTGTGTGGTTATAGGATAAGTGACAGTGATACTATTGGACATTTTGCTTCTGTAAGAATCTGTCCCACTTACTGTTTCTATTGTTGTAAGGATACACCAGGTCCATAGAGGAAACTACACAGAAAAGTTTTTATATAGTTTATACTTCCACATTGCTGTTTATCACCAAAGAAGTTGGGACAGAACCTGAAAGAACACAGGATCATGGAGCCAGGAGCTCATGCATAGGCTATGGAGTGGTGATGCTTATTGACTTGATCCTCAAATCTTGCTTTCGTAAAGTGCACAGGACTACCAATATAAGGATTTCACCATGCACAATGGACTGGACAGTCTCCCACCAATTAAGTAAATGCTTGGGAGTTAGATCATATGAAGGCATTTTCTCAACTGAGGCTCCTCCTCTTTAAAGAATTTAGATCTTGTCAAGTTGCTATGAAACCAGTGTGGCAGTCTGAATGTAGTTGGCCTATGAGGTGGTGTGGACTTGAAGGAGTAGGTGTGTCCTTGATGGAGGAAGCATATCATTCTGGGTCTTTAAAGCTCTGTCCAGTGTGGAAGACACTCTCCTCCTCCCTGCATGCAAAACAAATCTTTTCTCCTGGCTGCAATTGGATCAAGATGCATAACTCTCAGATTACACTCCACCACCATGCCTGACAAGACACAACCCTGTTTCCTGCCTTGATGATGGTGGATTGAACCTCTGAACATGTAATGAATGTTGAAAAGCGCTCATGAAATGTTGTCCCTTATGAGAGGCCTTGGTCATGGTGGCTTTTCAAATGAATGAAACCCTAACTAAGACAACCAGCTAGTACAGAAACTCTCCCAGATATCAAAATTAATCAACAATAGAGAGTATTTTCAAGTCATGCAGCATACAAATTTATTCAAGAGAGAAAAACAGCAATGAATGAGTACATGATAAGCCTCCCTCAAAGAGACACTCTTAGAGTGCAGATCTGGCCAAGGTAGACGCCCATGAAGCTCAGGGGCTCCTCAGGAGAAGTGACCTACCAAGTGGGCAACCTCAAAGCATTTGAAACCCATGACAAACAGCAGAGGAAAGATGTCAGCACAAATGCATTCGATACACCTTCTATGTTTTCTGAGAAGGAGGTCACAGACAAGTAAAAGACTGAAATTTCAAGGGCATAGACAGGTTGAAGTAGCACACAGATATGTAGATAGTCATAAGTTTGGTGGAGAGCCAGGTGGAACAGACCAGTGTGGGAGATTTTGATGGTCATCTGGGTCATTCATCACAGATATCCAAAAGATCACAGGATTCATCAGAGGCAAAGAGTGCTCAGGGAAGGAACACAGGATCTATTCAACACCTGAAATTACCTAACAGCATAATCATTTTATTTTCTGAATTACTTATTTGAACTGATCATAAAAAAATCATGGTGTTTATGATGTTTTAGAAAGACTCATATATATATACTCTTAGATTTGGATTCACTATTTATTCTGGTAAAATTTACTCTAAGAAACACACACACACACACACACACACACACACACACACACACACCACATCCTTCTGTAATGACTGGCTGGCTATTTGTTAAGAAACAAAAGAAGACAATGTGGATATGGCACAAGTTTGACTATGTAAATGAACTTTCTATTCTTCGTGAGTCTCCTGCTTCATTTTGTGAGAAATCCTTCTTTGAATGTATTTATCCCTCAGTGTCCTCTACTCCTTTGTGTGTCCATTGTTCTTTTTAAAGGTCACTATCAATTTGATCTTTCTTACCTTCATCGTGGTTTCTTTTCTGCATGTAAATAATGTATTTCTTAAAATAGATATCTTTATGGGATTAGAGAGATGACTCTAAATCCAGACTAGATTTGGTTTCTTGAATTCATATCCAAGGCTCAAAATCACAATTAATGGCAGCTCCAGGGGACCCAACAACTCATATCTCTGTGGTCACCTGCACTCACGAGCACATGTCCTACCCTCACACATATAAGAAAAGATAAAAATATTAAAAAGAGAGACACGTTTCACTAGACTTCATTATTCAAATGAAACCTGATACTCTCTAATTGCTGAATCTGTTTGGATCATTTTTATGGGTTACTACTTATGTTCCAAGGCCAAATTCCTTTTATGTGTCACTCTTTCACCAACTTTGTTCTTCCTCAGACATCATACCAGAGATTCTACTGATGTTATATCCTTCTCCCCTACTTAATAAACATCCTTCTTTTGCTGCGATCCCTGCTCCACCACATCCCATCTCCAATTCCAGTCCTCCATACAGAGCAGAGATACAAAGTCCTATTAATTTTACCATGTGTGATATCAGATGTATGTACTGTTCTTCCACCATATCCCATCTCTTCCACCAAAGTCTTCCCTCACACCATGTCATATCACACGTTTTAAATTTTAGAGCAAAACAAATTTTATTGGCAATCATACTGGGTTTGTCAAAGACACTTAAGTAGATAACTCAGGAAAACAAACTTTTTTTTTCCTATTCTACAAGTTTATGGGCCTGTACTTTTGTGATTTTTTCACCTTAAGGAGTCTTTGACACCAGATTATAGACATAGATCTGGAGATCACCATGAAATTTGATAAAGTACACAGAAGGATTGGCAAGAATTTGGTAAACAACCTTTCCAAGATTTTTGGAACCATCCTCTCTGGTGTATTGCACCCAGTTTCCTATTAAGAAGTCACTGTTATCATGTGATGTCACCTCAGCATGAGGAGTCTCTGGAATGATGTCAAGGTTACCTTCATCGTAGTCATCCAGGAGCTGATAAATGTAGAGGACCGGATCCTTCTTGTAGCTAATGTAAAACCAGTCCTTCATGACTGGCACCTGGGCTAGCACCATCCCATTCCAGTTTTCCTCAGAGCCATGCTTTCCCTCAAATTTGTGTTGTACCGCTCTGCCAACCAGGCTTCTGGCTAGGTGGGCATCCCTTATCTGAGGAAATACTACATTGTGAGGCAAGACCTTAAGATTTAAAATCCTCTCATCACTGAGGAGCTCCTGTCCATAGACGCTGTCAATACCGTCATACTTCAGCAAATAAAGAGAAGGGTTTGTTGGCAGTTGATCTAGAACTATGGCCTTCCAATGGCTGACAGGTTCATTACCTTCCTTCCAACTGTGAGAAATTCTGCAGCCGACAATAATTCTCAGGGCCTGGGATGAAGGCATCCTCCTCCTCTTCTTTTTGAGGGATGACATGCTCATGCTCTTCAGAGGTATTGTCTTCTAAATGGTTGTAGAACTGGTGTAGTAGGCCACAGCAACCCTGGTCCACTGTCTTGTGACTATCATTCTTTGTTCAATCATCATACTTGGCCATTATCTGGGTTTGAAGATCTTGCCTGTTTAAACCAGAAACAATGCTGTTGCCTCTGTCATAAATATGCGATCTTAAAGGGCAATGGGTGTGGGGTGCGAGAGAATGCTGGACCAATGCTCTTCTTTAAGAGAACTTCTGGGTAGGTGAAGAAGGCTATGCTAATCAGGTGTGTGCTTCTAAAGTCAATTTTATCAAAATAAGAAGTTCATAAGCCAGCCATTATGGTGCATGCATTTATTCCCAGCACTCAGGAGGCAGGGTCTGGCATTTTTCTGAGTTAGAGGCCAACCTGGTCTACAAAGTTAGATCCAGGGCAGCCAGTAATATACAGAGTATTCTTGTTTCAAAAAGAACAAAAACAACAAAACAAAACAAACAAACAAACAAAACAAAGAACAAAATAACAAAAAATGAACAAAGAAAACAAACGAATAAAAAGAGAATTTAATAGGAATTGGTCGTGACCTAAGTCTTTAATCCCAGATTTCAAGGGGCAGTGGGAGGCTGACCTTTGTGACATCAAGGCTAGCCTGGTCTGACAGCCATAGCTACACACAGAGAAACTCAAAATAAAATTAAACAAACAAATAAACCAACGAACAAGGGATTCCAGGAAATGAACATAGGGAAATTAACAAGTAATTCTCTAGAGCTCAGAATAACATACTCAGATAAAATTTTCTTCAGCCCTGAGCTAATTTTCCTCTGCTGAGGAAACTTTCCTTAAATGGGTAGGTCAGTGTGGAAGTTGGTATGTCTGTTGCCCTCAAGGATCAAGCAGAATAGAATTAAAAAATGAGCCAGAGTTGTCACCATACCTCTCTTGTATTTGCATGTTCTGAGCTAGGTGGCTACTTTCACAAATATCTACCTAGGGAGAGAGCACACAACTGGCCTTCTGTATTGTGTCTCCAGATCCAGTCCCAGGCATATTATTGAAGCCATTGCATCTCCGACTTCAATAAGATCTCAACAAGTCCATGCCATATCAGCCATTTAGAAGTAATATCTTCTAAAATGCACATGGACAAAGGGGAGTTTTGGCATATTAGTGGAATTCTGAAAGAGATATTGTTAGCAAGGTTAATAAACTCAAGAGATCAAATAACCTAAACCATCCATCCTCCTAGATCCCAAACATGGGAGAAATTAGAATGTACAGTTACTCACTGTAGGAGGGAAAACATATAGCCTTAAGGAGCCATGAGAGTCCAAGATACTCCATAAATATACATACCCCAAACAAATGTCCTAGTTTTCAAGATTCTGTCTTCTGAACCAGGCCAGGCACCAAAAGCCTCTGGAACAACTTTATGGGTCAGGAGCTGACCTGGCATTCACACACCACTGTGAAGATACTGAACCCAGCTTCAAGGAATTCTAGTGTCTCCAAGTGGAATAGATGTGCAAACTCTGACCAGTGCTCTGTGACATCACCCTATCTCAGCTTACATCATAGAACCTCTATCAGGCTGGTTTTGTCTGGAGTTACACTCAGAAACTTTGAGCATCTAGAATTTACATTTTTATATGGCCTCCTAGAAATCCAAAATAAATCCCTACAAAAATGGCCTGATTACCTGATTCACATTCTGCCCAAGTAGATTCACTCTTGTATCATTTTTATTGTGTATTTGTTTGTTTGTATGTTTATTCGGGTTTTTTGGGGGAAGTTGTTTCTATTTTCCTTCGTGAAAGTCTTCAGTGTCTGACACACCAGCATTCTTGGTGGTTATTTTCCCTGTAACAATCTTCCCCTTGGTTATCTTTAAGCTGTTCTTGGAATCAGAAATGTTGCCAGACACTTGAGGCAACACACTGGATAGCACACTATTCATTTTATCAAAACCCACAGTTAGAGGAAGACAATTTTTTATTCAAAGAAAGCTGGAATTTGACAGGATTGAATACCTTGTATTGAAGCCAATGGCAACCATGAATTATGGATTCTTTGCAAAGTGCAAGGAAATCATAGTCCTTGGGCCTGCTTACAAATTTGAGATAAACTTAAAACAACATGATATCTAACAGTAACATGTTAAAGTTCTTTAAAATTTACCACCATTTCTGGTTACAAGGAATTTCATAGATTGAATGCAGTAAAACAGGATGAAATAGATAATGTAATTTTATTTTTGAAATATGGGTTGACAGAATACTGGACACAGGTAAGTATGGAATTTACTTACAAATTAGAGGGCACTTTAATTGTTCATGCCACATAGATCTTCAGTTCTTCAAAAAATCTTTTTCAGTCTCCTCCACTGTCCCCACCACACTGTACATCCTCTTCATAGTGGATGACACCTACTAATTAGTTAGACTCTTCCAGCTCATCCATCAACAAAAGATCATTCCTTACAGATGTGGCCACATGTCAGTGTGATGGGAGGCAGTCTTCCTCTGAGGTACTATCTTCCCAGTTTGATTTTTGTTCCAATAATAATCTAAGAAGGACCACTAAACATCCATATTATCAATGTTGGTTGTTATACTGTGTGAAATAGACAAGCTATGGAGGAAATATAGATGTCAACCACACGATGAATTTCTTAAAATGAGAGAGAGAGAGTGAGTGTGTGTGTGTGTGTGTGAGAGAGAGAGAGAGAGAGAGAGAGAGAGAGAGAGAGAGAGAGACAGAGAGAGAGACAGAGACAGAGACAGAGACAGAGACAGAGACAGAGACAGAGAGACAGAGAGACAGAGAGACAGAGATAGACAGAGACAGAGACAGAGACAGGGAGACAGAGAGACAGAGAGACAGAGAGACAGAGAGAGAGACAGGTATTTCTCATCTAAGTTTACTAGTGAAGGGTTTTGTTTTCAGAAAGAATAGATGGGAATGGGAATTATGTTAGGTGAGACAAGCCAAACTCAAAATGACAATTGTCAAATTATAATTTTAATAAGGCACATTAAATAAAAGGAGATATTTTGAAAGTGTATGGGCAGCAGCAGGGGGGCTGAGCAGGTAGAAATGGAGAATAGTGGGGAGAATGAAGATGGTTAAAGGACAGTATAAACCTGTGAAAAGAGTCACAACAAAGTCCAGTGACTTAAACACTTAAAGCACATTGGTATTAAGTAGAAGATTCTAAATGATGGTTTGATTAAATTGGGAATTTTAGCTTCAAGATACTATAAAATTTATTTTTATGTTTCTACTCTCATGTGGATGTTGCATTTTGGGCTAGATATGGTTGACAGGATATGGCAAGGTGTTTACTTCTTTGTATATCATTATTCACCCTAAACACATGTCACTCACTGGGCTGCCATGCTTTCATAGGGAAGGAAGTAGCTAGAGATTTTAAGTGTACATGAGGTAGAAAGAAAAATGCCCCCACATGACTATAGATTTTCCTTATTCACCTTCATATGTTGTTTGAATGTGTTTCTCCAAATGTAATTTTCTGTAGACTAATACTCAGGTTTTAATATATTAGGAAAAATTGGACTGGGTCAGGAGGGATAGGACCTACAAATAAAAATCAATGAATAATGCTGTCATAGAAAAGGTTTAATTATGACAGGGAGTTTGGTTCCCTCTTTTGTCTTTCTAGCCCATTGGATCCCTTCTGTGATTTCAACATCTCACTAGAATTTCTTTATCTACTGATAGTGTCTTCTTCTTGAATTTCCTGACTCCTGAAAAGAAGTCTTGCAAAATAGGCTTTATTATATACTAGAAATTAGTGTCATTCTTTTGGTCAATACAACTTGTATGATTATGTCTCAGAATCATGATCAACTGAACCATAGGGGAAAATAATTAGGCTATTTGTGCTCACTAAAGACGAGATGAGTTCAGTGTTATCATGTGTTTTCTTCATGAAAGAAAGCTGCATAGTGAGTGAGAATAGATCAGAGAGGTACAGCCCAGGAGGGACTCAGCCATCTGGTGTTGGCCTTGGAGATATAAAGGGACACTACATAAGGGATCCCTAGGAAGAGTGCCAGCCACTGCTTTTAGCTAGTAGAACTATTTTTAGAATCACCATTTTCTAGATTTTAAGAGATAACTGGATTACTTTAATTTACTAAGTAAGGCCATTTGATACATCAGTGATCATCAACAAGCTGTACAGGTGTGGAAAGAAGTTTGGGGACTCAGAAGAAGCCTGTTCTTGAAAAACCCTCTGCGTTCAAGGGAGGGAGACATCTACCCAGCAGCACTAGATAAACAATATACATTGGTAATGGTACCCCCATCGTGTCTAGACTAATGGTTTTCAAACCATGGGTTGAGACTCCTCTCAGTGCTCAAACAACCCTGATACAAGTGTCCCATATCATATATCTTGTTTATAAGATATATACATTACAATCAATGACTATAATAAAATTATAGTTTGAATTTGCAATGAGATAACATTACGATTTGGGAGCTGTGTTTTAAAGGGCCACAATATTGGGAAAATTGAGTACTACTAGTCCTGACTCTTCAAAAGCATGTGATTCAGGATCATCTGGAGGAATAATCCCCTTTACTCAATCTGATACTCCCGGAATACATCACCCAAAATTGTGAAAGTTAAACAGCTGCCTTACCATAGACTATAAGCAGGGCATGCTCTCATCTTAGATTTCTTGTAATTTATTTTATTTTATTTTATTTTTAGAATTTAAAGGGTTTTTTTTTTTTTTAGAACTTTAGCATTCTCTTTAGGGTTTCAGGTTTTTATTTAGGGCTTTAAAGTTTTGTTGGTATGTTGTACATCGTTAAAGGGTTTTTTTGGATTTCAGTGTTTTGATGGGTTTTCAGCTTTTTCTTTTTAAAGGATTTTAGGTATTTTATGGTTTTAGTGTTTTTTGTGTCTTTTTAGTGTTCTTCAGTTTTTCAGAATTATAGGAATTTTCTTAGTGATTTAAGATTTTTTTGAAGTTTTTTTTTAAAAAGAAATTTCATGGTGTTTTCTTGTTTGTATATGTTTTTTAAAGAATTTTATTGTGTTTTTAAATTTTTGGGATTTTTTTTGGAGCCTTAGGGTTTTTTCTTATAGTTTTACATTTTTTTTTTAGGGTTCTTGAGGTTTTGTAGAATTTTAGGTCTTTTTTAGGTTTTTAGAATGTTTTAGGATTTCTTAAGAGTTCTTGTTTTGTTTTGTTTTTATGTTTTATATGGTTTTTTTGTTGTTGTATTTTTGTTTGTTTGTTGTTTTTTCTTTTTTTTTTTTTACAGCTTTAAGTTATTTGAGGGATTTTTGGTTTTTGTTTTAGTGTCTGTAGGGTTCATGGGTTTATTTTTGTATTATAGATTTTTTTTTTTTTTAATTTAGGATTCTTTTTAGGATTTCAGTTTTTATATTTAGGTTATTAGGATTTTATACATTTTTAAAAGTGTGTTTCAGAGATTTGGGGAGATTCATGGTTCTGATGTATTTTAAGTGCTTTTAATATATTTTAGGAGGTTTATTTTTAGGATTTTAGGGTTTTTTGAGGGGGTCTTTTTATCATTCTTGAGTTTTAAAAAAGAATTTTGGATTTTTGGTGATTTTTTTAAAGCTTCATTTTTCTTTTTGTTTTTGTCTTTGTTTTTGTTTTTAATTTTATGGTTATTAGGGATTTTTCAGGTTTTTAAAAAAAGATTTAAATGGTTTTTTTTGTTGTTGTTTAATTCTTTAATTTTTTTTTAGGGTGTCAGGGTTTTTTTTTTTTTGATTTTTAAATAATTTTAGGGTTTGGGGAGCTTATGGTCTTTTTTTTTTAATAGTTATTTTTAGGGCTTCTTTTTACGCTTTTATAATTTTTTCACTGTTTAATTTTTTAGTTTTTTTCTGATTTTAGGGATTTTTATGTGTATTTTAAAAATGAGTTTAATTTTTAATTTTTTAGCTTTATAAGGATTTAGGAATTTTTTTAGGATTTTCATAAAAATCTTTAGGGTTATTTTGGGGTTTTGGGGGTCTTATGTATTTTGGAAGTTTGTTTTTTGATTTCTAGAGATTTTTTTTTTGTTTTTAGTTTTTAGAAATTTAAAGTTGCTTTGTTTGTTTTTTTGTTTGTTTGTTTTATTGTGTTTCACGGTTTATTTTACAGCTTTAGGGTGTTAGGTTTATATTGTTATTTAAGATTTTTGGGTGTCTGTGTGTGTGTGTTAGGGTTTTTTTTTGGAATTTTAGGGATTTTTGGGGGGGTTAGGTTTTTCTGAATTAAAGAATTTTTTTTTAGAATTAGTGTTTTTTAGCATTATAGGTATTTAGGTTTCTTTTTTTAAGATTTCAAGATTTGGGGGGGAAAATTCAGGGTTTTTTGAAAAATTTTTTAAGGAATTTTTTTAGGGTTCTAGAATTTTTTTTTAGAAATTTAGGGTTTTTCAGGGTTGTAATTGTATGTTTTTATTTTGTGTTTCTCTTGTTTTTGTCGTTTGTTTCATTTTAGGGATTAGGGTTTCCTGGTTTATTTTAGGGTTTAATGTACATTGTAATGTTATATATATATATATATATGTTTATTTAAAGGTTATAGATTATTGTTTTTGAGTATTGGTTTTGCGTTTCTGGTTCCGAAGATTTTATTTTATTGTATTTATTTAGTTATTTATTTTATTATTTTTTTTTTAGAAATGTAGGTTTTTTTTTTTTAAGGAATTAGGGTTTACTTGTTTATTTTAGGGTTTTAGGTTCATTGTAATGTTTATATATGTATATATATAACATAAATATATGTTTATTTGAAGGTTATAGTGTTTTGTTTTTGAGTATTGTTTTTGGGTTTTTGGGTCCTAAGTTTTTATTTTATTTTATTTTATTTTATTTTATTTTATTTTATTTTATTTTATTTTATTTTATTTTATTTTATTTTATTTTAGAAATTTAGGGTTTTTGTTTGTTTGTTTGTTTGTTTGTTTGTTTGTTTTAGTGTTTTAAAATCTGCAAGTTTTTGTTTTGGTATTTGTTTTGTTTTTTGTTTGTTTGTTTGTTTGGTTTTTTAGGAATTTTTTTAGGACTTTAAAAAAAATTAGGGTTTTTTAATGTTTTTGAATTTTTAAAAAAAGACTTTAGGGTTATTTTTAGGGTTTTATGGATTTTTTAGACTTTCAGGTTCTTTTCTTTTAGAGTTTTAGGGTGTTTTTAGATTTTTGAAAGTTTAAAAAAATAATTTAGGGTTTTTTGGCTTCTTATAGGGTATTTCTTTGTTCTTTGTTAAATTCCCCCTCGACCCCTTCCTATTCCCCAGGATGTATGCTTTAAAACCAGACACAGCAGCCTAATAAATGGAGACTTAATAGGACCCTCTGCTTGGTTTCTAGCTTTTCTTCCCCTTCCAATCCCATTTCCTCCCAGGTTTGCAGTACCACTCGCACCGATGTATAACTGAACCCTATGGGACTGGATAAGGGGCACCCAATGTGAGGGCGAGTTTTGGATCTTATTTCCTTCCAGTGCAGGTTCCAGAGAAGTTTGTCCTGACCCCAAGAATTTAGAAGTAGTGAAGGACCCCTTCCACTGCTCATAGAAGAGAGAAAAGTCCTTGGTGAGTTGATTCATCTCCACTCCAGGAACTGGGAAACAAACTATCAAAGGAAGCAGCCTTTATAATTTGCTTAAAGACAGCTCCCATGGAAAGAGGAGTTAGAGTTAAAAAGTAAGATTTGATAAACTTTTTGTTTGTTTTCATAGACCAGGCATGTCCATGTTTATTATAGTTGGAGCAGAAATACATTGTAAGAAATGGAGAAGAGTAGGTAGAGGACTAAATGAAATTTTGGCAAAGCAGGGCCTTGATGTGATGCTGTCCCTGAGAATTTATTTACTTATTGGAGTTTATTCCGTGATTTGGTATAAAATGCAGCTGATGATCCAGAGAAACAGCACCTTTTGTCAGTTGCAGAATATTGTCTCTATCCCTTGTCTCAGGAAGCTTTAGAGGGCTCCCTCCCTACTACAAAGCCTCCAAAAGTTGCAGACAGGTCTGAAGTCCCACAGGCTGCTCTTTATACACATGTCCAGGTAACCACTTTGTCTGAGCAGCCCACCCTGGGCAATCCACCACTGATCAATCCAGTCTTTAAGAAATATTTGGCTTAAAGCCCTTTAATTTCAGAGGACTCAGACACTTTAGAGAAAGAGGTAGTTCGCCCAGTAAACCTGAGCTGCTGTCTTGCTTCAGACCCTCCCTGCAGTGCCCCTCCCTATCTGCTGCCTATTAGTGCTTCTGCACCATGGTGTCAGGTTTACAGGTTTCTATTCTCATTGCTGCTAAGGATAAGCTGGTGTCTCAGGTAGCAGGATTACAAGAAGTACTAAAGCTACAGCAGCAGTATGCTCGCCTTTCTAAAGAGCTAGCTTCACTCTAAAATTGCTTAAAACAGACTATCCTGGTTCCTTCTCCAGCCGCAGTCTCAGGAGGCATAAAAAAGAAAGCTCAGTGAGCCATAAAAAACAAAACATTGGGTTTCCTTGTAATCACTCTCTCCAAGAGAAATGCTAGCTGTGACCTGCCCACTTCTATGGCGGAGGAGCAGCCCCAGCCACCAGTGCCAAATCTCCTTCTGCAGAAATAGGGCCTTTAGAAGTGCCCCATGCTGATTTCTCTGTAGACACTAACAGCGAGGGTGGAGAAGATTATGAGAGTGATAATGAAGTAGAAATCAAGAAGAATTAACTGTCCCTATTCAACAGACAGAGCTTTGTAGGCTAAGTTTTAAAGACTTAAAAGAGCGTAACTCTGCGGTTAGAACTTATGGTCCATCTGCCCCTTATATGCTTTCGCTCCTAGAAGCGAAAGTAGTGATTGGATCAAAGATATTTAAACTGTGTTAATTCGAGGATAGTTTTTCTCATGGAGGGTTGATTTCCTCAATAGGTGCCAGACCATTGCAGTAGCTAATCAGAAAAACCCTCTAGTGCCTGGACTGGCTGGACCTTGGAAAAGCTTTCTGGTCAAGAAAAATATTTGGCTAAGGCCAGGCAGAAATTGCCCAGTGGGTCTCTTGGCTCAAACTGCTAACACAGCATTGGGAACTTGGCATGCTATTCCTATGAAAGGTTCCATTATTTCCCCTTTAACTAAAATCATTCAAGGAACCCAAGAAGACTTTAGTGAATGTGTTAGTAATTTGCTTGAGGCTGCAAAAAGGACCTTAGGTCATGAGGATGTGAAAGAACCTAGTGGGGAAACCCCCACTCAACTCCCGATTCAGCGTGCACCCAAGAATCACAAATAGAACACAAAGACTTGATGTAACAACACGAGGTATTTTAATGGCGGAGCTCCGGGTCGAAACGCATCTCACACAGGAGACAGTGAATTAGACCAAGAGGCTTGGAAGCTAGGGGTTATTATAGAAAAAGAGTGGGGTGGGGGGGAGGAATTGGCGCGGTTTCACATGATTGGTCCATTTAAACATCAGCAGCCAGAGGTCAGAGGGGTGGGAGATAGGGAGGCAATGGGCCTGCCCTGGCATGTCCTGGTCTGTTCTGCTATGTTCTCAGCCCCAGGTTTCAAAGCTCACAAACAACACTTTGGGCTATTTGACATACATTACATGAATCACATGTCTCAAGTTTTATTTCCTTTCATTCCCCTCTTCTTCTGTTTAGACTAATTCTAATCATAGAATTTTAGAGATTGGTGTCCCCTAACTCTTCATTTACCTGAACTATATGTTGATATTGTCTCTGAAGAACCATGAGTTTTACTGTATCAATTCTACTCTGGATGAAAGCCATTCCTCTATTTATTATACAGGGGCCGAAAACTAAAGGTAAGGATATCATAAGGATTGGTCCAGCTACAGCGGAAATCAAAGAAGTTATCCAAGATGGTCATAATTCAAACCACATCTCAAACCACCCACTTTGAGCATTCCATTCCCATTTCCTTCACTCTAATCTTTCAGTTTCTGCATAGAGTCTCTAACTCTTCCTGTATGATCTGCATAGAAGCAACACTCTTCTTTAAGGGCGGCACACAGTCCTCCTTCTTTTAGGAACAACAAATCAAGGCCTCTCCTGTTGTACAAAACTACCTCAGACAGGGAGGTCAAAGATTTTTCTAAAGCATCAATGGACTTCTCTATTGCCATTAGGTCTTCATTGACAGCATCCCTCAAAGACTGAATTAACCTGTCTTCCTTCTATCAAAGCTGACACTTCTGTCCCCACTCCTACTGCCATACCTATTCCCATGAATGCAGCCAGGGTTAAAGTAATTGGTTCTCTTTTCGACCACGGGCCAACATAGCTTTCTTCTAAACTGGATGCAGGGTGATAATATATGTGGGGTAACAGCTAGATCATGACACAAAAATCATGAGTTGAATTAAAAACCTTAGTTGATACACAGGGAGTAAGTCTGTATTGCAAACCCACCATTCAACCGGGGAAGATACAAGATAATAATTAGCTTCCGTTCTGGACATGGACTGAATTTGTCTGCATAGGTGTTTGTGAGTGGAAGGTGGGGTGCCTATACAGAGATCTGGACTCCTCACAGATACATCAGTCAGGGTCAGTTTTTGTCCTGTTCCCCAAGAGCAGGAAGTATGGCTGCTGATTCTGTTGAAATCTCCATTGAAGGCAATTTCTTCATAATAAGGCAGAACCGAGGACAGGGATAGCCAGCAGTCCTCAGTAGCCCTTGGATCAGTTCTATTAAGGGCATAAACAGCTCCTCTCACTCGGTTAAACATCCTCTGTCTTGTTGAAGGAATCGCCGTGGTAATAGTTAGAGGTACCTGAGGAGTGGGAGGTTAGGTGATAGCAGCCATACAAAGGGGGTCTGCAATCAATGGAGTACGCTGAGTAATAGTATGGGTGAAGGGTGTGGACTTGGTTGGGGGACCTAAAGGATTGTAGGGGGTCTCTATTTTTAATCTGATAGTGAACAATAATCCATCATCATATCTTTCCTTGTAAATCCTAAGACCCCAGGTATACCCTTTTGTCCATCCCAGAGCTCTTTTTCCTGGTTCAGTAAAGGTGACACGGCGTGGATGGCACCAGTCAGTACACTCATCTAGGTCAAATCCTCCAGGTATATAAGACGCTAGGGAATAGTTGGCTGTTACTCTAATATAGTCCCAGCTTGAGGAGGAGGGCTTCCAGTGGGCTGTACCTGAAGTCTCGCAACCCCAGCTCTTGCAAAAGAAGTCAGCCTTACCTCCACATGTTGGATTAAGGGATTGACTTTGGTGGGACCTGGGACAGACAAAGAAGGGATGGGTTTGAAGCATACTTCTATCCCTTTGGTTAGAGCAACCACCCCATGGGTCTCTCAAATGTTTTTCTACGTACGGACGGGGTGTTAAAGGTGCCCTCTGAATGTCAGAGTACCCCTCCAAGTCCCATCCAGTAGGGGCTCCTATAGCCAACTTACAGATGTCAGGGAAAAGATCAGGCCACCAAGTCCACAGAGGGTGTACCTTGGCGATTGTCCATACAGCCCTACCCCCCTCATTGAGTACCTCCCACGTTTGTTGAACAGGACTGTGGGGGTTGAAGTCCATTGGGATCACTCCTACAAAGCAGGCACAACTTAAAAGGGTTAGTAGTCTTCTCCAAAGTTCACTCATCATGGCTGACTCCAGGGGGTGCTCTCTTGACGTGGGATGCATGGACCCAAGTGGGGATTCCTTCCAATTTGATCACCGTGGGCGTTGTCAGTAGCACCAAGTAGGGTCCCTTCCACCTCGGATCTAGGTTTCCCACTTGGTGTCTCCTCACCAGGACTGCATTTCCTACTTCAAACTGGTGCAGCACCTGTGTGTCACCAGCAATATTGGTTTCTTTTAGCTGTTCCCAGACCTCATTTCTTACTATTTCGAGAGCTTTTAATCGAGCCAAAATACTAGAAGAAGGAGAGAAAGACACATCCGGGCGATTCCTATCCCCTACAGTCATAAAAATGGGTGGCGACGCCCCATACATTAACTTAAATGGAGTTAGGTCAAGGGGTCCAGGTGTATTCCGAACCCTGAACAAGGCATAAGGGAGAACGGCTGTCCAATCACTTCCGCTGGATTCTAAGGCTATTTTATTCAGAGTCTTCTTTAGCGTTCTGTTCATCCTCTCTACCTGTCCTGAACTCTGGAGTCTGTATGCACAATGTAATTTCCAATTTGTCCCCAGTTGCCTGGCCAATCCCTGACTTGCCTGGGAAACGAAGGCAGGTCCGTTGTCTGACCCCATTACCTTAGGTATCCCAAAGCGGGGAAGGATTTCTTCAAGTATCTTCTTGACCACTACATTAGCCATTTCTTTCTTGGTGGGGAACGCTTCGACTCATCCCGAGAAGGTGTCTATAAAAACTAGTAGATATTTATTTCCATACATAGTTGGTTTCACCTCAGTGAAGTCAGTTTCCCAGTAGGCTCCAGGCCTGTCTACTAGCAGTTGTTTTCTTTCCTGGAGCTTGCTAGACTCAGCATTGGTAAGTGCACAAGCAAGGAAGTTTTTTATTATCTCCTCCACAATTCTCTTTAATCCAGGAATGTAATAGGGGGACTTACTAACCAATTTTAGTATTTTTTTAGTTCCTAAATGAGTCAGATGATCTATGTTAGCTAAGTAATCTCGCCCCTCTTCTTCTGTGAGGGTTCTTTTATTTATTTCCTCAGCAGCGGGCTGTTGGGTTCTCATAACCAGTCATTGGCCCTTGGGCTGCTTTTTTAGCTTCTTGGTCTGCCATTTGATTTCCCTTTTCAACGGGCCCAGTTCCCTTCTGGTGTCCTGGGCAATGGATAATTGCCACCCAACGGGGCAGATGAACAGCTTCTAATAAGCTGAGAATTTCTTCTTTATTTTTGATATCTTTGCTGGCAGACATCAGCAGTCCATGGTGTCGGTATATTGCTCCGTGACTATGAGCCGTGGCAAAAGCATACCGGCTGTCGGTATAGACATTAAGAGTCCTTCCTTCTGCCACCTTAAGGCTTGAATTAGTGCAATTAGTTCCCCTTTTTGAGCTGATGTACCATCCGGTAGGCTGCTGGCCCATATGACAGAATTTCCATCCACTACTGTTGCCCCAGCCCTCTGCTTACCTTCTACTACAAAGCTGCTTCCGTCCGTGAACCAAGTCATCGCCCCTGGCCAAGGTTGGTCTGTGAGTTCTGGCCAGATTCCAGGCTCTTCTGCCAGTATTTCTTCACACTTATGTGCAGGGGTCTCGTCAGCCTCAGGTAGTAAGGAGGCAGTGTTGAGAATGGCTGGGGGTGCGAAACTTACTCGCTCTGTCAGCAATAGACTCTGGTAAAGCGTCATTCAGGCATTGGTCATCCAGCAGTCCGGCGGTTGCCTGACGATGCTCTCAAGAGAGTGTGGGGCCACTATGGTAACATTCTGGCCCATAGTCAGTTTGTCAGCATCTCTTAATAGCATAGCCGTGGCTGCTATCGCTCGCAGGCAGGAGGGCCATCCACTGGCCACAGAGTCCAGTTTCTTTGATAAGTAGGCTACCGGGCACTTCCATGGTCCCAAAACCCGGGTAAGGACTCCCCTTGCCACTCCATTTCTTTCATCAATGTATAGGGTGAAAGGTTTGTTTAAATCTGGCAGGGCCAATGCTGGAGCCTGCAGCAGTGCCTTTTTGAGAGTTTCAAAGGCTAGCTGATGTTCCCTGGTCCAGGTGAATTCCCCTTTCTCTTTGGTTAGTGGATACAAGGGAGCTGCCAGTGAGGCAAATCTGGAATCCAGAGTCTGCAAAACCCGGCAGTCCCCAGAAACTATCTTACCTGGCAAGCAGTGGTTGGGGCCGGGATCTTCATAACAGCTTGATTTCTGGCTTCTGTGAGCCACCGTTGTCCATCTCTCAGGACATATCATAGGTATGTCACTTCTATCTGGCATAACTGAGCCTTTTTAGCAGAGGCCCAATAGCCCAGTTTACCTAACTCACCCAGGACGTTATGGGTTCCAATTTCACAGTCCTTGGGTGTTTCTGCAGCTAGGAGCAGGTCATCTACATATTGCAGAAGAGTCACCTGTGGGTTATTGGCTCAGAAAAGAGCAAGATCTCGGTGTAGGGCTTCATCGAACAAAGTGGGTGAGTTCTTGAATCCCTGAGGCAGCCTCGTCCATGTGAGCTTTCTGGCGTGTCCACTCTCAGAGTCTCACCATTCGAAAGCGAAAAGGGGCTGGTTGTTGGTGTGTAACCTCAAACAGAAAAAAGCTTCTTTAAGATCCAGGACTGTGTACCATGTCCGACCAGGTGGCAAGGTGCTGAGGAGGTTATACGGATTTGGCACCGTGGGGTGTATGTCCTGAACTCTCTTATTGACTTCTCTAAGGTCCTTGACTGGACGGTAGTCACTGGTCCCTGGTTTTTTTACTGAAAGTAAAGGGGTGTTCCAAGGGGATTTGCATGGGACCAAAATGCCTTGTTGCAGCAGTTTGTTGATTTGGGGGCATATACCCTCTTGAGCTTCTCTGAACATGGGATATTGTCGGACCCCTATAGGGGTGGCCCTGGACTTAAGTTCAATCACCACGGGGGGGGGACCAGTTTTGCCATCCCCACTCCTCCCCTCTCTGCCCATGCCTGAGGGTATCGATTCAACCAGTCCTGTAATTTCTCATGGGGCTTTACTTTATTTTGGTAAAGTCGATATTCCTCTCCTAGTTGTAAAGACAGCTCTAGAGTCTGGGGCACTTTTATTCCCCAGAAAACCTCCGGTCAATGAGAGGTGAAAGTTATTTGTGCTTTTAACTTGGTTAGAGGTGAAAGTTATTTGTGCTTTTAACTTGGTTAGTTAAGTCTCTCCCCAAAAAGGCATAGGACACTCTGGAATGACTAGAAACAAGTGAGTTACTCGAGTTCGCCCTATGTCTACTACTTGGGATGTGGTCCATGGATACATTTTTTTGTCCCGTGGCCCCAGTCACCGAGGTTTTTCCATTTTTCTTCACTTTTCCTAGAGGAGTTTTGAGTACTGAAAATTCGGCTCCCATGTCGACTAGAAAATACTCGGGGTCCCCTCCACTTCTAAGTTTACCCTAGGCTAGGGGAGGGGTTCCAAGCCCCTTTCCTCCTAGTCTTCACCTTCTCCAAGAGAAAGCACCTTTACCTCATGTTTTGTTTTGTTTTGTTTTTTGTTTTTGGACAGTCGCTCTTCCAGTGGCCCATTTCCTTGCAATATGTGCATTCATTCCTCTCCAGGTGCTGCCTGCCTTCTCAGGGTCTCCTTGGTCCCTGCTGTCTTTTGTCTCCCAGGTTTCCTGAATGTCTACCTCTTCTTCCTTTATCTCTTTCTCCTACTGCGGCCAGGATCCTAGTCAAAACCTTTTCTTGCATCCTGTCTCTCCTATCCTCATCCTCTCTTTTCTCTCTCTTCTCTCTCTCTAACTTTTCATCTTCTGTTTCTTTCCTATGATACACTTTCTCTGCCTCTCTAACTACATCCCTTATAGTGTAATCCTGCAAGCCCTCAATTCGCTGTAACTTCTTCTTAATGTCAGGAGCCTACTGGTCAATGAAGGCCATAAGTACTGAGGCCCTTTGACCCTTACGTAGGGTGGAATGGGGTATATCTCCTATAAGCATCCATGAGCCTTTCGAGAAAGACTGAGGGGGGCTTAGTCGCTCCCTGCATAACTTCTCTTACCTTGGCCAGATTCGTGGGCTGCCGGAGAGCACCTTAGAGACCCGCCACTAGGACCCAGCGATAATTGGACAGTCGTTCCCTACCTGGTGCCATTTTATAATCCCATCATGGCCGGGTTAGCGGGAATCCTTCATCTATTTCAACTGGAGTTTGGACAGGGCGCCCAGCCTCATCTCGGACGTTTTTCCGAGCCTCGAGGAGAATTCTCTCTCTCTCTCCTCAGTTGTGAATAGAGTCTGCAGAAGCTGCTGGCAGTAATCCCACTTCGGCTGGTGTGAATAGATTAATGATTCAACCAACCCAGTGAGTCCTGCAGGGTTCTCTGAAAAAGGGGGGTGATTAGCTTTCCAGATATAGAGGTCAGAAGAGGAAAAAGGCCAATACTGTAGGGGCTGTAGACTGTTCAGATCAGCAGGGGGAGCTCCAATAGCCCTGAGGGGGAGCGCCAAGGTTGAATCCTCAGGCCCCTAAGGGGTGACTCCTTGTTCTTGTGGAGGGACCCCCTCCAGCTGGGGCCTGAGGCAGGGGTCCCGAGGGTGCTGAAGGTTGGGGCTGGGGAGCATGTGGTGGGGGTTGAGGGGTGTCAGGCCACTCAGGGGGTTCTTCAATCTCTGGATAGATCTTGGGGGGTTTCATCACTGGTGTGCTACGATCAAAAATCTCCCCTGCGCAGTGGTTTTGGTTTCTTTTTCTCACCATTTTCTCAGATAGCTAGAATCTTGGTGCCAGGGCGGAGAGGTCGGAGGAATGGGCGAACCCATGTGGATGGGTAGCGAGCCAAGTCCTCCCATACTGTGATGTATGGTTGCTGTTCTGGATACGACCCTGGCCCCTCCTGAAAAACAATGGCCTTCACAGCCCTTATGGTGGGTAAGTAAAAAGTTCCTTCTGCTGGCCAACCTACTCCAAAAACAGGCCATTATGAGGAATAGAAAGTCATCCATGGCTTTTTCTTCACTGTTACTGACAAATTTCGTCCTCTAGCCCTAACGTCCATTCAATGGTCCTTAGTCAAAGATAAAGGAGTAGACACAGTCTGTCCCATAGTGAAGAATAAGAATAAACACAACACAATGTCAGAGACAGAAAACACTAAGACATCCAAACACACCCGTCCGCGTCTGGACTTATACAACCAGCCAAATGCTACCTCTGATGGAGTGGGATTCCGCGTCCACTCCTCTGGAAGGAAGAGCACTCACTCTTTTTCACTCTGCCAGGCAACAGCCAGGTCCTCCTGACTGTTCCGTACCCTGGGCACTCCATGGTCTCCCTCGGAATGTCTTCCAGGGGTGCAGCCTGTGGGGAAATAGACCGTCCTCTTCCCACAGCCACTAGGGTCCTTATGGTCCTCAGTGGCAGCTGCCAGAATACAGAATACCAGAACTGGTAACACAGGTGGGGCTCAAACCCACAATCTCAGAACTGAAAAATTAAGACACAAATTCAGCAGTGCCACACTTAGACACTTAGACAACAGACAACATAACAAGACTCACACAAACAAACGTACCTCCAAGGGGTCCTTTGGGGTTCCTGGGTGTCAATACGATCTCTTTGGTACCTCCAAATGAAAGCACCTAGTGGGGAAACCCCCACTCAACTCCCGATTCGGCATGCACCCAAGAATCCCAAATAGAACACAACGCCTTGATGTAACAACACGAGGTATTTTAATGGTGGAGCTCCGGGTCGAAACGCATCTAACATAGGAGAGAGTTGATTCGACCATGAGGCTTGGAAGCTAGGGTTTTTTATAGAAAAGGAGTGGGGCTGGGGGAGGAATTGGCACGGTTTCACATGATTGGCCCATTTAAACATCAGCAGCCTGAGTTCAGAGAGGGGGGAGGGAGATAGGGTGGTAATGGGCCTGCCTTGGCATGTCCTGGTCTGTTCTGAAATGTTCTCAGCCCCAGGTTTCAAAACTCACAAACAACACTTTGGGCTATTTGACATACATTACATGAATCACAGGTCTCAAGTTTTATTTCCTTTCAGATGCAGACAATAATCTTGTAAAACATCTGGCTTTTAGGAATGCTAATTCGGCTTGTAAGGCAGTCCTGCCTGGTAAGATTATGGACAAAGATCTTAATGAGATGATTCATCTTTGTCGTGTTCCCTTACAAGATGTCTAAGACAGTCAATCTTGCAATGGGTGCAGCTCTTCAACCTCTTATGGCAATAGGCAAGGCTCTTCAGCAAGCTGGCCTACAAACTAGTTGTTTTAAGTGTAGCCAGACTGGACAATTTGCATGAAAGTGTCCCATTGTGCCCTCCCTTAACGGTGCTCCAGCACAACCTACTGACCATTCTTTTCGGCCTACATGGCCTTATTTTCTTTGTCCACACTGCAAAAACAACCAGCATTGGGTAAACACTTGCAGAGCTCAGACAGATGCATCTGGGAATCCCCTGCCTCCCGTTCAGGGAAATGGATATGGGGGACAGACCAAGTCTCAAAAACCATCGCATTTCTCCCAGACATGGTGTACAGCCAGCAGACAAATCAGCCACTGGTCTCTCCAGAGCCATCATGAGCAGAGCAGGACTGAACTTGTGTTCTGCCACCAGTGCAAACTTAACACCTGAGCATGGCGTTTATATCCTCCCTATGGGGTCTATGGCCCTCCTTCACCTGATACTTTATTATTATTATTATTATTATTATTATTATTATTATTATTATTATTATATATTAGGGCGTGCTTCTGCCACTTTGAAAGGACTTACTGTCCATCCCTCAGTAGTAGATAATTACTACACTGGAGAAATTAAAATTTTAGTTAGTGCCTCTCAAAGACCAATTTCTGTATCAAAGGGCAACGTTTAGCACAAGCCTTGCCTCTACCTTTAGATACTTCCGATCCAGCAATGGGCACACATCGTGGTTCTTCACAGCCAGGGTCATCAGATCTGTATTGGGTACAAGCAATTACCAAAGATTGCCCTACACTCTGCCTTAAGATAAATGGCAAGAGCATTGAGGACCTTTTAGACTCAGGTGCAGATTCTCCTATGATTTTACAAAGTGCCTGGCCTGCTACTTGGCCATTAAAGATCTCTTTAACTCATTTACAGGGAATTGGACAATCAAAGAATACTCTCCAGAGTTCAGAGTTATTGACATGGGAAGATGATGAAGGAGATTCTGGTTCTATTCAGTCGTATGTTGTCCCTGGTCTGCCCATTAATTTATGGAGAAGAGACATTCTTTCTCAAATGAGAGTCATTATGTGCAGTACCAATGGAGTCATTACTCAACAAATGCATACTCCGTGTTAACTCCATGGACACAGACTGGGTAAAAATAGCCAAGGGATGCCTACACCAATAAAGGCCACCCCCAATAGTTCAACCAGGTTTAGGTTACGACGCCTATTTTTCATAAGGAACATTGCTCTCCCTGCGCCTCAGGCAGATAAGATTACATGGAAAGATGATACCCCTGTCTGGCTTGACCATTGGCCCCTTCCTGCAGATAAATTGTCAGCAGCCATAGAGTTAGTGTAGGAAATATTGATAGCTGTACACATTGAATCATCCTCTTCGCCTTGGAACACTCCTTTGTTATAAGAATGTGAAATGGTAAATGGAGGATGTTACAAGATTTTAGAGAAGTTAATAAGACTATGGTCCCCATGGGGGTCTTAAAACCTAGTATTCCCTATCCAGTGGATATTCCCAGGGGATATGTAAAATTAGTGATTGATATAAAAGTTTGGTTCTTTTCCATTCCTCCTCATCCTAAAGATTGTAAATGCTTTGCATTTACCCTTCCAGTAGTTAATTGAATAGGGCCTTTGCCTCACTTCCAATGGATGGTCCTTCCTCAAGGCATGGCTGTCACATACTGAGGTCGAGTCAGCTTGACAGGCCTAGAGGCCTAGAAGCCACTAACGCGGCTGAGAGTTTCATGGAAACTCTCCTCCAGGAGTCTAGTGTTCTCTCTAACCCATATATTAATATTCCATTCCCGAGTTAGTCTGGTGTATGGATCCATGTGCTCTGTTTTAGTATTATCCTATTATAAGTGCATTTTAAGACTCTCTCTCTCTCTTTTGAGTTTGGAAGGTTGGGTTTTCCTATTTATCTCTGGTTGTCTTGCATCTCTCTGTGGAAACCATGCAGATCCTAAGTAAAAAAAAAAAAAAAAAAAAAAAAAAATAACAACAACAACAACAACAACAAAAAAACCTTCAAATGGCTCCCAATTGCTGGGATTAAAGGCAGGAGCCAACAATGCCTGGCAAACCAAAACAATAAAACACCAAATATAAACCCCTAATTTTCTTTTAGTAAATATCAAAAACAAAAACAACAACAACAACAACAACAACAACAACAACAACAAAAACAACAATCCGTAAGAAATACTGTAAATGCTAAAAAACTGAAGTCAAATGAAGGCTAAATTAAATCCCAAACACTAAAATACACTAAAATCATTTAAACAAAGAAAAAAACCAATAAAAATACAAGGAAGCCTGAAAACAAAACAAAGCAAAACAAAAACTCTAAATCACTCTTTAAAAACACTCTAAAACTTTAAAATAATCTAGCAATCTAAAAAGAATACGTAAGTAGCCGAAATATCTCTAAAACATTTATTTATTTATATATATATATATTTATTTATTTATTTATTTATTCATTCATTCATTCATTCATTTAATAAATTCTGTCATTCTATCTTTCTGTTTTTCTTTCTCTTTTTCTCTTTTTCTTTCTTTCTCTCCATGTCTCTTTCTTTCTCCCTTTTTCTCTCTCTCTCTCTGTCTGTCTCTCTCTCTTACCCCCTCTCTGTCTTTCTCCCTCTCCCTCTCCCTCTCCCTCTCCCTCTCCCTCTCCCTCTCCCTCTCCCTCTCCCTCTCACTCTCCCTCCCTCTCTCTCTCTCTCTCTCTCTCTCTCTTTTGACCTGTCATTCTATCTGCCTGCCTGCCTTTCTTTTTGCCTTCCTTATTCCCTTCCTTGCTTCCTTCCTTCATTCCTTCCTCTCCCTCCTCTCTCTCCTCTCTCTCTCTCTCCTCTCTTTCTCTTTCTGTCTCTGTCTCTCTGTCTCTCTTGCTATTTGTCTCTCTGTCTCTTTCTGTCTCAAGCTCTCTGTCTCTCTCACTGTCTCTCTCTCTCTTTCTTTCTATTTGCCTGCCTGCCTCACCTACCATCTGCCTGTCTGCCTGTCTGCCTGCCTGCCTTTATTCCTTCCTTCCTTCCTTCCTTCCTTCCTTCCTTCCTTCCTTCCTTCCTTCCTTCCTTCCTTCCTTCCTTCCTTCCTTCCTACCTTCTTTCTTATGTGTTTCTTTGTTTCATTGTTTCTTTGTTTGTTTGTTTCTTTCTTTCTTCTTTCTTTTTGTCTTTGTTTTTTGTTTCTTTCTATTTCTCTCTCTCTGTCTCTCTGTCTCTCTGTCTCTCTGTCTTTCTGTCTCTCTGTCTCTCTCACTCTCTCTCTCTCTCTCTCTTTCTCTCTCTCTCTCTTGAGTTTTGGAAATTAAATTTCTCTGTGTATCTCTGGTTGTCTTTCAGCTCCCTGTGGAAACTTGCTGAACTTTAAGTAAAAAAAAATACCTACCTCTCTCTCCCAATTGCTTGGGTTAAAGACATAGTCAAACATTGCCTGGGAAACCCAAAACGTTGAAACCTCAAATATAAAAACCTAAATATTTTTTAGAAAAAATCAAGTAGAAAAACAACAACAGAACCCTAAGCAATACAGTAATGTGCTAAAAAAATGAAGTAAAAGAAAAACTCAATTAAAGCGCAAATCCAAAAATACAATAAAGTGATTAAAATGAAAAAAAAAAACACTAAAAATACACTAGACACTTGAACAAAAACAATAACAACCCCTAAGAAATACAGTAAAATGTTCAAAAGAACATGAATTAAAGTAAAGCCTAAATTAAACCCCAAATCCTAAATTACACTACAAAAAAAGATAAAACTGTAAAAATACACTAGAAGCCTGAAAACAAAACAAATACAAACAAACAAACAAACAAAAATGAAACAACAAAAACTCTAAATCACTCTTGTAAAAACTATACAAACATTTTAAAAATTCTAGAAATCTAAAATAAATACACACATAGCCGAAATGTCCTTGAATATATATATTTGTCTGTCTGTCTGTCTGTCTGTCTGTCTGTCTGTCTGTCTGTCTGTCTGTCTGTCTGTCTGTCTATCTATCTATCTATCTATCTATCTATCTATCTATCTATCTATCTATCTATGTAATTCTGTCTTTCTTTTTCTATGTTTCTGTCTCTCTTTCCTTCTTTCTCAATTTCCTTCTTTCTTTAAATCCTCTTTTCTTACTTTTTTTTTTTTTTTTTAATTTGTGTGTGATTTTGGTGACTGGGCTTCTTTGTGTATACCCTGGCATTCATGGATATCAGTCTGAACACCAGGCTGGCCTGGTTCTTAATAAACAAAGGAAAACAAAACAAAACAAAACAAAACAACACTATACATATACTAAAACACTTAATGCCTAAAATCTCTAAAAAACTGTTCAAAAAAACTAATATATGTGTATGTGTAGGTGTAGGTGTAGGTGTAGGTGTAGATGTAGGTGTAGGTGTATGTATATTTACATTTATATGATTTTTTAAAGCTTCGAGGTTTTCTTTGTATGCTTTTATGTTTTTAGTGTCTTTTTAGGTTTTTTACAAAGGATTTTTTATTTTTTACTTATTTTTTTGTTTGTTTGGTTGTTTTTTTTTTTGTTTTTTTGTTTTTTTTTTAATGGTTTCAGGTTCTATTTCCGTTTTAGAGTTTTAGGGTTTTTAGGTTCTTTAAGGTTTTTTTTTTTTTAACAATACTTTTAAGGTTTTTGTTTTTTGTTTGTTTGTTTTTTTCTTTTAGGGATTTAGGATTCTTTTTAGGTTTTCAAGATTTCATTTAGAATTTTAAGGTTCTATAGTTTTGTTTTGTTTTTTTTTTTTTTTTTTAAATAGGAATTTAGGGTTTTTCTAGAGTTTCAGGTTTTTGATGTATTTTTAGGTTTTTTTGTTTTAAATTTGGGATTTTTATGGTTTTAGGAATTCTGGCACAATCTTTTTAGAGTTCTTGATTTTTTTCAGAGTTGATTTTTTGTTGTTGTTGTTGTTGTTGTTGTTTTTAGTGTTTTAGGGCTTTTTAAAGTTTTTTATAAAGGATTTTAGGGTGTTTTAGTAATTTAGGGTTCTTTTATGTTGTTTTCTAAATTTTTTTTTTTTTTTTTTTTTTTTTAGATTTTTGATCTTTAGTTTTACAGCTTTATAGTTTTCTAGAAGGATCGTTTTTTAACATTATATGTTTTTTTTAGGGTTAAGGGTTTTTCATGTCTTTTAGGGTTCTAGAGGTGTTTTATTATTATTTTAGGTTGTTTAAAGGTTTTTTAAAAAATTAGAATTTTTGAGGGTTTTTTTACGTTTTTAAAATGTTTTTATTAAGGATTTTATTTTTATTTCATTTTATGCTTTTATTTTATTTTCTTAAGGATTCTTTCCTATAAAAGATGATTTTAGGATTTTTCTCAGTGTTTTGGGCAATTTTTTTAATGCCATAAAGTTTTTTTTTTTATGGTTTTATAATTTTTGAGGTCTTTTTAGGGTTCTTGAGTTTTTGTTGAATTTTAGGGCAATTTTTAGTGTTTTAGAATTTTTGGGGTCTTATTAGAATTCTTGCTTTTTTTTTTTTTTTTTTTAGAATTGTAGTTTTTGTTTTTAAAAGTGTTTATTAAGTATTTTAGTGTCGCTGGGCAGTGATGGCCCTTGCATTTAATCCCAGCACTGGGGAGGCAGAAGCAGACAGATTTCTGAGTTTGAGGCCAGCCTGGTCTTGAGAGTGAGTTCCAGGAATGCTAGAGCTACAAAAAGAAACAGTCTCAAAAAACCAAAAAAAAAAATTATTTTAGGGTTTTTTGGGTTTTTTTGGTTTTGTTTTGTTTTGCTTTGTTTATTTCGATTCTTTTTGTTTTTGTTTTTAGCTTTTTAAGGATCATTTTGTGTTTGTTTAAAGAACCTAAGTTTTTTCTGGGTTTTCGTTTTTTTTTTTTTTTTTTTTTTTTTGATGTTTCTTGATTTCTTCTACATTTTTAAGGTATTTTAGCGTTCTTTAGTGTTTTTAAAGGATTTTAGGAATGTTTTAGGTTTTATTATTATTATTTTTTAAAGTATTTATTTTTTGTTGTTGTTTTTGCTGATGTTTTTTGTTTTTTAGGGTTTTAGGTTTTCTGGTTATTTGTAGGGTTTTTTGGTGTATGGGAATTTTGGGATATTTTGTTGCGGTTTTAGTTTCTTTTAGTTTTTTTTTTTTTTTTTATAAAATTTTGTAGTTTTTTTTTAAGGGTTTTTGTGGATTTTTTAAAAACATCAAGGTTTTCTTTTTTAGGTTTTTATTGTCTTTTCAGGTTTTTTTAAAGGTCATTCTTATTTTATTTTATTTTTTTTTTAAGTCTTGAAGGATTTTTTTTAATGGTTTCAGGACCTTTTTTAAGGCTTTATGGGTTTTTTTGCTTTTTTTTTTTAGGATTTTTGAGTATTTTGAAAGAATTTTGAGGGTTTTTTAAGGGGCTTATTGTTCTTTTTAGGGTTTCATGTTCTTATTTAGGGTTTTAAGATTTTTTTTCAAATATTTAGGGTTCTTATTGAGGGGAGTTCAGGGTTTGGGTATAGCCAAGGATACACAGAGAAACCCAATCTCAAAAAAAAAAAAAAAAAAAAAAATATATATATATATATATATATATATATATATATATATATGAATAAAGTAAGGAAGAAAGAATGAAAAGAATTTTAGGGACATTTTTTGGCTTTTGGTGTACTTTTCTTTAGAATTTTAGGTGTTTTGTTTTTTTAAGGAATTGTAGGGTTTTTAAAAGAGTTTTTGTTGTTTTGCTTGAATATATATATATATTTTTTAATTTTAGGGTTTTAATATTGGTGTTTCATTGTTTTATGGTTGCCAGGAAATGGTGGCAGAGTGACTTCCTGGACAGACAGGGATAAACAGAGAAACCCAGTCTCATAAATGAAAAAACGAAAAAAAAAAAAAAAAAAAGAAGAAGAAAGAAAGAAAAGAGTTTTAGAGTACTTTTTTTAAGATGAGTGTTTTAGAGTTTGTTTTATTTTTGGTTTGTTTTTTGTTTTTTTGTTTTGTTTTCACAGTTTTCATGTATACTTAGTGTTTTTTCTGTTTTTTTTTCCTTTTAATGGATTTTAAGGTTTTTTGGGTTATGGATTTTTTTTAGTCTTTAGGGATTCCTTTTTATGGTTTTTCAAAAAATGTTTAGGTTTTTTTTTTCTTGTTTTGTTTTTGTTTTTGTTTTTTTGTTTTTGTCTTTGATAAGATTATTTGAAAATTTTAGAGTTTTATTTTGCATTTTATGAGTTTTACTCTTGCCAGACAGTGGCAGCAAATGCCTTTAATCCCACACTTGAGAGGCAGAGGTAGTGGATTTATGAATTTGAGGTCAGCCTGATATACAAAGTGAGTTCCAGGACAGCCACAATGAAACGCTGTCTCAAAAAACCAAAAAAAAAAAAAAAAAAAAAAACCAAAAAAAAAAAAAAAAAAAAACAAAAAAAAACAAAAAAAAGAAAAGAAAAGAAAAAAGAAAAAAGAAAAAAAATAGTTGTATGATTATTTTTGGGTTAATGTTTTTTTAAAAATTCAGGGTTTCTTAAAAGGTTTTGTAGGGTTTTTAGAAGAATGTTTTTGAGGTACTTTGGTATTCAGGGTTTTAGTACATTTTTAGAGTTTATTCTATATTTTTAAAAGGATGTTAGGGTCTTTCTTTTAGTGATTTTTGGTTCTTAATAGGTTTAAGAGATTTTTTTTTTTAGCATTTTACTGTTTTATTTAGGGTTTATGTGTGTGTTATTGAGTTTTGTTTTATTTTTTTAATTTTAGGTTTGTATCTTTTGAGTTTAAGAGCTTTAGTGTTGCCAGCCAGTTTTTTTTTTTTTTTGTTTGTTTGTTTGTTTTTTGTTTGTTTGTTTTTTGTTTTAGTGTTTTGGGGTTTTAATTAGGCTTTATTTATTTATTTATTTATTTACTTATCTATTTATTATTTTTGCATTTTACTGTTCTTCTTAGGAGTTTTTTGTTGCTGTGATGGTCGTGGTGGTGGTGCTTGTTCTTCTTCTATTTTTAATTTTAGGGTTTTAAATTTGGAGTTTAAAAGTTTTAGATTTGCCAGTCAGTGGTGGCCCAAGCCTTAAATTCCAATACTTGGGAGGCAGAGGCGGGTGGATTTCCGAGTTTGAGGCCACCCTCGTCTACAGAGGCAGCTCCAGGACAGGTAGGGATACAAAGAGAAACCCAGTCACAAAAAAAAAAAAAAAGTAAGAAAGAAAGAAAGAAAGAAAGAAAGAAAGAAAGAAAGAAAGAAAGAAAGAAAGAAAGAAAGAAAGGAAAGACAGAAAGAAAAGTACTTTATGGATATTTTTGACTTATTGTGTGGTTTTTTTTTAATGTTACAGTATTTTTAAGGTGATTATAGGGTTTTAGAAGAGTATTTTAGAATATTGTTTGGTTTTAAGAGTTATAGTGTATGTTTAGACGTTTTTCTATAATTTTTAAAGGACTTAAGGGTGTTTTAGTGATATCTGGTTCTTACAAGGTTTAAGGGACTTATTTTTTAGCACTTTACTGTTTTATTTAGTTTTTGTGTGTGTGTTCTTGAGTTTTTCTTTTTAATTTGAGGGTTGTATATTGTGAGTTTAAGAGTTTTAGTGTTGCCAGCCCCTTTATTTAGAATTTTTAAAATTTAGGGGTTTTATTTAGGGTTTGAAGGATTTTTAGAAGAGTGTTTTAGAGTTTTTTTGGTTGTCAGGCTTTTAGAATATTTTTAGTGATTTTCCTCGTTTTTAAAGGATTTTAATGTATTTTAGGGTTTAGGGGTTTAATTTAGGCTTTATTTAATTTATTTATTGTTTAGCATTTTACTCTATTTCTTAGGGGTATTTTGTTGTCATTGTTGTTGTCCTCGATTTTTTTTTTTTTTTTATTTAGGGTTTTATATTTGCGGATTGTTTTACGGTTGCCAGACAGTGGTGGCTCATGCTTTAAATCCCACCAATTAGGAGGCAAATGTAGGTGGACTTTTGAGTTCGAGGCCAGCATAGTATACAAAGGGAGCACCCGGACAGTCAGAGGTACATACCTAAACACAGTCTCCCAAAACTCAAAAACAGAAAGCTCAAAAAAAAATTTTTTAGAGTCTTTTTGGGGTTCTTGTGTATTTTTTTTTCTTTTTTTCTTTTTTAGAATGTTAGTGTTTTTCTTAAGGTTATTTGGAAGATTGTTTTAGAGTTTTGATGTTTTTTGTTTTTGTTTTGTTTCATGTCTTTCAGGATTCCAGTGTATTTTTTTGTTTGTTTGGTTTTCTTTTTTTTTTTTTTTTTTAATATTTTATGGTGTTTTAGTTTTTTTTGTTTTTTGTTTTTTGTTTTTAAGGCTCTACAGGTTTTTTTCTTTTAGGGATTTTTTTTTTTGCCTTTTTTTGTTAGTTTTGTTTTCATTTTAGTATTATTTTTTTTATTTTTAATGTTTTTGAGTATTATTATTTTTTTAATATAAGGTTTTATTTTTGGATTTTAAGACTTATGTTTTGGCTCAAAGTGGTGGCCCTTGCCTACATTCTCATCAACTGGGAGGCAGAAGTAGTGGAATTTTTAGTGCATGGCAGCCTGGTTCAAAGAGGGAGCTCCAGTACATCCAGAGATACACAGAGAAACCCAGCCTCCAAAAACTTAAAAAATAAAAATAAAAATAAATATAAATAAAAAAATAAATATAAAAAATAAAAATAAAGAAAGGAAGGAAGGTAGGAAGGAAAGAAGGAAAAAATAAAATAAGAAAAAGAAAGAAAGAAAGAAAGAAAGAAAGAAAGAAAGAAAGAAAGAAAGAAAGAAACTATTATGGACATTTTGGCTTAGTGTGTATTTTTTTTTTCTTTTTAGATTTCTAAGTGTTTTTTTTTTAGGGTTTGTACAATTTTTAAAAGAGTGTTTTAAGAGGTTTTTTTTTTTTTTGGTTTTCAGGCTTTCGGATATTTTTACTGTTTTTCTTGTTTTTTTAATGATTTTCGTATATTGTATGGTTTTGGGATTTAATTTAGCCTTTCTTTTTCTCTCTCTTTTTTTTTTCTTTCTTTCTTTTTTCTTTTTTATTAAGCATTTTACAGTATTTGTCAGGGTTTGTTGTTATTGTTCTCCTTGATTTTTTTTTTAAATTTTAGTGATTTATATTTGGGTTTTAATTGTTCTAGGGTTGCCAGGCTGTGGTAGCCCATGCCTTTAATCCCAACAATTAGGAGACAGGATTTTTTGAGTTCAAGGACAGTATGGTCTACACAGAAAGCTCCAGGACTGATAGGGATACACACACACAAACACACACACACACAAAACCGTCAAGACAAAGGGAGAAAAGAAGGAAAAAAAAGAAAGGAAGGAAGGAAGAAAGGAAGGAAGGAAGGAAGGAAGGAAGGAAGGAAGGGAGCAAATTATTACTTTATGCCAATTTTTGGGCTTTCTGTGTGTTTTTGTTTTAGTTTTTGTTTTTGTCTTATTTTTTTAAGCAATTTAAGTTTTTTTAAAGGTTTTTCGGGATTTTTAAAAGATTTTTTTAGAGGATTTTTTTGGTTTTTAGGGTTATAGTTTTAGTTTTTTTTTTTTTTTTAAACGTCTTAGAAGGTTTTTTTTTTGGGAGGGACTTTAGGGTTTTTCTTTAGGGTTTTAGTATTTTTTTTTTAGGGGTGTGTGTGTGTGGGTGTGTGTGTGTGTGTGTGTGTGTGTACGTGTGTGTATGTGTGTGTGTGTGTGTGTGTTGGAATTTGTTGAGGTTGAATGCAGCAAGGTCTACAGAGTGAATTCCAGGACAGCCAGAACTACACAGAGAAACGCATTCACCAAAAATTAAAAAAAAAAAAAAAAAATTAAAGAAAAAAAAAAGAAAGATATTAATAAAGAAGGAAAAAAGAAAGAAAGAAAGAAAAAGAGAGAGACAGAAGGAAGGAAAGAAAGAAAGAAAGAAAGAAAGAAAGAAAGAAAGAAAGAAAGAAAGAAAAAAAGAAAGAAAGAAAGAAAGAAAGAAAGAAAGAGAAAGACGTAGTGAAATTTTAGGCTCCTTGGTATTTTTGTAGCAATTTAGGTTCTTTTTAAGGGTTAATAGGGTGTTTAGAAGACTATTGGTGAGTTATATTTGTTTTTCCTTTTTTTTTTTTTCTTGGTATCTTAGGTTTATACTCAATAATAATACTCAAAAAGCATTTTCAACAAATGCTGCTGCCACAGCTGGTGATTATCATATAGAAGAATATGAATTGATGCATTTTATCTCCTTGTACTAAGGTCAAATATAAGTGGATTAAGGAACTCCACATAAAACAAGAGACACTGAAACTTATTGGGGTGACCTTGGGACAAAGCCTCCAATATGGGCATGGGGTGAAAATCCTGAATAGAGCAGCAATGTCTTGTGCTGTAAGATCAAAAATTGACAAATGGAACCTCATAAAATTGCAAAGCATCTGTAAGACAAAAGACACCATCAATAAGACAAAAATGCCATCAACATTTTGGGAAAGGATCTTTACCTATTCTAAATCATATAGGAGACTAATATCCAATATATATATAAAGTACTCAATATGGTGGACTCAAGAAAATCAAATAACACCATTAAAAAATGGGGCTCAGAGCTAAACAAAGAATTTTCACCTAAGGAATAACAAATGGCTGAAAAAAGGTTCAGCATCCTTAATCATCCTTAATCATCAGGAAAATGCAAACCAAAACAATCCTGAGATTTCACCTCACTGCAGTCTGAATGACTAAGATCAAAAATTCAGGTGACATCAGATGCTAGCAAGGATTTGGAGAAAGAGGAACACTCCTCAATTGTTAGTGGAATTCGAGCTCATACAACCACTTTGGAAATCAATCAGGTGTTTCCTCAAAAAATTGGACATAGTACTAAAGGAGGATCCCGCAATACCTCTCCTGGGCAAATATCCAGAAGATACTCATACCAGTAAGGATGCTCTACACGTGCTCTACTATGTTCATTGCAGTGTTATTTATAATAGCCCAAGGCTGAAGAGAACCCAGATGCTCCTCAACAGAGGAATGGATACACAAAATGTAGTACATTTATACAATGGAGTATTACTCAGCTATTAAATAAATGAATGTATGAAGTTCCTGGGCAAAGGGATGGACCTGGAGGGCATCATCCTGAGTGAGGTAACTCAAATAAAAAGAACTCACATGATATGTACTCACTGGATAATAAGTGGATATAAGCCCATAAATTTAGAATTCCCAAGATATAAGATACAATTTGCTAAACATATGAAGCTTGGGAAGAAGGAAGACCAAGGTGTGGATACTTTGCCTCTTCTTGGAATTGGGAGCAAGGCACACATGGAAGTAGCTACAAAGTTAGAGTTTGGAGCTGATACAAAAGGATGGACCATCTAGAGACTGTCATACCCGGGAATCCATCCCATAATCAGCCTTCATACCCTGACAAAATTGCATACACTAGCAAGATTTTGCTGAAAGGACCCTGATATAGCTGTCCCTTGTGAGACTATGCCAGGGCCTAGCAAACACAGAAGTGGATGCTCACAGTCAGCTATTGGATGGATGGCATGGTCCCCAAAGGAGGAGCTGGAGTAAGTACCCAGTGAGCTTGGGGCATCTGCAATCCTCTAGGTGGAACAAAAATATGAAGTAACCAGTACTCCCCCAGAGTTCATGTCTCTAGCTGCATATGTATCAGAAGATGGTCTGGTAGGACATCAGTGGAAAGAGAGGCCCATTGAGCATGCAGACCTTATATGCCTCAGTACAGGGGAACACCAGGGCCAAAAGGTAGGAGTGGGTGGATGGGTGTGTAGGTGTGGGAGGGTGTGGGGGGTTTTTGGGATAGCATTGGAAATGTAAATGAAATAAATATATAATAATAATAATAATAATAATAATAATAAAAATGTCAATCTAAGAGTACATAAGGAGGGACCCATGGCTACAGCCACATATGAAGCAGAGGATGGTCTAGTTGGACACGAATAAGAGGCTCCTGGTTCTGAGAAGGCTCCATTCCCCAGTGTAGGGGAATGCCAGGACAGGGAAGTATTATTTGTGTGTTGGTGAGTAGAGAGAGGATGGATGGGATAGGGGGTATTTGGAGGGGAAACCAGGAAAGGGAATAACATTTGAAATTTAATTAAAGAATATATCTAATAAAATGAAATATAATAAAATAAAATAATACTAGGGAACAATAACTTCATGGTAGAAAAAAAATTAAAGAAATCAAAGCACACAGAGGAATGCAGAAGAGCACTGCTCCCAAAGACAGCCCTGTCCTTATGATACTATAGCACATTGTTTCACAAAATGGATTTGATCATGTCCTCAGATAGGGCATTTGACTATACTATGTAGGTTATCCCCATATGATCAGAAGAAACAAATGGAAGCAAGAAGAGCAGAGTCAGAAGCAGATCTTAGACTGATGCCAAGGCAAGGCTGGGAGGCACAGCATGCTTTTGGTCTTCAAGGTTCCAGAGTGTTGTTCTCCACCTTCCTGATGCTGCAGTTCCTACAAATATATATTATCTTATGCTGTGGGGAGTCCCAACAATAAAATTATTTTTTTACTACTTCATAACTGTAATTTCCTAGTGTTAGGAATCGTGACATAATTATCTGACATACAGATAGTCTTAGACAACTCCTGTGAAAGTGTCACAAGGACTTGCAACCTATAGGTTGCCAACAACAGTTCCAGGCATGAGTAAAACTAGCTAACCCCTTGAGTTTTACACTTTCTGCCTTCTGGAATTGTACTAGAATAGATACGCTCTGTTTTAGTTGTCTAAGGATGTGATCATTTGTAACACTAACTGGAAACACACATACCAAAGTGGATAAGGGAGTCCAATTTTCCTGTCCTGGAATCTTGGCAGGTCTTAGAGTCAGCTCTAATCAAATGGAAGAGAAAGGATGCTGGATGATTCCCTACTCAAAGTCTTTGGAGACAACAGGGAGTCTGTTTGTTTCCATGGAGAATGGGGGAGGAATTGTACTCCATTATAAAGATCCTTACATTCCCTAATTTTATGCCTGCTGGCCTATTGGAGTATCCTTTGTACTTTTGTTTGCTACATGTTGTGTTCTGTGTTCATGATTATTAACTCTAGGGTTCTTACCATACTTTCAAAATGAAATTCTTCCGAGTTTGAAACCTTTCATATTTGTCCTTTGTATACTGTATGATTCTTTTAAAAAAATCAGTTTATAGGTCTTTTGTACCAACATCTAGCTTTTGGGAAAATACTTTTTATTGAAAATACATCTTTTCATTCAATTCAGAGATAAGTAAATAACATTTTCCAAACTGTTGTAAAGGGGCCCTAGGGACTTAAGGAGATCTGTCTACTTCCTTTCCATAAAGGTGAACAAGGCGTCATCATCTCACCCTGTGTGCGAAAGTCCATTATGGTTCAAAATTGCCACTTTTGAAGTCTTTAGCAAACTAAAGATCTCCTTAATTATACCTTAAATTCTGGAGAAACAAAAAAGTAGGGGATTTTGCTGTTTCACTTACAGGTGGAAAGAAAGGCTAAAAATATTACATCTTCCCCACCAGAAATTTCTGTTGGAGGGCTCCTTTAAAAAAATAAAAATAACAAATGCTTAAGAAAATTTTAGAGACGTGATCACAAAGCACAGATTTGTTGAAAATATTAAAAGATTTTTCCGGAGGTCCCTGTGTCCGCCCTTCATATTTCCAGGAGGAAAACTCCATCAGAGAATTAGAAAGGCTGAATCTGACCTTTTGTTGACCCCACTAGCTCAGTTCTCTTCAGTGGACACTCACAAGGTCATTTTAGCTGTAGAAGACACATGTGAAATGAGTGATTCCTGAAGGTATGCAGGCTCACTTTTTGCTTCAAAAGACAAAAGAACCTGAGGAAGCCACATGGAACTCAGTCCAAGCCCACTGTGATGAGAGCCAGTCACCTACAGGTAAGTGCAAAGCAGAGATCTGGATGGTTGATGGCAGGGAAATGAAATTCTTTCTTTCCTCAGGTGGTAGATAATTATCAGGAGAGGATCATTGATATTTACTGCTGTACCCCAGTCTCTGAGCAGGCTCAGATTCAGCACAGGATAGCTGTTAAGTCTGTGTGACTATTGGGCCAGATCCTTCTTAGCTCCAAGAAACTTTACTGATGGCAAAGGGGAGATATTTCTGGAGCAGTCTTCAAAACCTAATTACTTAATAACTTTGCCTCGGGGTAAGCTGAGGCCAGCCAGTATATGGCCGATCTGAGGAGCTCTGATGTTCCAGAGCAGAACGTGACACAAGGGACCAGTCAGGTCTAGGAGGAAAGGAACTAGTTTTTAGCGCCCCACCTCCCACTCCCAGTAGCATCAGTTCCTGAGGTGCCTGAGACAGGAGAGTCCCTGTTAGACCTGAAGTTGGGAAGAAGGCCACGAAGCTGACTGTTCCTGCAACATCATTATCTTTGCTGAGGACTGAGTGGCTACTGGATGGTTGACAACAAGGAGATGAGGTTGCTTCTGGGAATTGGGAAGGAGACAGAGTCGGGCCGTTGATGTGTGGAGTGGAGTTTAGCATGTGGGGTCGTTTATTACTCAGAGAAGGGGCCTTGCAAGCAGACAGACAGTACTGTGGCATTAAGGATAAAGCAAACTTTGACCTCAATGGAGCCTGTGACTTTACTAACTTTAGGATGCAAATTGCACGGTTTGGTAAGTTGAGGTCGCTTGGTAAGCAGATGTTCCCTGGTAGGAAATACTCACAGGCTGACCTCTCTCTCTGGAACCCACCATAACAAGGAAAGAACAAATTGTCTTAGGTAAAGTTGTACTCTGATGACAACCAGCACAAGGCTTGCCCTTGACAGTATGGACACACAAGAGAACTAAAATGAAAGCAAATGGCTTGATTGGGACACGGAGGGGGCATGACCTGGGTGCGAGGTAGCCAAGCTGACTAACCTCATAACGATGATGGGCCAGTTACTTGGTGACTGTGTTTTAGATTGCCTCAGATCCTAGGCGGGAAGGATCTTGATTGTTCCCTCTTAACAATCTTATGATTTATATTTCTGTCCAGATATTTTTTCATATTTTTATTGATTATTGTTAATTTCATGTCATGAACCCCAAGCAAAGTCTCTTCCTAGTACTCCTAGGTCTGCCCCCACCCATCTGCCCTACCCCCTCCAAAAAAAAAAATGATAAAAAATACAAGTCCAGTTTGCATTGCTTATGCACTTTCACACTGGAGCAAGGTCAGTCTCTCAGTGACCAGACAAAAGGACTCAGTTCCATCCAGTTTAATGAAAATTTTATTTCTTCATAGATGCATAAAACTCCATAGTTTATACATTTGGTGTGCATGTATAAATAGTGAAGAAAATTATATATAAATTCACTGGTGTGCCTTCTTCATATGGTAGTTCTAACAGCTTTAATTTAAATATTATTACCTTTTAGTTACTTTTTAAAATATTTAACTTTCAAAGAGCAATTTCTATAGCTAATGTGCTAGTTTGGTTCCCTTTGGTTGTCTTTTTCCCTTTCTTCCTTTCATCCTTGAGGCAGGGTTTCTCTGAGAAGTACTGGCTGTCCAGAACTTTCTCTTCAGGACAGGCTGTCATGGAACTCACAGAGAGTAAAAGGCCTCTGCTTCCCTAGTAGGAGGTTAAAGGCATGCACCACCACAACCCAGAAGTAGTTAGGTTTTTATCCAGCAATATATAATGTTTTTCCCCACATACTCACCAGTACTTATTGCTGTTTGTTTGATAGTAATTGTTCTGACTGCTGTTAGATCTCAATTTAGCTTTAATTTGTCTTCCTCTGATAGCTAAAGATGTTGAATGTTTTACATGTATTTATTGGTGACTTGTATGTGCTGTTTTGAGTATTATCTATTAACTCATTAACCCATCCAGTGATGAGATAATTTTCCTTAAGTTTTGAGGTTCTTTATAGATTTGTCCAGATTAATATTTTTAGAAATGTGGTTGGCAAAGTTATTATTTTTATTTTTTAACTTTTTCCTGTCCTGTAGGCTCCCTCTTCATTCTCCTTTGCCACTTGCTTCCTTTGGAGACTGGAATCTTTTACTGTCATGTAATGACATTTGTCAATTCTTGTACTATTTTTTTGAGCTATATGTGACTAATTTAAATTCCCTCAGACCTTAGACAGAAAAGAACTAAGCTTACTTCGTTTAACCTGACCTCCATCCCCATCTAGTTTACTAAATTTTTTATTCTTTATTGCTGAATAAACATAAAATAAGTTGCTATTTGGGGTCCTTTTCAGAAACTCCTTGATTGTGCTTAAAGTGGGATATTGTAATTTTATTTTCCTTTAGCAGTTTGGGTTTCAAGTGTCATCTTAAGATCATGGGTCCAGCCAGGCTTGGTGGCTCATACCTTTAATCCCAGTATTTGGGAGGCAGAGACAGGCAGATTTCTGAGTTCCAGGCCAGCCTGATCTACAAAGTAAGTTCCAGGACAGCCAAGGCTACACAGAGAAATCCTTTCTGGAAAAAACAAAAACCAAACAAACAAACAAACAAACAAACAAACAAACAAACAAATAAAAAGATGATGGATCCATTTTGAACACTTTTGGACAGAGTGAGGGACACAGTTTTAGTTTTGTTCTTTGACATATAAACACTCAATTTTTTGCCAGCCCCATTTATTTTTCCTCTTTAGTTTCTTTACTTTCCTTTTTGGGGTTTTGGGTTTTGGGGACAGCCTATGTAGTGAAGAATGATCTTGAATCCCTTTTTTCCTTACCTCTACCTCCCAAAGTACTGGGATTATCCACATCAACATTTCTGGTTTTATTACCATTTCTTGAAGACATTTTCTTGTTCATCAATGAATATTTTTAACAGCAATGTGAAAACAAAATGGCTGTAGCTGTGGGTTCAACTCTGCATCCTTTATTTTGTTCATGAATTTTCTTTATTGTGTCAGCATGTGACTGTTACTATAGCTCTTTACTGGATTTGTTGTAGTTGTTGTGGTTGTTTTTTTTCTTTGTGGAGACAGGGTTTCACTGTGTAGCCTTGATTGTCCTGGAAATCACTCTGTAGACCAGGCTGGCCTTGGACTCAGAAATCCACTGGCATCTAACATCCAAGTGCCAGGATTGAAGACATGCACCACCCCTGCCTATCATATTATTGGAAATTTAAATTGATTATTGTGATCCATCTATGCAATTTCCATCTGTTTAAGATTGCTTTGGAAAATCAGAGATGTTTTGTATTTAAATATGAATTTTTATTTTTTGTTTTTCAAGTTCTGTGAAGAATGGCATTGGAATTTTTGATGAGGATTATATTAACCTTGCAGACACTTTCTGGCAGAAGTGCCATTTTCTCAATCTTAATCTTCTAATCTAAGAAGAGGGAAATGTTCCCATTTTCATGTGTTTGGTTTCTTTTTACAATGTTTTTCAGTTTTCATCACCTTGCATAGATTTATTCTTAGGTATTTTATTTTTAAGACTGTATGGTTTGGTATTCACAATGTAGCCCAGGTTGGCTTCCAAGTCACAGCAGTTTTCCATGTATTAGTTTTCTGAATGCTGCAATTATCACAGCACAATACCCCAAACCCAGGTCTTCCTTTAACTTTAAGAATCTGGAATGAATGGAGTTCTCCCCTCCTGATTAACTTGTCCTTTATCATAATATATTTTTATATTATATTATATTTTTAATTATATTATTGGTATAGAAAAAACACTAGTTCTTATATCCTGACTATACATTATTTTGTTGAATTTATACATCTGATCTAAGAGCTTTCTAGAAGGTCTCTAGGGTTTTTTCATGTCAGATTATGCTATTTATTATTAAATTATGTGACTTCAAATTTCTCTATTTGAATCCCTTTTATTATTTTTTTCCTTGTTCTCTAGGCAAGATTCTAATCAATGTATTAAATACTACTGGAAAGAGTACATGGCTTTGTTTCTTGATTTTAGAAGGAATGTTTTCAATTTTCCACAGTTTATTGTAATTGGCTATAGGTTAATTACATATAGCCGGTAAGGAAATTTTATATAGTTTATTATGTTACACTTACATATTATAATTACATTATCAATCACTAAATTAATTATATTATTACTATATTTAAATCACATGTAATCATATTATCAGTAAATTATTAAATAAATATTATTAATATATAAATGTGTAATATATAAATATATTGTAATTTATATGATTTAATATAATTGGCTATAGGTTTGTTACATATATCCTAAATGGACATTGTTTTATATGTTTTATTTTAACATAATCATATATTATAATTATATTATTACTATATCATATTACTATAATGTTACTATAATATATTATAACCACACGTTATTATTGTATGATCAATTAATTATTAAGAATATATTATTAATATATTGATATATTGTGATTTATATGATTTATGATTATTGACTATAGGTTTGTTACATATACCCTACATGGAGATTTTTATATGGTTTATCATATTTCTCTATTATAATTATACTATTAATATTATTAATATAATATATTCTAATAATATTATTCTAACATTATAATACTATTATTAATAAATTATAATTATGTGATCAGTACATCATTATTAATTTTATAATATAAATATATAATATATATATAATACAATTTATATTAATTATTAGTGTTGGCTATCGTTTTCCTATATATAGCCTACATAGAGATTTTTATATGGTTTACCATAACATATTCCTATATTATAAGTATGTTGTTAATTATATTGTTAATATAATAATATATTCTCAGACAATTATTAATTAACCATTATTAATATATTAATATAATATAAAATTATATATTATAATTTATATGATTGATTATAATTGGCTCTATGTTTGCTGAATATAGCCTATATGGAGTTGTTTATACGGAAATCTCTTTTTTCTATCCATATTTTTTTCCAGAGTTCGTACCAAGAAGGGATGTTGAACTTCGAAAAGTCCTTTACCTCAGCTATTGAGATAATCATGTGATTTCTGTCCCTGTTATATTTGCTCTAGAAGTATGTTGATTGGAATTCTTAAGTTAAAGTCAACTTGACCATGGGTAGGGTATTTTTAATGTGTTCTAAAATTTGATTATTAAGTATTTTGTACATTATTTTTGCCTTTGTGTTTATCAGGAAAAATGGTCTAGTTTTTGTTTTATCCTCTGATTGTTGGAATCATAGTAATACCAGCTTTATAAAATGTATTTGGTAGTGCTACTTTTTTTTTCCTAGTTATTGGAAATAGTTTCAGAATTATTGCTCTTTTTTCCATAATGGTTTAAGATATTGATGGTGAATCAATCTGACCTTGGGCTTACACACATGCATAAAACCAAACACACACACTTTAACTCTCTCTCTCTCACACACACACACACACACACACACAAAACTTACACATATGAACGCACAAATTCATAATATATATATAATATACAACATATATTCAATATATATCATTATATATTTGTTAACATATTTAATATTCAAAATGTATATAATATATAACATATTATATAAGCATATATATGGATGTGTTTGTATATGCATATATTTGAACACTCTTTTTGTTTAACATAAGCACTCATAGTTGCCAATGATCATCTTGTTTTTATGTCTTAGATTCAAAACATAAGTACTTGCATTTTGATTTGGATTTTAGGGTTTTTACATTTTTTCCCAAATTCTTTAAAACTTTGCAGATAATTCAAGTACATGTTCAATGCCAGTTTAATCCTATAGTATTTTGGGAGGAGTTGAGGAGCACTGTTGAAGTCTACATGGGAATAGTTATCAGGAAGCTTTACCTTTGAGTTTTATCTTACAACAAGCTGCTGTCTTTTTGTTTTTTTCTATGAGACTGAATGAAAAAAAAAAGATAAAAAAGAATTACAAGGAGGCTATGACTGCTCCTAATTAGTTGAGAGACCTAACAGAGACAGATAGGGTGTTAGTATTGAGCCCTGGCAGGCCTGGGACTCACTATACTTATCAGGCTAGTCTCCATGTCATGGAGACTTTCCTGCCTCTGCCCCCTAAGTGCTGAAATTATTTTGTCTTACTACCATTTTACTGGTTATACTGTCAGTCTTTATGGTTCCAATGTCTTATTCAAATTTTAAGGAAGACATTTATGCTCCATACAGTATTGTGTGGTTTCCCTGCCTTTGCTTGACATCAATAACCCTGACCTAATCACGAGACAGGGACCTAGGACCTTTCCTCACTGATCCTTAAAACCCAGCTTTCTTAAGCTGTGTATACAAAAGGTGCCTCCTGAAGGTGACATATGGTCAATTGGAGCTTCAAAAGGTAGATGTGGCTAAGGAGTATGAAACTTGTATTGAAGCCAGTGTGAGGAAGAATGCAACTCCTTTGTATCTCTCAGCATTGGAACACAGCAGTGAGTCTTAGACTCTCATGTCAGGGACAGAGATTCCAGAGAGAAAAATCTAGCTCCTTCCAGAGTTACACAAAGTAAGCACAACGTGGAGAAATCTGTGTATTGGTGGTGGTCTAGCGGAGGGGGAGTATCTATGAGCTGCTAGACAGACCCTCATCTGACTCTTGCAGGCTCAAATGATAGATGCTGGCTAACCCCACCCCTGAAGTGTCAGTAAGACTTGCCATAGGCAACAAGTAGCTAGATTCTTTGCATTACTAAATAGGTCTGTTGGGGAAAGGAGGCAGCTTTCTGAGAAGGGATTCTTTTCTGATGATCTGTTAGGCCAGCACCATGAGGTGTTTGATGCATGGAGAGATTTGACAAAGGGAGACAGCAGATTAGTCAGTCTAGGAGCAAGGGACAGAAGATATTCATTCTTGGTAGCCCCAGTTCATGAAGTATCTAAGTATAAGGTGAGGTGAATGATTCTGAATAGGTCTTTGAAAGTTCCTGTGAATGGGGGAGGCAGGAGAAAGATGTGCAATAGAGAGTGGCAGTTGGCATAACTGAAGCTTGGATATTCACTTGAAGGATGGAGACCAGGTGGGTGGGACCTAGGAGCCAGGGACAGGTTGCAACCTGCCCGGGGAAGCATTGTTTGCTGTGTGTTATAATGAGAGGGCTCATAGGACTTGAAGTCAGGCAGTGTCATGGTAAAAACAATGGTGTGAATTATAATGAGCACTAGGTTTCAAATGTGTGTGGTAGGAGGTAAAAGCACTCACTGTGCAATCTTGAGTACCTAGTTCCATCCTAAAAAACCTTGGTAGTGGGAAGGAATCTCAGACTCCCAAAAGCCACCCTCTATTCATCCCATGCACCACAACCCACTTGTACAGCCATATTTTCACATATTCCTCATACATACAATGTAATAATAATATTAATATTAATATTTTTATTATTAGTCATAATAATAGTAATTTTTTCTAATAATAGTAATTGTAATAATTATAATAAATAAATCCTTATTTTGGGGATACAAGATATGAGAAATAAGGGTTTGCAGCTTGGTATGAAATGTTCATGTTGACCACATAAGAGGAGAGTACCTATTAATGTGTGATCTAATTAATCACGTAGCCTTTGACCTAGGATCACAGGGAGGAGGGTTTCTGGCCACTAAAGAGCTGGGACAGAGCTTACCAACAGATTTCTTGGCTTAGGGTCTCAGAAATATGGAGTCTAACACCTATCTTATAAATATTTAATAAGGTACTTATTTTAAAAACAACAAAATTACTAATCTGTTCTCCCAGAGCTTTGAGACACTTCACCCCAATTTCTCTTTGTAATGCTTTGCTTAGTCTTATGAAGTAAACCATGACTGTACTAAGTAAGCTTGTAGATGATTTCAGCATTGTCTACATTTAAGTGTTTATATGTAAACATTTATATGTTTCTCAAATTACATCTTGGATATGTATCACATGCTCATCTCTTGGGTGATACCAACCCAGAGGGCTTCATTTGGATGCCTAGATATCTAGATCAAGGAAAGTAGAATCTTCTAAGGGTTCCATAGAGGCTTTTCCTCTTCCATGTGCCTGGATACTATAATCCTTTCAGGCTCCTTGTAGATAGGCTCATAATTGTATCTGAGTCACCAATGCACAGGCTAGGTATCTCTTCACTTTTGCAAGGAAATGTTACAGGGGAAATCGGGTTGAGGTCATTTTCATGGCCAGTCTTTTAGAGAAGATGTCAAGAAAAAAACTGCTTTAGGAAAGGGAACAGAAACAGGAAGGAAGGAAAAGAGTCACTGAGGGGGAGAGGGAAAAAGGGTACAAGGGCAGAAGTTGAAATCCAGCCAGAGAAAGAAGCTCTCCAATGTCACAGTAGTCACAAGCCCTGAAAGCTGGGGAGACCAGTCTTTGAGCACTTTCAATGAATTCAGTGACTCTAAGATTTTTTTTTTTTATCTCAACCCTCATCATACCAAAGGGAAAGAATAATACTACTCTCTCTCTCCTAAGTTCCTGTGGGAGATAAGCACACAGATGTGTGAGGGATGTTTAGAATAGGCCCTGTCTCCAGATATGGAGTGAACTGAGTATTGATTTCATAATAGGAACTCCTGAGATATTTTTTATGACATTCATCTCCTCATATAGTGTTTTTTTTCCTTCGAGAAAAACTATTATGAAGGTTATAGCAAAGACAAACTGGTAGAGGTGGGCATGAGTTGATTCCACTTAGTGGGTGTGACAAGATCAAGAGAGGAAGGGTTGACTGCAAAGGTTACTAATGGACATTCAAAGCTGGAGGGCTTTCTCAGAGAAACTGTAGCTGTTCCCCTTTTGGGGACCTCCATTCTTTTGGAAACACTTGGATACCATTATTGTGTGAGGAGTGGGATTAGATGCCTGCACTCTTTTAAAGTTTTAATGTTTGTATCTTATAATTGTGTATGGATTTTTTATGTTCCTGTACGCATGACTGACTATATACATACATGCATGCCTGGTATCTGGAGAGGATAGAAGGGTTTGTTGAATCCCCTTGAACTTGATTACAAATGGTTGTGGGCACGGTGTGGGTGTTGAGAATGAAACCTGGGCCCTATGTGAGAACAGACAGTACACTTATCCTAAGAGGCAGTGTTCTAGTCATGTGTCTCTGCAGAAGGATAGGTGTTCCCAGCTGCAGTCCATGGGACTGCTCAGAACATGGCTTCCTAATAGCAGAGAACATTCTGCAGGGATACTTGCGGGTAGGAATAAAAGCTTCCAGCTTCCACTAAGTCCAAGTTCAGTAGCCACACAGGCCAGTGGCTAACCTACTAGAACGCACAGTTCCAAGGAGTCTGCAAAAAGGATTTGTGGGCATGCTTTGTATAACTTTTGACATCTCTGTGCAGAGTTGGATGTGTACACTTATGTTTTGGTGAAGAGACCATGTCTGGCATCAGGTTCTGAAAGCTGAAAGGACAGGAACCATATACACGTTAGTTATCACTCCTGTGTCTCCTTTCTCACGGAGGCCTCCTCTCTGCTGCAGGTGGCCCAAGGAAACACCTGAGACCTGAGGCCCCAGGACCAAGAAAGAGCCGTCCAGTGGGAAAAATGGAAGCACCCATTAACTCTGCCCCACAGGGATCCTCTACTCAGCCTTGGAAATATGGCAGCCTGTGAAGCCTTCGTCCAGCGCTTCAGGCAGTTCCAGTATGATGAAGCAGATGGGCCTCACGAGGCTTTCTGCAAACTCTGGGGACTTTGTTTCCAGTGGCTGAAGCCTCAGTCACACTCTGTGGAGCAGATCCAGACTCTGCTCCTGTTGGAGCAGTTCCTGTTTATTTTGCCCAATACAAACACCAAGACCCAGAAGTTCAGCCTGGAAATTAGACAAAGATTTCTTACCCTGATAGAAGACCTCAAGAGAGATCACAAGAGGCCAGAATACAAGGTGAAAATTGGTTGTGGTTGTTTGTTCTTAGTCCAATAATGGAGGCAGGCAGCTGGGTCGGGATGAGCCATTCTGTCTCTGTGTCATTCCACAGCCCCTAGCCTTCCACAGAGCCCTTTAAACATTCTCTTCTGCTGGATTCAGCAATGAGGTCACAGAGTTTCCACAGTTCCTGACTCCATGCCCACTCTACAACACCCAAATGGCAATGCCTCATTTATTATCAGTAAATGAATTTCTTGAGCAGCATCACTTACTACAATTATCTCTGTAGTGACGAGATATGTATTGCTTGGATCTTTATGGAACAGTTTGAAAAGGCAATGCCAGATAGTCTAGAAAACATATAAAAGGAGGGAACGGGAACATAGTTTATTATAAACTGTTATTGCTTCTGTATAAATGTGCTTGGACATTGTTATACCTGAAGACACTTCAAATTGTCTTCCATGAAATGGTTCCATGCCTATATCTCTGATTACTCACTGTGGTAGGACAGTTAGAAGTTAACATTAAATTTCCTGTGCTATATACTCTTTCTTTGTCATGTGTTATCCTAAAGTGGATAGATGCTTTTACCTCCCTGTAACTACTAACCAGCAGCAAAGCTATGAGCTTTGGTTAGGGTAAATAAGGACAACAAATGTGATGCTATCCCTCCTGTTAAGAATTCATAGAACATCTAAGTGACAGGAAAATATGTAACAGTATCTGGTTCTTCCTTGGTTTTCCTGATCTGCATGATGAATATAGGGGGGGGGGTGTAGATGTCTGAATTTGTGAGAGCTTAGGAAGAGCTTTCCATCATGAGTGATACACATCACTGGCCCATTAAATTCCAATAGCAGTTCACATTAGCATACCCAAAAGGCCTGAGAAGGAAGGTAGTATTGCTTTGTTCTCAGAACCACTTCTCAAAGCCTCTGTACAGGGAAGGCTTGGATGTACACTGGACAGTGTCTGTGGGAGAGCAGCCAGCTGAGATTCATGACTTCAGCATGGGACAGGTGCTGCTTTGCAGTTGCTTCAGCTTCAGGGCAGTTGACTAAATGGACAGGACTCTGCCAAAGGACTCTGCCTCCTGAAGGTAGCATGACTGAATGGTTTTGCTTTCTTCCTGTCTTCCTGATTTGTTGAAAATAGAAGATGTCATCTTCAAGGGTCTAGACATGTCATGACCTGTCTAGGATCCACATGCCTCCTCCTGCTCTTGAGTAATTGAAATGTGGCCATTTAGGTATAAATCTGTTGTGAGAATGGAATGTATTTGACCCCACTGTCTCCTTTATGTGTGTTGTCTGTAGTGGTTACTGGAAAGGTAAAAGCTCCTCCCATTGCTCCTGGCCAATGATGTACTTCCTGTGAGGTAAAAGGAGCTGCATTTCAGTGGAATGATGGGTTCTGAAATTTTCTTCAGATCAACATGTGTGACATACTCCTGGAAGAAATGATGTAGATGAGTATGTTTGTTACACAATCCAAAATACCTGTGAGTCTACCCAAACTTCAGATAATAGAACCTGTCCAGGAGATCTCTGAGATCCCAGCACAAGGGCCACTGCAAAGCAGTTTCCATGGTCCTGGCCAAAGTCAGACCTTTCTAACTATTGGTTGGCAATCTCCTTCCCCTCCTGCTCTTTACTTCTGTTTGAAAGCTCATGTTCTATGATAGAGTTGGGACAAGTTGGCATTTCAGTTCTCTAAACATAATAGACATGGTCAAATTTCCTCCCAAGTTACCTTCAAGCCTGTATTCTCCAGTCATAAATTATGCTGTGCTAGTTTTTGCTTCACTCAACAACTACTTTAGTTCTCCACAAACAGTTGGATGTCAGCCTTGTGACAAGAGATCTGGCTGTCCACACTCCCTTGGTAGGCAGAAGAAGGAGGCAG
>NW_028227277.1:8937205-8974705 GCF_978045245.1 Mus caroli
CTAAGTTTCTGGGCTAATATCCACTTATCAGTGAGTCCATATCATTTGAGTTCATTTGTGATTATGTTACCTCACTCAGGATAATACCCTCCAGGCTCAACCATTTTCCTAGGAATTTCATAAATTCATTCGTTTTAATAGCTGAGTAGTACTCCATTGTGTAAATATATCACATTTTCTGTATCTATTCCTGTTTTGAGTGTCATCTGTTTTCTTTCCAGCTTCTGGCTATTTTAAATAAGGCTGCTATGAAAATAATGGAGCATCTGTCCTTCTTACTGGTTTGCACATCTTCTGGATGTATGCCCAGGAGAGGTATTTTTCGGGATCCTCTGGTAGTACTATGGCCAATTTTCTGAGAAACCGCCAGACATATTTACAGTGTGGTTGTAAAGCTTGCAATCCCACCAACAATGAAGGAGTGTTCCTCTTTCTCCACATCCTCGCCAGCATCTGCTGTCACCTGAATTTTTGATCTTAGCCATTCTGACTCGTTTGAGATGGAATCTAAGTGTTGTTTTTATTTGCGTTTCTCTGATGATTAAGGATGTTGAACATTTTTTCAGGTGTGTACTGGCTAGTTTTGGGTCAGCTTCACACAGCTGGAGTTATCACAGAGAAAGGAGCTTCAGTTGGGAAATGCCTCCATGAGATACAACTGTAAGGCATTTTCTCAATTAGTGATTAAGGGGGGAGGCCCCTTGTGGGTGGGACCATCTCTGGGCTGGTAGTCTTGGTTCTATAAGAGAGCAGGCTGAGAAAACGAGGGAAAGCAAGCCAGTAAAAGAACATCCCTCCATGGCCTCTGCTCAGCTCCTGCTTCCTGACCTGCTTGAGATCCAGTCCTGATTTCCTTTGGTGATGAACAACAGCATGGAAGTGTAAGCCGAATAAACCCTTTCCTCCCCCAACTGGCTTCTTGGTCATGATGCTTGTGCAGGAATAGAAACCCTGACTAAGACAAGGTGCTTCTCTGACATTCAGTATTCCCCAGGTGAGAATTATTTGTTTAGCTCTGAGCCCCATTTTTTAATGGGGTTATTTGATTTTCTGGAGTCCACCTTCTTGTGTTCTTTATATATATTGGATATTAGTCCCCTATCTGATTTACGATAGGTATAGATTCTTTCTCAATTTGTTGGTGGCCTTTTTGTCTTATTGACAGTGTCTTTTGCATTGCAGAAGCTTTGCAGCTTCATGAGGTCCCTTTTGTCAATTCTCAATTTTACAGCACAAGCCATTGCTGTTCTATTCAGGAATTTTTCCCCTGTGCCCATATCTTCGAGGCTTTTACCCACTTCCTCCTCAATAAGTTTCACTGTCTCTGGTTTTATGTGGAGTTCCTTGATTCTCTTAGATTTGACCTTATTACAAGGAGATAAGAATGGATATATTCACATTCTTCTACATGATAACCACCAGTTGTGCCAGCACCATTTGTTGAAAATGCTGTCTTTATTTCACTGGATGGTTTTAGCTCTCTTGTCGAAGATCAAATGACCATAGGTGTGTGGGTTCATTTCTGGGTCTTCAATTCTGTACCATTAGTCTACTTGTATGTCACTATACCAGTACCATGCAGTTATTATCACAATTTCTCTGTAGTACAGCATTAGGTCAGGAATGGTGATCCAACCAGAGGTTCTTTTATCCTTGAGAAGAGTTTTTGCTATCCTAGGTTTTGTGTTATTCCAGATGAATTTGCAGATTGCTCTTTGTAATTCGTTGAAGAATTGAGATGGCATTTTGATGGGGATTGCATTGAATCTGTAGATTGCTTTTGGCAAGATAGCCATCTTTACAATGTTGATCCTGCCAATCCATGAGCATGGGAGATTTTTCCATCTTCTGAGATCTTCTTTAATTTCTTTCTTCAGAGACTTGAAGTTCTTATCATAGAGATCTTTCACTTCCTTAGTTAGAGTCACGCCAAGGTATTTTATATTATTTGTGACTATTGAGAAGGGTGTTTTTTCCCTAAATTCTCTCTCAGCCTATTTATCCTTTGTGTAGAGAAAGGCCATTGACTTGTTTCAGTTAATTTTATATCCAGCTTCTTCACCGAAGCTGTTTATCAGGTTTAGGAGTTTTCTGGTGGAATTTTTAGGGTCACTTATATATACTATCATATCATCCGCAAAAACTGATATTTTGACTTCATCTTTTCCAATTTGTATCCCCTTGATCTCCTTTTGTTGTCTAATTACTCTGGCTAGGACTTCAAGTACAATGTTGAATAGGTATGGAGAGAGTAGACAGCATTGTTAAGTCCCTGATTTTAGTGGGATTGCTTAAAGCTTCTCACCATTTACTTTGATGTTGGCTTCGGGTTTGCTGTAGATTGCTTTTATCATGTTTAGGTATGGGCCTTGAATTAATGATCTTTCCCAGATTTTTTATCATAAATGGGTGTTAGATTTTGTCAAAAGCTTTCTCCACATCTAATGAGATGATCATGTCGTTTTTGTCTTTGAGTTGGTTTATATACCGGATTACATTGATGGATTTCCGTATATTAAACCATCCCTGCATCCATGGAATAAAACCTCCTTGGTCAGTATGGATGATTGCTTTAATGTGTTCTTGGATTCGTTTAGCGAGAATTTTATTGAGTATTTTTGCATCGATATTCATATGGGAAATTGGTATGAAGTTCTCTATCTTTTTTCAATCTTTTTGTGGTTTAGGAATCAGAGTAATTGTGGCTTCATTGAATGAGTTGGGTAGCGTACCTTCTACTTCTATTTTGTGGAACAGTTTGTGCAGAATTGAAATTAGATCTTTGCAGGTATGATAGAACTCTGCACTATACCCATCTGCTCCTGGGCTTTTTTTGGCTGGGTGACTATTAATGACTGATAATATTTCTTTAGGGGATATGGGAATGTTTACATCCTTAACTTGATCTGGTATCTGTCTAGAAATTTGTCCATTTCAGCCGGGCGTGGGGGCGCACGCCTTTAATCCCAGCACTTGGGAGGCAGAGGCATGCGGATTTCTGAGTTCGAGGCCAGCCTGGTCTACAAAGTGAGTTACAGAACAGCCAGGACTATACAGAGAAACCCTGTCTCGAAAAACCAAAAAAAAAAAAAAGAAATTTGTCCATTTTGTTAAGGTTTTCCAGGTTTTTTTAGTGTAGCCTTTTGTAGAAGGATCTGATAGTGTTTGGATTTCTTCAGGATATGTTATCTTCCTTTTCATTTCTGATTTTGTTAATTAGGATGCTGTCCCTGTGCCCTATAATGAGTCTGGCTAAGGGTTTATCAATCTTGTTGATTTTCTCAAAGAACCAACTCTTCGTTTGGTTAATTCTTTTAATAGTTCTTCTTGTTTCCAGTTGGTTGATTTAGCCCCTGAGTTTGATTATTTCCAGCTGTCTAATCCTCTTGGGTGAATTTGCTTCCTTTTGTTCTAGAGCCTTTAGATGTTTTGTCATGCTGCTAGTGTGTGCTCTCTCTAGGTTTTTTTTTTTTTTTTTTTTTTTTTTTGGAGGCACTCAGAGCTATGAGTTTCCCTCTTAGAAATGCTTTCTTTGTGTCCCATAGGTTTGGGTATGTTGTGGCTTCATTTTCATTAAACACTAAAAAGTCTTTAATTTCTTTCTTTATTCCTTCCTTGACCAAGGTATCATTGACAAGATTGTTGTTCAGTTTCCTTGTGAAGATTGGCTTTCTATTATTTATGTTGTTATTGAAGATCAGCCTTAGTCAATGGTGATCTGATAAGATGCATGGGACAATTTCAATATTTTTATATCTGTTGAGGCCTGTTTTGTGACCAGTTATATGATCAGTTTTGGAGAAGGTCCCATGAGGTGCTGAGAAGAAGGTATATCCTTTTGTTTTAGGATAAAATGTTCTGTAGATATCTGTTAGGTTCATTTGTTTCATAACTTCTCTTAGTTTCACTGTGTCCCTGTTTAGTTTCTGTTTTCACGATCTGTCCATTGATGAAAGTGGTGTGTTGAAGTCTCCCACTATTATTGTGTGAGGTGCAATGTGTGCTTTGAGCTTTACTAAAGCATCTTTAATGAATGCAGCTGTCCTTGCATTTGGAGCATAGATAATCAGAATTGAGTGTTCCTCTTGGAGGAGTTTACCTTTGATGAGTATGAAGTTTCTGTCCTTGTCTTTTTTGATAACTTTGGGTTGGAAGTCGATTTTATTCGATATTAGAATGGCTACTGTAGCTTTTTCTTCAGACCATTTGCTTGGAAAATTGTTTTCCAGCCTTTCATTCTGAGGTAGTGTCTGCCTTTTTCCGTGAATTGTGTTTCCTATAAGCAGCAATATGTTGGATTCTGTTGGGGTAGCCAGTATATTAGTCTATGTGTTTTTATTGGGGAATTGAGTACATTGATGTTAAGAGAAATTACATAAAATTAATTGTTGCTTCCTGTTATTTTTGTTGTTTAAAGTTAGGATTCTTTTCCTGCAGCTGTCTTCTTTTACGTTCGTTGAAGGATTACTTTCTTGCTTTTGTTGGTATTAGTTTCAGTTCTTATATAGGTGTTTTCCCTTTATTATACTTTGAAGGTCTGGATTCATTGAAAGATATTTTGTGAAATAGGTTTTATCATAGAATACTTTGGTTTTTCCATCTACAGTAATTGAGAGTTTTGCTGGGTATAGTATCCTGGGCTGGCATTTGTTTACTCTTAGGGTCTGCATGCCATCTGTCCAGGATCTTCTGGCTTTCATAGTCTCTGATGAGAAGAATGTTGTAATTCTAATAGGCCTGCCTTTATATGTTACTTGACCTTTTTCCCTTACTGCTTTTAATATTCTCTCTTTATTTAGTGCATTTGTTATTCTGATTATTGTGTCGGGAGTAATTTCTTTTCCGGTCCAGTCTATTTGGAGTTCTGTTGGCTTCTTGTATGTTCATGGGCATGTCATTTTTTAGGTTTGGGAAGTTTTCTTTTATAATTTTGTTGAAAATATTTGCTGGCCCTTTAAGTTGAAAATCTTCATTTTCATCAACTTCTATTATCTGTAGGTTTGGTCTTCTCATTGTGTCCTGGATTTCCTGGATGTTATGAGTTAGGATCCTTTTGCGTTTTGTATTTTCTTTTTTTTTTTTTTTTCTTTTAGAATTTTTTTTTTTTTTTGGCTTTATTTAGCCACTGCTTCCCATCTCGAAAGGTGTATTTTAAATAAGTAACTTTAATCTGACACAGCTGAGCCTTTTTAGCTGAGGCTCGGTCTTCTGTTGCCCAGAATTCTTGTCTAGATCTTGTCTTTTTCTTTTTCTCTTATCACTGTGGCCAAGATTCTAGTCAAATTTCTCTCTTGTTTACGATCCCTCTTATCTTCTCTTTTTTTGCCTCTCGCCTCTCTCTTTCTTTCTCTCTCTCGCCTCTCTCTCTCTCTCTCTCTCTCTCTCTCTCTCTCTCTCTCTCTCTCTCTCTCTCTCTCTCCGTTTGAAATATGCCTTTTATGCCTCTTACTTACTGGTTTTACTCTAAATATTTTTCATTTGGGGTATCTCTCTCATCTCGGACCTCTCTAATCTCTTTTATCACTATTTTTACTATTATCTATTTCTCCTCAGTCTGCCGATGCTTTGCTTTTTCTTACAGTCTAAGCTCACCTTTTTCTAGACCTCTTTATGCATTTGTCAGAGCCTGGTGATTAGACTTGTAGGTGCTCTTTACCTGGGACAGAAGTTTTAAGTGGGCAGATGTCTCCCTTGCGGTTAGCAGCTTAGGGTGAGACCACCCTAGAAGAGAAAACATGTGAGGCAGGGAAGGGAAGGCAGCTCTCAAAGATGGCTGCACCAGGCCAACTTGGGGATGCAGGGGAAGGCTGCAGAAGAGGAGACTCTAGTTGGCCCTAGGAAGCCAGGAGAGGTCAGCGCTGGGGGACCCCCCCCCCACAGGCCTCGCCCCTCTTTCTTTTCTTGCCCGTCTAGGTGGTGAAATGTGTGGTGGTGGTGGGGCAGGCATCCCGTGGAAACCTCCATATTGGTGTTCCTGGGCCACAGTTTCCCATGTAGCGCCTTGTCTCGGCCAGTGCATGCCACTGTTGCTGATGTTCTCAGTCCGGCCCTGTAGCTGCATGCAACTCCAAGGGGTCTTTCGGGTTTCCTGGGTCATGCAGATCTCCATGGAACCTCCAAATGAAAGAACCTAGTGGGGAAACACCCACTCAATTCCTGTTCGGTGTGCATCCAAGAATCACGAACAGACGACCATCTTAATGTAAAAGCATGAGGTAATTTAATGACAGAGCTCCAGGCCGACACATATCTCCCACAGGAGACAGAGGTGTCTACCACATGGTGGAGGCATAATAGAGGAGCTCCGGGTCAAAATTATCTCTCGCAGAAGACAGTGGTATCGACCTGTATTATCTTTGATTGTTGTGCTGATGTTCTCTATGGAATCTTCTTCACCTGAAATTCTCTCTTCAATCTCTTGCATTCTGTTGCTGATGCTTGCATCCAGATTACTTTCCTAGGGTTTCTACCTCCAGCGTTGCCTCACTTTGGGTTTTTTTTTGTGTCTATTTCCCTTTTTATGTCTTGCATGGCTTTATTCAATTTCATCACCTGTTTGGTCATGTTTTCCTGCAATTCTTTTAGGAATTTCTCTGTTTCCTCTTTAAGGTCTTCTACCTGTTTAGCTGAGTACTCCTGTATTTCTTTAATGAGTTATTAAAGTCCTTATTGATGTTCTCTACCATCACCATGAGTTATGCTTTTAAGTCCGGGTCTTGCTTTTTGGATGTTTTGGGGTACCCAGGACTAGGTGATTGGGAGTGCTACTTTCTGATGATGGTTAGTGGAATTGAGTTCTGTTAGTAGGATTCTTATGTTTGCCTTTCGCCATCTGGTAATCTCTGAAGCTAGTTGTTATAGTTGTCTGTGATAGGAGCTTGTTCCTCAGGTGACTCTGTTAGCCTCTATCAGCAGACTAGCTCTATCCTTAGCTTCAGTGGTCAGAGTACTTTCTGCAGGCAAGCTCTCTTCTTGCACAGAAGGTGGTCAGATATCAGTTGTTTGAACCTGCCTCTTGGCAGAGGTTGTGTTCCACTCACGAGAGGTCTTAAGATCCCGTGGAGGGTCCTGTGAGAAACTTGGGGGTGTCTGGAAACTCCACGTGAAAGGAACCCCAGTGCTAGGGTGGACCGGAAGGAACATTTGCCCCTGTTTAGGCTGGGTTATCTGCCTCCCTAGTTAATGCAATCTCAGGTCCTGCACGAATGGATTGGTGCAGACGCTGTGTTCCACGCACCAGAGATCTTAGGATCCCGTGGGGGATCCTGTGTGCATCCTTGTAGGTGTCAGCAGACTCCATGGTCAAGGCACCCCAGTGCTGGAGTGGACCCGAAGGCTTAATTTATTTCTTAATTTCTTCATATTTCATTTCTTTTCTTTTCTTTTCCTTTCTTTTCTTTTCTTTTCTTTTCTTTTCTTTTCTTTTCTTTTCTTTCTTTCTTTCTTTCTTTCTTTCTTTCTTTCTTTTTTTTTTTGAGTTTTTTTGGAGACTGTTTTTCTCTGTTTATCCCTGGCTGTCCTGGAGCTCCCTCTGTACACCAGACTGGCCTTGAACTCAAAAACCCCCTACTTTTCCTCCCCATAGCTGGGTTTAAAGGCATGGGCCGCCATTGCTTGGCAACACAAAAACTATGAAACACCAAAATTAAAAACACTCAAATTTTAAATAAGTATTCAAGAACCTGAATAGCAAAATAACCTAAGAAAACCACTAAAATGCAAAAAAAAAAAAAACAATAAACAAAAAATAAAAAAAAAACCTGAAGGATAAATAGAACCTCAAAACCCTAAAACACACTAAAATCATTTAAAGAAACAGAAAAAAATACTAAAAATACACCAGAAGCCTGAAAAAAAAAGACAAAAAACACTCTAAAGCACTCTTCTAAAAACCCTACAAACACTAAAAAAAAATCCTAAAAATCTTAAAAAAACACACAAGAAGCCAAAAATATCAATAAACTTATTTTTTCTTAGTTCCTTCCTTCCTTCCATCCTTCCTTCCTTCCTTCCTTCCTTCCTTCCTTCCTTCCTTCCTTCCTTCCTTTCTCTCCCTCTCTCTCTCTCTCTCTCTCTCTCTCTCTCTCTCTCTCTTTTCTTTCTTTCTTTCTTCTTCTTCTTTTTTTTTTTTTTTTAAGTTTTGGAGACTGGGTTTCTCTGTGTAACCCTGGCTGTCCTGGAGCGTCCTCTGTAGACCATGATAACCTTGAACTTTTAAATCTATCTACCTCTGCCTCCCAAGTGTAGGATTAAAGGCAAGGTCACCACTGCCTGCTAACACTAAAACTCTTAAACCCCAAAAATATAATTCTTAAATTAAAAAAAAGAAAAAAAAAAAAAACCTCAAGAAAACAAAAAAATAGAAACAGTAAAATGCTAAAAATACCCTAAAGCCTAATAAGAACTGAAAATCACTAAAACACCGGACCAAGTAGCACTCTGAACCCAAAAGAAGGGGCTCCTCAGCGTCCCTCCTCATTCAGAAAGCTTGGATGATTGCATTGCTACCTCAAGCAGAACTTCAAAGTGAGGAAGATCAGAACTGGCCAGTGCAGGCACAAGGACAGCTTCTCCACGGGCTCTGGACTGGCCCTTGCAGGCTTGACGACAGCCACTTTCCAGCTGAGGACTGACCCGTGCAGGCACAAGGACACTCACTTTCAAGGCTCAGGACTGGCCCATTCAGGCATGAGGACAGTCTCTCTCCAGGCTCGCGACTGGCCCGTGCAGGCATGAGGACAGTGGTTCTCGAAGTTTGCTTGATTCTTGAGGCCAATGGCCACTCTAGTTCTGTGTGCTTTGCCTTCAGGACATGTTCACAGTTCTAGGGAGAGAGAGCCTCTCTCAGAGGAAGCTGCTTAAGCGTTTATTTTATTTATTTATTTATTTATTTATTTATTTAGCCTCGAGTAACCATTTGCAAGTACATTCGCTGCCCCTTTCATGGGCAGTGGCCCATTTCATGTTTCTTGAACAATGTCCTTCACAATTAAATGGCCAGATGTGTGGAGAGGAGGCAGCAAGCCTCAGCCTGGACTTTACCCTCTGACCACAGACCATCGGTTTCCCAGCCTCCACAGCCTGGGACCCCCTTCACTGTCCCCCATCCTGATGGTAACACTTTACCCCAACAGGGTCAGCACTTGACTAGCAGAGACCCGAGGGACTTTGCTACTCCGGGGCCCCTTAGACCAACTGGGTAAAAGTTTAGGTGCCCAAATCCCTATGAAGACCAGAGATTCAAAACACCTGATGCGCATGTGACAGAAAAGCTACTGAAACTCAAAGCTCTTGTCAAGGCTTCGGCCAAGAAGAGGACCTCGGACCCTCTGAAGGATCTAAAAAAGAACAAAAAAATGGACACTTACACATCCTCTGAAGGTTCCTGAGAGCACGAGTCACCCACTGACCAGGGATACCAGACCATCTGTTTTACAGCCCGCCACCAGAAAAAGAGTAGCCTCCTCTTCTGTGCCCATCCCTGGGAAGGTGACAAGAAGCCAGTCTATATCCACTGTGTTTGAAGAACCTATGGATTTTGACCAGTTGTGTGCCAGAGTACCTGCAACATCTTTTAAACATGGGGCAGGAGATGTCAGTCAAAAGTTCAAAGAAGATCACACAGTGCATGGGCCATCTTCTGCTGGACAACATGGACAGGTAATTTCCCTGCACATTCAAGGTTCCCCAAACCCTTCCCGATTTAGCCAGGAAGATCTGGGATCTTCCACTTCTCCCCAAGATGCTCAGGGACTGTCGCTATCCACCCAACATGCTCAGGGACTGTCCCTATCAACCCAAGATGTTCTGGAACTAACCAGATATTTCCAAGAGTCTATGGGACATTCCACTTCTGCCCAAGCATCCCAAAGACTTCCCACTTGTGCTGAAAGGAAAATCATACATGCTTCCTCTTCCAGAAGGAGTTCTAAAAGGATGTCCCCTACCCTACATAACTCTCATCTTTCCAATTCTCCTCCAAAGCATGTTGGACAAGACTCCTCTGTTCAAGGGGACCTACCACAGGCCCCATCAGACAAGGAGGGATCCAAACCTCCTTCTCCCAAAGGTAACGTCAGAGATTTCTCCTTTGTCCCAAATGCACCGAGTTCCATCTCCTTTCCCCAAGAGAGTTCAACATGTTTGACAGCTGCCAAAGCAGAGCATGGAGATAAGTCCTGTCACAAAGACAGCCAAAGATGTTCCCCTTCTCCCCCAAAGTGCTCTATGCAATCTGCTTCTCGTAAAGTTAGTGTGAGACCTGACCCTGCTGACCAAGGGGATTTCAGAACTTCCCCTTTAAACCAAGAGGGCTTTCAAAGTCCTCTACCATTAAAAAACGGGCTCGGATCATCTTTTACAGTCCAAAGGGAAAGAAATGCAAACATGATTCCACAAGTGAGCCTCAAACCGCTCATATCTGCCCAATCAGAGACAAAAATGTCCACACTTATACCAGGAGCTCAAGGACCTTTGCCATCCTTAGAAGGGGCTCTTGAGAGTTTCACACATAGGCTAGATGTGATAGAAACTCCCGAGTTGTCCAAAGGGACTCTTGTGCCTTCTGCACAAACACAAAGTGAACTAGAACCATCAACATCTTCGCCAGGGGTTCTGAAAACTTCTCTATCTGTAAGGGGGCCACTAGGATTATCCGCCTCTATGGAAGAGCATCAAAGACATGTTCTTAAATCTGCTCTCCCACAGAAAGGAAGATTAAATCATTCTCCTGCTATGAAAAGTGACCCTGAACATTCTCATTCTAGCAGAGGACTGAAAGATGCTCTCTCCAAACAATGGGTCCTCAGAAAGTCCCTATCTGATCGTGAATTATTCAAATATCCCCCACCAGCCAAAAGGGCCCTCCTGACTTGTCATCAGGTCCCAAACAGCCGAGATTCTGCCAAAATGCTTCCAGGGAGCCAAACAAGCTCCATCTTTGTAGAGTGTGCTGAGACCATACAACCCTCCATGCAGCCCTTGGGGGCGCTGGTACATTATGTATCTGTAGGAGAGGCTGTAAAGAATTCCCCATATACACCAAAGATGCTAGGATTTCCAAAACCTGTACAGGATTCTCTGAGTATTACCCTATCACATAAAGGGATTGTAGGACAGGATACCTCTACAAAAGGAATTATAGCCACAGTCCCAACTTTAGAAAGGACTTGTGGTTGTGACACATCTACAAAAGATGTTCTAGGACAGATTCCATTTGTACAGAAGGTTCTGGATCCAATCCAATGTGAACAAGGTGCTATGGGACGTGATTTGCACACACAAGAGTCTGTAGCATCCTGTACAGCTAAAGAAGGGAATTCCTTGGATTCTACCTGTGCACAAGAATCCATAGGACCTCCCCAAATTTCACAGGAGACTATGAGAACTACCCTATCTCCTCAAGAGGATCAGCCATCTTCCCCAAATACACAAGATGCTATAGATTCTTATCCACATGGACAAAGGGCTGTTGGTCCTTCTCCATGCCAACACATGTCTCCAGAATATCTTCCAAATGCCCAGAAAGCTCTGGATTCTACTTCATCTTCCCACTTGTGCTGAAAGGAAAATCATACATGCTTCCTCTTCCAGAAGGAGTTCTAAAAGGATGTCCCCTACCCTACATAACTCTCATCTTTCCAATTCTCCTCCAAAGCATGTTGGACAAGACTCCTCTGTTCAAGGGGACCTACCACAGGCCCCATCAGACAAGGAGGGATCCAAACCTCCTTCTCCCAAAGGTAACGTCAGAGATTTCTCCTTTGTCCCAAATGCACCGATAATGCGCTGGTACATTATGTATCTGTAGGAGAGGCTGTAAAGAATTCCCCATATACACCAAAGATGCTAGGATTTCCAAAACCTGTACAGGATTCTCTGAGTATTACCCTATCACATAAAGGGATTGTAGGACAGGATACCTCTACAAAAGGAATTATAGCCACAGTCCCAACTTTAGAAAGGACTTGTGGTTGTGACACATCTACAAAAGATGTTCTAGGACAGATTCCATTTGTACAGAAGGTTCTGGATCCAATCCAATGTGAACAAGGTGCTATGGGACGTGATTTGCACACACAAGAGTCTGTAGCATCCTGTACAGCTAAAGAAGGGAATTCCTTGGATTCTACCTGTGCACAAGAATCCATAGGACCTCCCCAAATTTCACAGGAGACTATGAGAACTACCCTATCTCCTCAAGAGGATCAGCCATCTTCCCCAAATACACAAGATGCTATAGATTCTTATCCACATGGACAAAGGGCTGTTGGTCCTTCTCCATGCCAACACATGTCTCCAGAATATCTTCCAAATGCCCAGAAAGCTCTGGATTCTACTTCATCTTCAAAAGGCCCCGTGGAACCTGTTTTGACCATCAAGTTGGCTAAGACACCTGATACTTCTAGACAGAAGTTGTTATCCCCTTCTCCAGCTGAAGAAAGTTTTCTTGGAAATTCCATGAGTATACAAGTAGGGCTAGAAATCTCCCTACCTGCCCAAGAGTCTCTTAGATCTCTCAAATATGTCCATGATGCTCTAGGAGAGGCCACATCTACAGAGGTAACTCTAGGCCCTTCCCCTCATTCTGAAGCCACAGTCAAGTCTTGCACAGGTACACAAGACACATTAAGACCTTCCCCATCTGTGCAGATGTGCATAGGATCTACCATATCTGAACAGGGCACTTTACAATTATGCAAGTCCCATTTTAGCAGAAGTTCTGGAGTCTCCTTTGTCAAAGTGTTGTTGAATGTAATATGATTATTAGGATGTTTGGACGCACATACAAGTAATGCTACTCATCTTCCGGAACTGCTGTTAAGAACAGAAAGATTATACTATACATGTCATGTATTATACCTTTTAGAATTAGACTATTCCTGACAAGTCTGAAATTCCTAGAACACAGTTTTACCTGTTTGCACAGTACATCTATGAACTGATTATATATATATATATATATATATATATATATATATATATATATATATATATATAGTGTGTGAGTGTGTGTGTGTGTTTTGTGTGTGTGTGTGTGTGTGTGTGTGTGTGTGTGTGTGTGTGTGTGTGTGTGTGTGTGTTTGTAGCAGTGGTGGCCCATAACTTAAATCCCAGCAACTGGGAGAAACAGTTAGAAGGATTTTTGAGTTCAAGACCAGCTTGGTCTACAGAGGGAGTTCTTGATCAGCCAGAGAAACCCAGTCTCTAAAATCTCAAACAACTAAAATCAAGAAACAATGTCATGTACTCTTTCCAGTAGTATTTAATAAAGTGAATAGAACAGCAATGGCATGTGCTGTAAGATCGAGGATTGACAAATGGGACCTCATGAAACTGAAAAGCTTCTGCAAGCCAAAAGACACCGTCAATAAGACATAAAGGTCACCAACAGATTGGGAAAGGATCTTTACCTATCTTAAATCAGATAGGGGACTATTATCCAATATATATAAAGAACTCAAGAGGGTGGACTCCAGAAAATCAAAGGATCCCATTAAAAATTGGGGCTCAGAGCTAAACAAAGAATTCTCACCTGAGGAACACCGAATGGCTGAGAAACACCTATGTTGAATAGAATTGTAGTTTTTTTTAAAGGAATTATTATTTAATATTTTAAAGGAAATTATTATTTTTTAAAGGAATTATTAAATTTATTATAATTTATTTATTTTTTCCCTAGAGAGCAAGGCAAAAAAAATAATAAAAGTGATTCAAATAGAGAAATTTGAAGTCAAATAATTTTAGTAATAAATAGCATAACCTGACACGAAAAACCCCTAGAGACCTTCTAGAAAGCTCTTAGATCAGATGTATAAATTCAACAAAATAATAGAATAGTCAGGATATAAGAACTAGTGGACAGCATCATTGGTTGAATTGGAGAAAGACTGAAGGAGGCTGACGTCACAGGCCCCTCCCATGACATGCATTTCCTGCCCTGGGCCTGAGTGACTGAAAAGCCTTGACCCCCTGGCCCCGACCCCTGCAGCTGACTTCTTGCCCCTGGACTTCGCCTCTCTGGCCTCCATCAGAGGCTTCATCATTGACTTCAGGGCCCTGGGACTCCCCCTGCACCTGCTTGTCATATTTAAATAAAAAATATCCCATGAGTTCCTGAACAGAAGGGATTTTTATTTTTTTATTTTTATTTTATTTTTATGAGAGCCCATTGGGTCAAAGGGGTACATTTTATGACCTCGATCATCACTTTATGAGTCTTCAAATACTATAGCACATTGTTTCACAAAATGGTTTTATAATTTTTGGGGTCTTTTTAGGGTTCTTGAGGTTTTGTTGAATTTTCGGGCAATTTTTAGGGGTTGTACCTCTACCTCCCAAAGTACTGGAATTATTCACATCAACATTTCTGGTTTTTTAGACTTAAGGTTTTTTTGTGTCTTTTTAGAAATCTACAGATTTTTTATTATTATTTTAGGTTGTTTAATGCTTTTTAAAAAACATACCTAAACCACATGATCATCTCGTTAGATGCTGAGAAAGTATTTGACAAAATCCAACACCCATTTATGATAAAAGCTGTTTATCAGGTTTAGTTTCTCTCTGGTGGAATTTTTTTTGCTTCTGTTTGTTTCTTCTTAGATTAGCAGACTAAGATTGTGAAAATGGCTCTTTTGGAAAATCAGAGGTCTTTTGTATTTAAAGAACCCATATAATGGCAGAATCTCTCTGTCCCTGTCTCTGTATCTGTCTCTGTCTCTCTGTCTAAGTCTCTGTCTCTGTCTCTCTGTCTCTCTGTGTCTCTCTGTGTCTCTCTCTGTCTCTCTGTCTATCTCTGTCCTTCTCTCTGTCTCTTTCTCTGTCTCTCAATCTCTCTGTCTCTCAATTACTCTGTCTCTCTGTCTCTCTCTGCCACTCTCTGCCTCTCTCGGTCTCTGTCTCTGTCTCTCTGTCTGTCTCTGTCTCTCTGTCTGTCTCTGTCTCTGTCTCTGTCTCTGTTTCTCTCTCTCTCTCTCTCTCTTTCTCTCAGGCTGCCTAAGAATCAATATTTCTCTATTGCTTCAGTTCTGTGCTCCCTGCCATGATGATTGACCAAAGTTCTGACGCTGTATCCCATCGTCCAAATAAATGCTTTATTTTCTAATAATAGTCTTAACCATGGTGTCACTTCACTGCAATAGAACAGTGACTAAGACAGGGTCAAGCCAATAAACAGTGTTTCCTGTTATCACTTCAAGTTCCTATATTTGGCTTCCTAGGAGATAGTCTGTAACCTGTAAGCAACTAACCCTTTTATTCCCAAGTTATTATTGATTGTAGTATTCTTTATGGTGAGAAAGAAGCAAACTAGAACAATTACCTGTCATATAGGTACATGAGTACATCTTACCTTTAAATTAAAATGAAACGTCTATACATTATTGTGTGTGGTTATAGGATAAGTGACAGTGATACTATTGGACATTTTGCTTCTGTAAGAATCTGTCCCACTTACTGTTTCTATTGTTGTAAGGATACACCAGGTCCATAGAGGAAACTACACAGAAAAGTTTTTATATAGTTTATACTTCCACATTGCTGTTTATCACCAAAGAAGTTGGGACAGAACCTGAAAGAACACAGGATCATGGAGCCAGGAGCTCATGCATAGGCTATGGAGTGGTGATGCTTATTGACTTGATCCTCAAATCTTGCTTTCGTAAAGTGCACAGGACTACCAATATAAGGATTTCACCATGCACAATGGACTGGACAGTCTCCCACCAATTAAGTAAATGCTTGGGAGTTAGATCATATGAAGGCATTTTCACAACTGAGGCTCCTCCTCTTTAAAGAATTTAGATCTTGTCAAGTTGCTATGAAACCAGTGTGGCAGTCTGAATGTAGTTGGCCTATGAGGTGGTGTGGACTTGAAGGAGTAGGTGTGTCCTTGATGGAGGAAGCATATCATTCTGGGTCTTTAAAGCTCTGTCCAGTGTGGAAGACACTCTCCTCCTCCCTGCATGCAAAACAAATCTTTTCTCCTGGCTGCAATTGGATCAAGATGCATAACTCTCAGATTACACTCCACCACCATGCCTGACAAGACACAACCCTGTTTCCTGCCTTGATGATGGTGGATTGAACCTCTGAACATGTAATGAATGTTGAAAAGCGCTCATGAAATGTTGTCCCTTATGAGAGGCCTTGGTCATGGTGGCTTTTCAAATGAATGAAACCCTAACTAAGACAACCAGCTAGTACAGAAACTCTCCCAGATATCAAAATTAATCAACAATAGAGAGTATTTTCAAGTCATGCAGCATACAAATTTATTCAAGAGAGAAAAACAGCAATGAATGAGTACATGATAAGCCTCCCTCAAAGAGACACTCTTAGAGTGCAGATCTGGCCAAGGTAGACGCCCATGAAGCTCAGGGGCTCCTCAGGAGAAGTGACCTACCAAGTGGGCAACCTCAAAGCATTTGAAACCCATGACAAACAGCAGAGGAAAGATGTCAGCACAAATGCATTCGATACACCTTCTATGTTTTCTGAGAAGGAGGTCACAGACAAGTAAAAGACTGAAATTTCAAGGGCATAGACAGGTTGAAGTAGCACACAGATATGTAGATAGTCATAAGTTTGGTGGAGAGCCAGGTGGAACAGACCAGTGTGGGAGATTTTGATGGTCATCTGGGTCATTCATCACAGATATCCAAAAGATCACAGGATTCATCAGAGGCAAAGAGTGCTCAGGGAAGGAACACAGGATCTATTCAACACCTGAAATTACCTAACAGCATAATCATTTTATTTTCTGAATTACTTATTTGAACTGATCATAAAAAAATCATGGTGTTTATGATGTTTTAGGGAGACTCATATATATATACTCTTAGATTTGGATTCACTATTTATTCTGGTAAAATTTACTCTAAGAAACACACACACACACACACACACACACACACACACACACACACACACACACACCACATCCTTCTGTAATGACTGGCTGGCTATTTGTTAAGAAACAAAAGAAGACAATGTGGATATGGCACAAGTTTGACTATGTAAATGAACTTTCTATTCTTCGTGAGTCTCCTGCTTCATTTTGTGAGAATTCCTTCTTTGAATGTATTTATCCCTCAGTGTCCTCTACTCCTTTGTGTGTCCATTGTTCTTTTTAAAGGTCACTATCAATTTGATCTTTCTTACCTTCATCGTGGTTTCTTTTCTGCATGTAAATAATGTATTTCTTAAAATAGATATCTTTATGGGATTAGAGAGATGACTCTAAATCCAGACTAGATTTGGTTTCTTGAATTCATATCCAAGGCTCAAAATCACAACTAATGGCAGCTCCAGGGGACCCAACAACTCATATCTCTGTGGTCACCTGCACTCACGAGCACATGTCCTACCCTCACACATATAAGAAAAGATAAAAATATTAAAAAGAGAGACACGTTTCACTAGACTTCATTATTCAAATGAAACCTGATACTCTCTAATTGCTGAATCTGTTTGGATCATTTTTATGGGTTACTACTTATGTTCCAAGGCCAAATTCCTTTTATGTGTCACTCTTTCACCAACTTTGTTCTTCCTCAGACATCATACCAGAGATTCTACTGATGTTATATCCTTCTCCCCTACTTAATAAACATCCTTCTTTTGCTGCGATCCCTGCTCCACCACATCCCATCTCCAATTCCAGTCCTCCATACAGAGCAGAGATACAAAGTCCTATTAATTTTACCATGTGTGATATCAGATGTATGTACTGTTCTTCCACCATATCCCATCTCTTCCACCAAAGTCTTCCCTCACACCATGTCATATCACACGTTTTAAATTTTAGAGCAAAACAAATTTTATTGGCAATCATACTGGGTTTGTCAAAGACACTTAAGTAGATAACTCAGGAAAACAAACTTTTTTTTTCCTATTCTACAAGTTTATGGGCCTGTACTTTTGTGATTTTTTCACCTTAAGGAGTCTTTGACACCAGATTATAGACATAGATCTGGAGATCACCATGAAATTTGATAAAGTACACAGAAGGATTGGCAAGAATTTGGTAAACAACCTTTCCAAGATTTTTGGAACCATCCTCTCTGGTGTATTGCACCCAGTTTCCTATTAAGAAGTCACTGTTATCATGTGATGTCACCTCAGCATGAGGAGTCTCTGGAATGATGTCAAGGTTACCTTCATCGTAGTCATCCAGGAGCTGATAAATGTAGAGGACCGGATCCTTCTTGTAGCTAATGTAAAACCAGTCCTTCATGACTGGCACCTGGGCTAGCACCATCCCATTCCAGTTTTCCTCAGAGCCATGCTTTCCCTCAAATTTGTGTTGTACCGCTCTGCCAACCAGGCTTCTGGCTAGGTGGGCATCCCTTATCTGAGGAAATACTACATTGTGAGGCAAGACCTTAAGATTTAAAATCCTCTCATCACTGAGGAGCTCCTGTCCATAGACGCTGTCAATACCATCATACTTCAGCAAATAAAGAGAAGGGTTTGTTGGCAGTTGATCTAGAACTATGGCCTTCCAATGGCTGACAGGTTCATTACCTTCCTTCCAACTGTGAGAAATTCTGCAGCCGACAATAATTCTCAGGGCCTGGGATGAAGGCATCCTCCTCCTCTTCTTTTTGAGGGATGACATGCTCATGCTCTTCAGAGGTATTGTCTTCTAAATGGTTGTAGAACTGGTGTAGTAGGCCACAGCAACCCTGGTCCACTGTCTTGTGACTATCATTCTTTGTTCAATCATCATACTTGGCCATTATCTGGGTTTGAAGATCTTGCCTGTTTAAACCAGAAACAATGCTGTTGCCTCTGTCATAAATATGCGATCTTAAAGGGCAATGGGTGTGGGGTGCGAGAGAATGCTGGACCAATGCTCTTCTTTAAGAGAACTTCTGGGTAGGTGAAGAAGGCTATGCTAATCAGGTGTGTGCTTCTAAAGTCAATTTTATCAAAATAAGAAGTTCATAAGCCAGCCATTATGGTGCATGCATTTATTCCCAGCACTCAGGAGGCAGGGTCTGGCATTTTTCTGAGTTAGAGGCCAACCTGGTCTACAAAGTTAGATCCAGGGCAGCCAGTAATATACAGAGTATTCTTGTTTCAAAAAGAACAAAAACAACAAAACAAAACAAACAAACAAACAAAACAAAGAACAAAATAACAAAAAATGAACAAAGAAAACAAACGAATAAAAAGAGAATTTAATAGGAATTGGTCGTGACCTAAGTCTTTAATCCCAGATTTCAAGGGGCAGTGGGAGGCTGACCTTTGTGACATCAAGGCTAGCCTGGTCTGACAGCCATAGCTACACACAGAGAAACTCAAAATAAAATTAAAGAAACAAATAAACCAACGAACAAGGGATTCCAGGAAATGAACATAGGGAAATTAACAAGTAATTCTCTAGAGCTCAGAATAACATACTCAGATAAAATTTTCTTCAGCCCTGAGCTAATTTTCCTCTGCTGAGGAAACTTTCCTTAAATGGGTAGGTCAGTGTGGAAGTTGGTATGTCTGTTGCCCTCAAGGATCAAGCAGAATAGAATTAAAAAATGAGCCAGAGTTGTCACCATACCTCTCTTGTATTTGCATGTTCTGAGCTAGGTGGCTACTTTCACAAATATCTACCTAGGGAGAGAGCACACAACTGGCCTTCTGTATTGTGTCTCCAGATCCAGTCCCAGGCATATTATTGAAGCCATTGCATCTCCGACTTCAATAAGATCTCAACAAGTCCATGCCATATCAGCCATTTAGAAGTAATATCTTCTAAAATGCACATGGACAAAGGGGAGTTTTGGCATATTAGTGGAATTCTGAAGGAGATATTGTTAGCAAGGTTAATAAACTCAAGAGATCAAATAACCTAAACCATCCATCCTCCTAGATCCCAAACATGGGAGAAATTAGAATGTACAGTTACTCACTGTAGGAGGGAAAACATATAGCCTTAAGGAGCCATGAGAGTCCAAGATACTCCATAAATATACATACCCCAAACAAATGTCCTAGTTTTCAAGATTCTGTCTTCTGAACCAGGCCAGGCACCAAAAGCCTCTGGAACAACTTTATGGGTCAGGAGCTGACCTGGCATTCACACACCACTGTGAAGATACTGAACCCAGCTTCAAGGAATTCTAGTGTCTCCAAGTGGAATAGATGTGCAAACTCTGACCAGTGCTCTGTGACATCACCCTATCTCAGCTTACATCATAGAACCTCTATCAGGCTGGTTTTGTCTGGAGTTACACTCAGAAACTTTGAGCATCTAGAATTTACATTTTTATATGGCCTCCTAGAAATCCAAAATAAATCCCTACAAAAATGGCCTGATTACCTGATTCACATTCTGCCCAAGTAGATTCACTCTTGTATCATTTTTATTGTGTATTTGTTTGTTTGTATGTTTATTCGGGTTTTTTGGGGGAAGTTGTTTCTATTTTCCTTCGTGAAAGTCTTCAGTGTCTGACACACCAGCATTCTTGGTGGTTATTTTCCCTGTAACAATCTTCCCCTTGGTTATCTTTAAGCTGTTCTTGGAATCAGAAATGTTGCCAGACACTTGAGGCAACACACTGGATAGCACACTATTCATTTTATCAAAACCCACAGTTAGAGGAAGACAATTTTTTATTCAAAGAAAGCTGGAATTTGACAGGATTGAATACCTTGTATTGAAGCCAATGGCAACCATGAATTATGGATTCTTTGCAAAGTGCAAGGAAATCATAGTCCTTGGGCCTGCTTACAAATTTGAGATAAACTTAAAACAACATGATATCTAACAGTAACATGTTAAAGTTCTTTAAAATTTACCACCATTTCTGGTTACAAGGAATTTCATAGATTGAATGCAGTAAAACAGGATGAAATAGATAATGTAATTTTATTTTTGAAATATGGGTTGACAGAATACTGGACACAGGTAAGTATGGAATTTACTTACAAATTAGAGGGCACTTTAATTGTTCATGCCACATAGATCTTCAGTTCTTCAAAAAATCTTTTTCAGTCTCCTCCACTGTCCCCACCACACTGTACATCCTCTTCATAGTGGATGACACCTACTAATTAGTTAGACTCTTCCAGCTCATCCATCAACAAAAGATCATTCCTTACAGATGTGGCCACATGTCAGTGTGATGGGAGGCAGTCTTCCTCTGAGGTACTATCTTCCCAGTTTGATTTTTGTTCCAATAATAATCTAAGAAGGACCACTAAACATCCATATTATCAATGTTGGTTGTTATACTGTGTGAAATAGACAAGCTATGGAGGAAATATAGATGTCAACCACACGATGAATTTCTTAAAATGAGAGAGAGAGAGTGAGTGTGTGTGTGTGTGTGTGTGAGAGAGAGAGAGAGAGAGAGAGAGAGAGAGAGAGAGAGAGACAGAGAGAGAGACAGAGACAGAGACAGAGACAGAGACAGAGACAGAGACAGAGAGACAGAGAGACAGAGATAGACAGAGACAGAGACAGAGACAGGGAGACAGAGAGACAGAGAGACAGAGAGACAGAGAGACAGAGAGAGAGACAGGTATTTCTCATCTAAGTTTACTAGTGAAGGGTTTTGTTTTCAGAAAGAATAGATGGTAATGGGAATTATGTTAGGTGAGACAAGCCAAACTCAAAATGACAATTGTCAAATTATAATTTTAATAAGGCACATTAAATAAAAGGAGATATTTTGAAAGTGTATGGGCAGCAGCAGGGGGGCTGAGCAGGTAGAAATGGAGAATAGTGGGGAGAATGAAGATGGTTAAAGGACAGTATAAACCTGTGAAAAGAGTCACAACAAAGTCCAGTGACTTAAACACTTAAAGCACATTGGTATTAAGTAGAAGATTCTAAATGATGGTTTGATTAAATTGGGAATTTTAGCTTCAAGATACTATAAAATTTATTTTTATGTTTCTACTCTCATGTGGATGTTGCATTTTGGGCTAGATATGGTTGACAGGATATGGCAAGGTGTTTACTTCTTTGTATATCATTATTCACCCTAAACACATGTCACTCACTGGGCTGCCATGCTTTCATAGGGAAGGAAGTAGCTAGAGATTTTAAGTGTACATGAGGTAGAAAGAAAAATGCCCCCACATGACTATAGATTTTCCTTATTCACCTTCATATGTTGTTTGAATGTGTTTCTCCAAATGTAATTTTCTGTAGACTAATACTCAGGTTTTAATATATTAGGAAAAATTGGACTGGGTCAGGAGGGATAGGACCTACAAATAAAAATCAATGAATAATGCTGTCATAGAAAAGGTTTAATTATGACAGGGAGTTTGGTTCCCTCTTTTGTCTTTCTAGCCCATTGGATCCCTTCTGTGATTTCAACATCTCACTAGAATTTCTTTATCTACTGATAGTGTCTTCTTCTTGAATTTCCTGACTCCTGAAAAGAAGTCTTGCAAAATAGGCTTTATTATATACTAGAAATTAGTGTCATTCTTTTGGTCAATACAACTTGTATGATTATGTCTCAGAATCATGATCAACTGAACCATAGGGGAAAATAATTAGGCTATTTGTGCTCACTAAAGACGAGATGAGTTCAGTGTTATCATGTGTTTTCTTCATGAAAGAAAGCTGCATAGTGAGTGAGAATAGATCAGAGAGGTACAGCCCAGGAGGGACTCAGCCATCTGGTGTTGGCCTTGGAGATATAAAGGGACACTACATAAGGGATCCCTAGGAAGAGTGCCAGCCACTGCTTTTAGCTAGTAGAACTATTTTTAGAATCACCATTTTCTAGATTTTAAGAGATAACTGGATTACTTTAATTTACTAAGTAAGGCCATTTGATACATCAGTGATCATCAACAAGCTGTACAGGTGTGGAAAGAAGTTTGGGGACTCAGAAGAAGCCTGTTCTTGAAAAACCCTCTGCGTTCAAGGGAGGGAGACATCTACCCAGCAGCACTAGATAAACAATATACATTGGTAATGGTACCCCCATCGTGTCTAGACTAATGGTTTTCAAACCATGGGTTGAGACTCCTCTCAGTGCTCAAACAACCCTGATACAAGTGTCCCATATCATATATCTTGTTTATAAGATATATACATTACAATCAATGACTATAATAAAATTATAGTTTGAATTTGCAATGAGATAACATTACGATTTGGGAGCTGTGTTTTAAAGGGCCACAATATTGGGAAAATTGAGTACTACTAGTCCTGACTCTTCAAAAGCATGTGATTCAGGATCATCTGGAGGAATAATCCCCTTTACTCAATCTGATACTCCCGGAATACATCACCCAAAATTGTGAAAGTTAAACAGCTGCCTTACCATAGACTATAAGCAGGGCATGCTCTCATCTTAGATTTCTTGTAATTTATTTTATTTTATTTTATTTTTAGAATTTAAAGGGTTTTTTTTTTTTTTTTTTAGAACTTTAGCATTCTCTTTAGGGTTTCAGGTTTTTATTTAGGGCTTTAAAGTTTTGTTGGTATGTTGTACATCGTTAAAGGGTTTTTTTGGATTTCAGTGTTTTGATGGGTTTTCAGCTTTTTCTTTTTAAAGGATTTTAGGTATTTTATGGTTTTAGTGTTTTTTGTGTCTTTTTAGTGTTCTTCAGTTTTTCAGAATTATAGGAATTTTCTTAGTGATTTAAGATTTTTTTGAAGTTTTTTTTTAAAAAGAAATTTCATGGTGTTTTCTTGTTTGTATATGTTTTTTAAAGAATTTTATTGTGTTTTTAAATTTTTGGGATTTTTTTTGGAGCCTTAGGGTTTTTTCTTATAGTTTTACATTTTTTTTTAGGGTTCTTGAGGTTTTGTAGAATTTTAGGTCTTTTTTAGGTTTTTAGAATGTTTTAGGATTTCTTAAGAGTTCTTGTTTTGTTTTGTTTTTATGTTTTATATGGTTTTTTTGTTGTTGTATTTTTGTTTGTTTGTTGTTTTTTCTTTTTTTTTTTTTACAGCTTTAAGTTATTTGAGGGATTTTTGGTTTTTGTTTTAGTGTCTGTAGGGTTCATGGGTTTATTTTTGTATTATAGATTTTTTTTTTTTTAATTTAGGATTCTTTTTAGGATTTCAGTTTTTATATTTAGGTTATTAGGATTTTATACATTTTTAAAAGTGTGTTTCAGAGATTTGGGGAGATTCATGGTTTTGATGTATTTTAAGTGCTTTTAATATATTTTAGGAGGTTTATTTTTAGGATTTTAGGGTTTTTTGAGGGGGTCTTTTTATCATTCTTGAGTTTTAAAAAAGAATTTTGGATTTTTGGTGATTTTTTTAAAGCTTCATTTTTCTTTTTGTTTTTGTCTTTGTTTTTGTTTTTAATTTTATGGTTATTAGGGATTTTTCAGGTTTTTAAAAAAAGATTTAAATGTTTTTTTTTGTTGTTGTTTAATTCTTTAATTTTTTTTTAGGGTGTCAGGGTTTTTTTTTTTTTTTGATTTTTAAATAATTTTAGGGTTTGGGGAGCTTATGGTCTTTTTTTTTTAATAGTTATTTTTAGGGCTTCTTTTTACGCTTTTATAATTTTTTCACTGTTTAATTTTTTAGTTTTTTTCTGATTTTAGGGATTTTTATGTGTATTTTAAAAATGAGTTTAATTTTTAATTTTTTAGCTTTATAAGGATTTAGGAATTTTTTTAGGATTTTCATAAAAATCTTTAGGGTTATTTTGGGGTTTTGGGGGTCTTATGTATTTTGGAAGTTTGTTTTTTGATTTCTAGAGATTTTTTTTTTTGTTTTTAGTTTTTAGAAATTTAAAGTTGCTTTGTTTGTTTGTTTGTTTGTTTGTTTTATTGTGTTTCACGGTTTATTTTACAGCTTTAGGGTGTTAGGTTTATATTGTTATTTAAGATTTTTGGGTGTCTGTGTGTGTGTGTTAGGGTTTTTTTTGGAATTTTAGGGATTTTTGGGGGGGTTAGGTTTTTCTGAATTAAAGAATTTTTTTTTAGAATTAGTGTTTTTTAGCATTATAGGTATTTAGGTTTCTTTTTTTAAGATTTCAAGATTTGGGGGGGAAAATTCAGGGTTTTTTGAAAAATTTTTTAAGGAATTTTTTTAGGGTTCTAGAATTTTTTTTTAGAAATTTAGGGTTTTTCAGGGTTGTAATTGTATGTTTTTATTTTGTGTTTCTCTTGTTTTTGTCGTTTGTTTCATTTTAGGGATTAGGGTTTCCTGGTTTATTTTAGGGTTTAATGTACATTGTAATGTTATATATATATATATATATATGTTTATTTAAAGGTTATAGATTATTGTTTTTGAGTATTGGTTTTGCGTTTCTGGTTCCGAAGATTTTATTTTATTGTATTTATTTAGTTATTTATTTTATTATTTTTTTTTTAGAAATGTAGGTTTTTTTTTTTTAAGGAATTAGGGTTTACTTGTTTATTTTAGGGTTTTAGGTTCATTGTAATGTTTATATATGTATATATATAACATAAATATATGTTTATTTGAAGGTTATAGTGTTTTGTTTTTGAGTATTGTTTTTGGGTTTTTGGGTCCTAAGTTTTTATTTTATTTTATTTTATTTTATTTTATTTTATTTTATTTTATTTTATTTTATTTTATTTTATTTTAGAAATTTAGGGTTTTTGTTTGTTTGTTTGTTTGTTTGTTTGTTTGTTTGTTTTAGTGTTTTAAAATCTGCAAGTTTTTGTTTTGGTATTTGTTTTGTTTTTTGTTTGTTTGTTTGTTTGGTTTTTTAGGAATTTTTTTAGGACTTTAAAAAAAATTAGGGTTTTTTAATGTTTTTGAATTTTTAAAAAAAGACTTTAGGGTTATTTTTAGGGTTTTATGGATTTTTTAGACTTTCAGGTTCTTTTCTTTTAGAGTTTTAGGGTGTTTTTAGATTTTTGAAAGTTTAAAAAAATAATTTAGGGTTTTTTGGCTTCTTATAGGGTATTTCTTTGTTCTTTGTTAAATTCCCCCTCGACCCCTTCCTATTCCCCAGGATGTATGCTTTAAAACCAGACACATCAGCCTAATAAATGGAGACTTAATAGGACCCTCTGCTTGGTTTCTAGCTTTTCTTCCCCTTCCAATCCCATTTCCTCCCAGGTTTGCAGTACCACTCGCACCGATGTATAACTGAACCCTATGGGACTGGATAAGGGGCACCCAATGTGAGGGCGAGTTTTGGATCTTATTTCCTTCCAGTGCAGGTTCCAGAGAAGTTTGTCCTGACCCCAAGAATTTAGAAGTAGTGAAGGACCCCTTCCACTGCTCATAGAAGAGAGAAAAGTCCTTGGTGAGTTGATTCATCTCCACTCCAGGAACTGGGAAACAAACTATCAAAGGAAGCAGCCTTTATAATTTGCTTAAAGACAGCTCTCATGGAAAGAGGAGTTAGAGTTAAAAAGTAAGATTTGATAAACTTTTTGTTTGTTTTCATAGACCAGGCATGTCCATGTTTATTATAGTTGGAGCAGAAATACATTGTAAGAAATGGAGAAGAGTAGGTAGAGGACTAAATGAAATTTTGGCAAAGCAGGGCCTTGATGTGATGCTGTCCCTGAGAATTTATTTACTTATTGGAGTTTATTCCGTGATTTGGTATAAAATGCAGCTGATGATCCAGAGAAACAGCACCTTTTGTCAGTTGCAGAATATTGTCTCTATCCCTTGTCTCAGGAAGCTTTAGAGGGCTCCCTCCCTACTACAAAGCCTCCAAAAGTTGCAGACAGGTCTGAAGTCCCACAGGCTGCTCTTTATACACATGTCCAGGTAACCACTTTGTCTGAGCAGCCCACCCTGGGCAATCCACCACTGATCAATCCAGTCTTTAAGAAATATTTGGCTTAAAGCCCTTTAATTTCAGAGGACTCAGACACTTTAGAGAAAGAGGTAGTTCGCCCAGTAAACCTGAGCTGCTGTCTTGCTTCAGACCCTCCCTGCAGTGCCCCTCCCTATCTGCTGCCTATTAGTGCTTCTGCACCATGGTGTCAGGTTTACAGGTTTCTATTCTCATTGCTGCTAAGGATAAGCTGGTGTCTCAGGTAGCAGGATTACAAGAAGTACTAAAGCTACAGCAGCAGTATGCTCGCCTTTCTAAAGAGCTAGCTTCACTCTAAAATTGCTTAAAACAGACTATCCTGGTTCCTTCTCCAGCCGCAGTCTCAGGAGGCATAAAAAAGAAAGCTCAGTGAGCCATAAAAAACAAAACATTGGGTTTCCTTGTAATCACTCTCTCCAAGAGAAATGCTAGCTGTGACCTGCCCACTTCTATGGCGGAGGAGCAGCCCCAGCCACCAGTGCCAAATCTCCTTCTGCAGAAATAGGGCCTTTAGAAGTGCCCCATGCTGATTTCTCTGTAGACACTAACAGCGAGGGTGGAGAAGATTATGAGAGTGATAATGAAGTAGAAATCAAGAAGAATTAACTGTCCCTATTCAACAGACAGAGCTTTGTAGGCTAAGTTTTAAAGACTTAAAAGAGCGTAACTCTGCGGTTAGAACTTATGGTCCATCTGCCCCTTATATGCTTTCGCTCCTAGAAGCGAAAGTAGTGATTGGATCAAAGATATTTAAACTGTGTTAATTCGAGGATAGTTTTTCTCATGGAGGGTTGATTTCCTCAATAGGTGCCAGACCATTGCAGTAGCTAATCAGAAAAACCCTCTAGTGCCTGGACTGGCTGGACCTTGGAAAAGCTTTCTGGTCAAGAAAAATATTTGGCTAAGGCCAGGCAGAAATTGCCCAGTGGGTCTCTTGGCTCAAACTGCTAACACAGCATTGGGAACTTGGCATGCTATTCCTATGAAAGGTTCCATTATTTCCCCTTTAACTAAAATCATTCAAGGAACCCAAGAAGACTTTAGTGAATGTGTTAGTAATTTGCTTGAGGCTGCAAAAAGGACCTTAGGTCATGAGGATGTGAAAGAACCTAGTGGGGAAACCCCCACTCAACTCCCGATTCAGCGTGCACCCAAGAATCACAAATAGAACACAAAGACTTGATGTAACAACACGAGGTATTTTAATGGCGGAGCTCCGGGTCGAAACGCATCTCACACAGGAGACAGTGAATTAGACCAAGAGGCTTGGAAGCTAGGGGTTATTATAGAAAAAGAGTGGGGTGGGGGGGAGGAATTGGCGCGGTTTCACATGATTGGTCCATTTAAACATCAGCAGCCAGAGGTCAGAGGGGTGGGAGATAGGGAGGCAATGGGCCTGCCCTGGCATGTCCTGGTCTGTTCTGCTATGTTCTCAGCCCCAGGTTTCAAAGCTCACAAACAACACTTTGGGCTATTTGACATACATTACATGAATCACATGTCTCAAGTTTTATTTCCTTTCATTCCCCTCTTCTTCTGTTTAGACTAATTCTAATCATAGAATTTTAGAGATTGGTGTCCCCTAACTCTTCATTTACCTGAACTATATGTTGATATTGTCTCTGAAGAACCATGAGTTTTACTGTATCAATTCTACTCTGGATGAAAGCCATTCCTCTATTTATTATACAGGGGCCGAAAACTAAAGGTAAGGATATCATAAGGATTGGTCCAGCTACAGCGGAAATCAAAGAAGTTATCCAAGATGGTCATAATTCAAACCACATCTCAAACCACCCACTTTGAGCATTCCATTCCCGTTTCCTTCACTCTAATCTTTCAGTTTCTGCATAGAGTCTCTAACTCTTCCTGTATGATCTGCATAGAAGCAACACTCTTCTTTAAGGGCGGCACACAGTCCTCCTTCTTTTAGGAACAACAAATCAAGGCCTCTCCTGTTGTACAAAACTACCTCAGACAGGGAGGTCAAAGATTTTTCTAAAGCATCAATGGACTTCTCTATTGCCATTAGGTCTTCATTGACAGCATCCCTCAAAGACTGAATTAACCTGTCTTCCTTCTATCAAAGCTGACACTTCTGTCCCCACTCCTACTGCCATACCTATTCCCATGAATGCAGCCAGGGTTAAAGTAATTGGTTCTCTTTTCGACCACGGGCCAACATAGCTTTCTTCTAAACTGGATGCAGGGTGATAATATATGTGGGGTAACAGCTAGATCATGACACAAAAATCATGAGTTGAATTAAAAACCTTAGTTGATACACAGGGAGTAAGTCCTGTATTGCAAACCCACCATTCAACCGGGGAAGATACAAGATAATAATTAGCTTCCGTTCTGGACATGGACTGAATTTGTCTGCATAGGTGTTTGTGAGTGGAAGGTGGGGTGCCTATACAGAGATCTGGACTCCTCACAGATACATCAGTCAGGGTCAGTTTTTGTCCTGTTCCCCAAGAGCAGGAAGTATGGCTGCTGATTCTGTTGAAATCTCCATTGAAGGCAATTTCTTCATAATAAGGCAGAACCGAGGACAGGGATAGCCAGCAGTCCTCAGTAGCCCTTGGATCAGTTCTATTAAGGGCATAAACAGCTCCTCTCACTCGGTTAAACATCCTCTGTCTTGTTGAAGGAATCGCCGTGGTAATAGTTAGAGGTACCTGAGGAGTGGGAGGTTAGGTGATAGCAGCCATACAAAGGGGGTCTGCAATCAATGGAGTACGCTGAGTAATAGTATGGGTGAAGGGTGTGGACTTGGTTGGGGGGCCTAAAGGATTGTAGGGGGTCTCTATTTTTAATCTGATAGTGAACAATAATCCATCATCATATCTTTCCTTGTAAATCCTAAGACCCCAGGTATACCCTTTTGTCCATCCCAGAGCTCTTTTTCCTGGTTCAGTAAAGGTGACACGGCGTGGATGGCACCAGTCAGTACACTCATCTAGGTCAAATCCTCCAGGTATATAAGACGCTAGGGAATAGTTGGCTGTTACTCTAATATAGTCCCAGCTTGAGGAGGAGGGCTTCCAGTGGGCTGTACCTGAAGTCTCGCAACCCCAGCTCTTGCAAAAGAAGTCAGCCTTACCTCCACATGTTGGATTAAGGGATTGACTTTGGTGGGACCTGGGACAGACAAAGAAGGGATGGGTTTGAAGCATACTTCTATCCCTTTGGTTAGAGCAACCACCCCATGGGTCTCTCAAATGTTTTTCTACGTACGGACGGGGTGTTAAAGGTGCCCTCTGAATGTCAGAGTACCCCTCCAAGTCCCATCCAGTAGGGGCTCCTATAGCCAACTTACAGATGTCAGGGAAAAGATCAGGCCACCAAGTCCACAGAGGGTGTACCTTGGCGATTGTCCATACAGCCCTACCCCCCTCATTGAGTACCTCCCACGTTTGTTGAACAGGACTGTGGGGGTTGAAGTCCATTGGGATCACTCCTACAAAGCAGGCACAACTTAAAAGGGTTAGTAGTCTTCTCCAAAGTTCACTCATCATGGCTGACTCCAGGGGGTGCTCTCTTGACGTGGGATGCATGGACCCAAGTGGGGATTCCTTCCAATTTGATCACCGTGGGCGTTGTCAGTAGCACCAAGTAGGGTCCCTTCCACCTCGGATCTAGGTTTCCCGCTTGGTGTCTCCTCACCAGGACTGCATTTCCTACTTCAAACTGGTGCAGCACCTGTGTGTCACCAGCAATATTGGTTTCTTTTAGCTGTTCCCAGACCTCATTTCTTACTATTTCGAGAGCTTTTAATCGAGCCAAAATACTAGAAGAAGGAGAGAAAGACACATCCGGGCGATTCCTATCCCCTACAGTCATAAAAATGGGTGGCGACGCCCCATACATTAACTTAAATGGAGTTAGGTCAAGGGGTCCAGGTGTATTCCGAACCCTGAACAAGGCATAAGGGAGAACGGCTGTCCAATCACTTCCGCTGGATTCTAAGGCTATTTTATTCAGAGTCTTCTTTAGCGTTCTGTTCATCCTCTCTACCTGTCCTGAACTCTGGAGTCTGTATGCACAATGTAATTTCCAATTTGTCCCCAGTTGCCTGGCCAATCCCTGACTTGCCTGGGAAACGAAGGCAGGTCCGTTGTCTGACCCCATTACCTTAGGTATCCCAAAGCGGGGAAGGATTTCTTCAAGTATCTTCTTGACCACTACATTAGCCATTTCTTTCTTGGTGGGGAACGCTTCGACTCATCCCGAGAAGGTGTCTATAAAAACTAGTAGATATTTATTTCCATACATAGTTGGTTTCACCTCAGTGAAGTCAGTTTCCCAGTAGGCTCCAGGCCTGTCTACTAGCAGTTGTTTTCTTTCCTGGAGCTTGCTAGACTCAGCATTGGTAAGTGCACAAGCAAGGAAGTTTTTTATTATCTCCTCCACAATTCTCTTTAATCCAGGAATGTAATAGGGGGACTTACTAACCAATTTTAGTATTTTTTTAGTTCCTAAATGAGTCAGATGATCTATGTTAGCTAAGTAATCTCGCCCCTCTTCTTCTGTGAGGGTTCTTTTATTTATTTCCTCAGCAGCGGGCTGTTGGGTTCTCATAACCAGTCATTGGCCCTTGGGCTGCTTTTTTAGCTTCTTGGTCTGCCATTTGATTTCCCTTTTCAACGGGCCCAGTTCCCTTCTGGTGTCCTGGGCAATGGATAATTGCCACCCAACGGGGCAGATGAACAGCTTCTAATAAGCTGAGAATTTCTTCTTTATTTTTGATATCTTTGCTGGCAGACATCAGCAGTCCATGGTGTCGGTATATTGCTCCGTGACTATGAGCCGTGGCAAAAGCATACCGGCTGTCGGTATAGACATTAAGAGTCCTTCCTTCTGCCACCTTAAGGCTTGAATTAGTGCAATTAGTTCCCCTTTTTGAGCTGATGTACCATCCGGTAGGCTGCTGGCCCATATGACAGAATTTCCATCCACTACTGTTGCCCCAGCCCTCTGCTTACCTTCTACTACAAAGCTGCTTCCGTCCGTGAACCAAGTCATCGCCCCTGGCCAAGGTTGGTCTGTGAGTTCTGGCCAGATTCCAGGCTCTTCTGCCAGTATTTCTTCACACTTATGTGCAGGGGTCTCGTCAGCCTCAGGTAGTAAGGAGGCAGTGTTGAGAATGGCTGGGGGTGCGAAACTTACTCGCTCTGTCAGCAATAGACTCTGGTAAAGCGTCATTCAGGCATTGGTCATCCAGCAGTCCGGCGGTTGCCTGACGATGCTCTCAAGAGAGTGTGGGGCCACTATGGTAACATTCTGGCCCATAGTCAGTTTGTCAGCATCTCTTAATAGCATAGCCATGGCTGCTATCGCTCGCAGGCAGGAGGGCCATCCACTGGCCACAGGGTCGAGTTTCTTTGATAAGTAGGCTACCGGGCACTTCCATGTTCCCAAAACCCGGGTAAGGACTCCCCTTGCCACTCCATTTCTTTCATCAATGTATAGGGTGAAAGGTTTGTTTAAATCTGGCAGGGCCAATGCTCGAGCCTGCAACAGTGCCTTTTTGAGAGTTTCAAAGGCTAGCTGATGTTCCCTGGTCCAGGTGAATTCCCCTTTCTCTTTGGTTAGTGGATACAAGGGAGCTGCCAGTGAGGCAAATCTGGAATCCAGAGTCTGCAAAACCCGGCAGTCCCCAGAAACTATCTTACCTGGCAAGCAGTGGTTGGGGCCGGGATCTGCATAACAGCTTGATTTCTGGCTTCTGTGAGCCACCGTTGTCCATCTCTCAGGACATATCCTAGGTTGGTCACTTCTATCTGGCATAACTGAGTCTTTTTAGCAGAGGCCCAATAGGCCAGCTTACCTAACTTGCCCAGGAGGTTATGGGTTCCAATTTCACAGTCCTTGCGTGTTTCTGCAGCTAGGAGAAGGTCATCTACATATTGCAGAAGAGTCACCTGTGGGTTATTGGCTCAGAAAAGAGCAAGATCTCGGTGTAGGGCTTCATCGAACAAAGTGGGTGAGTTCTTGAATCCCTGAGGCAGCCTCGTCCATGTGAGCTGTCCGGCGTGTCCACTCTCAGAGTCTCACCATTCGAAAGCGAACAAGGGCTGGTTGTTGGTGTGTAACCTCAAACAGAAAAAAGCGTCTTTAAGATCCAGGACTGTGTATCATGTCCGACCAGGTGGCAAGGTGCTGAGGAGGTTATATGGATTTGGCACCGTGGGGTATATGTCCTGAAATCTCTTATTGACTTCTCTAAGGTCCTTGACTGGACGGTATTCACTGGTCCCTGGTTTTTTTACTGAAAGTAAAGGAGTGTTCCAAGGGGATTTGCATGGGACAAAGTTGCCTTTTTGCAGCAGTTTGTAGATTTGGGGGCATATACCCTCTTGAGCTTCTCTGAACATGGGATATTGTCGGACCCCTATAGGGGTGGCCCTGGACTTAAGTTCAATCACCATGGGGGGGACCAGTTTTGCCATCCCCACTCCTCCCGTCTCTGCCCATGCCTGAGGGTATTGATTCAACCAGTCCTGTAATCTCTCATGGGGCTTTACTTTATTTTGGTAAAGTCGATATTCCCCTCCTAGTTGTAAAGACAACTCTAGAGTCTGGGGCACTTTTATTCCCCAGAAAACCTCTGGTCGATGAGAGGTGAAAGTTATTTGTGCTTTTAACTTGGTTAGTAAGTCTCTCCCCAATAAAGGCATAGGACACTCTGGAATGACTAGAAACAAGTGAGTTACTCGATTTCACCCTATGTCTACTACTTGGGATGTGGTCCATGGATACATTTTTTTGTCCCGTGGCCCCATTCACCAAGGTTTTTTTTTTATTTTTCTTCACTTTTCCTAGAGGAGTTTTGAGTACTGAAAATTCGGCTCCCATGTCGACTAGAAAATCCTCGGGGGTCCCCTCCACTTCTAAGTTTACCCTAGGCTAGGGGAGGGGGTCCGAACCCCTTTCCCCCTAGTCTTCATCTTCTCCAAGAGAAAGCACCTTTACCTCTTGTTTTTTTTTTTTGTTTGTTTGTTTTGTTTTGTTTTTTTTTTTTTTTCCCCGGACAGTTGCTCTTCCAGTGGCCCATTTCCTTGCAATATGCGCATTGGTTCCTCTCCAGGTGCTGCCCGCTTTCTCGGGGTCTCCTTGGTCCCTGCTGTCTTTTGTCTCCCAGGTTTCCTGAATGTCTACCTCTTCTTCCTTTATCTCTTTCTCCTACTGCGGCCAGGATCCTAGTCAAAACCTTTTCTTGCATCCTGTCTCTCCTATCCTCATCCTCTCTTTTCTCTCTCTTCTCTCTCTCTAACTTTTCATCTTCTGTTTCTTTCCTATGATACACTTTCTCTGCCTCTCTAACTACATCCCTTATAGTGTAATCCTGCAAGCCCTCAATTCGCTGTAACTTCTTCTTAATGTCAGGAGGCTACTGGTCAATGAAGGCCATAAATACTGAGGCCCTTTGACCCTTATGTAGGGTGGAATGGGGTATATCTACTATAAGCATCCATGAGCCTTTCGAGGAAGACTGAGGGGGGCTTAGTCGCTCCCTGCATAACTTCTCTTACCTTGGCCAGATTCGTGGGCTGCCGGAGAGCACCTTAGAGACCCGCCACTAGGACCCAGCGATAATTGGACAGTCGTTCCCTACCTGGTGCCATTTTATAATCCCATTATGGCCGGGTTAGCGGGAATCCTTCATCTATTTCAACTGGAGTTTGGACAGGGCGCCCAGCCTCGTCTTGGACGTTTTTCCGAGCCTTGAGGAGAATTCTCTCTCTCTCCTAGGTTGTGAATAGAGTCTGCAGAAGCTGCTGGCAGTCAACCCAGGTCGGCTGGTGTGAATAGATTAATGATTCAACCAACCCAGTGAGTCCTGCAGGGTTCTCTGAAAAAGGGGGGTGATTAGCTTTCCAGATATAGAGGTCAGAAGAGGAAAAAGGCCAATACTGTAGGGGCTGTAGACTGTTCAGATCAGCAGGGGGAGCTCCAATAGACCTGAGGGGGAGCGCCAAGGTTGAATCCTCAGGCCCCTCAGGGGTGAATCCTTTCCGGCTCCTTGTTCCTGTGGAGGGACCCCCTCCTCCGGCAGGGGCCTGAGGCAGGGGTCCCGAGAGAGCTGAAGATTGGGGCTGGGGAGCATATGGTGGGGGTTGAGGGGTGTCAGGCCACTCAGGGGTTTCTTCAATCTCTGGATAGATCTTGGGGGGATTCATCACTGGTGTGCTGCGATCAAAATCTCCCCTGCGCAGTGGTTTTGGTTTCTCTTTCTCATCATTTGCTCAGATGGCTAGAATCTTGGTGCCAGGGCGGAGAGGTCGGAGGAATGGGCGAACCCATGGGGATGGGTAGCGAGCCAAGTCTTCCCATACTGTGATGTACGGTTGCTGCTCTGGATACGACCCTGGCCCCTCCTGAAAAACAATAGCCTTCACAGCCCTTATGGTGGGTAAGTAAAAAGTTCCTTCTGCTGGCCAACCTACTCCAAAAACAGGCCATTCTGAGGAATAGAAAGTCATCCATGGCTTTTTCTTCACTGTTACTGACAAATTTCGTCCTCTAGCCCTAACGTCCGTTCAATGGTCCTTAGTCAAAGATAAAGAAGTAGACACAGTCTGTCCCATAGTGAAGAATAAGAATAAACACAACACAATGACAGAGACAGAAAACACTAAGACATCCAAACACACCCGTCCGAGTCTGGAATTATACAACCAGCCAAATGCTACCTCTGAGGGAGTGGGATTCCTCGTCCACTCCTCTGGCAGGAAGAGCACTCACTCTTCTTCACTCTGCCAGGCAAAAGCCAGGTCCTCCTGACTGTTCCGTACCCTGGGCACTCCATGGTCTCCCTCGGAATGTCTTCCAGGGGTGCAGCCTGTGGGGAAATAGACCGTCCTCTTCCCACAGCCACTAGGGTCCTTATGGTCCTCAGTGGCAGCTGCCAGAATACAGAATACCAGAACTGGTAACACAGGTGGGGCTCAAACCCACAATCTCAGAACTGAAAAACTAAGACACAAATTCAGCAGTGCCACACTTAGACACTTAGACAACAGACAACATAACAAGACTCACACAAACAAACGTACCTCCAAGGGGTCCTTCGGGGTTCCTGGGTGTCAAGCAGATCTCTTTGGTACCTCCAAATGAAAGAACCTAGTGGGGAAACCCCCACTCAACTCCAGATTCGGCGTGCACCCAAGAATCACGAATAGAACACAACGCCTAGATGTAACAACACGAGGTATTTTAATGGTGGAGCTCCAGGTCGAAACGTATCTCACACAGGAGACAGTTGATTCGACCACGAGGCTTGGAAGCTAGGGGTTTTTATAGAAAAGGAGTGGGGCTGGGGGAGGAATTGGCACGGTTTCACATGATTGGTCCATTTAAACATCAGCAGCCAGAGTTCAGAGAGGGGTGGGGGAGATAGGGTGGTGATGGGCCTGCCTTTGCATGTCCTGGTCTGTTCTGCTATGTTCTCAGCCCCAGGTTTCAAAGCTCACAAACAACACTTTGGGCTATTTGACATACATTACATGAATCACAGATCTCAAGTTTTATTTCCTTTCAGATGCAGACAATAATCTTGTAAAACATCTGGCTTTTGAGAATGCTAATTAGGCTTGTAAGGCAGTCCTGCCTGGTAAGATTAGGGACAAAGATCTTAATGAGATGATTGATCTTTGTCGTGTTCCCTTAGAAGATGTCCAAGACAGTCAATCTTGCAATGGGTGCAGCTCTTCAACCTCTTATGGCAATTGGCAAGGCTCTTCAGCATGCTGGCCTACAAACTAGTTTTTTTTAAGTGTAGCCAGCCTGGACAATTTGCATGAAAGTGTCCCACTGTGCCCTCCCTTAATGGTGCTCCAGCACAACCTACTGACCAATCTTTTCGGCCTACATGGCCTTATTTTCTTTTTCCACGCTGCAAAAACGGCCAGCATTGGGTAAACACTTGCAGAGCTCAGACAGATGCATCTGGGAATCCCCTGCCTCCTGTTCAGGGAAATGGATATGGGGGACAGACCAAGTCCAAAAAACCATCGCATTTCTCCCAGACACGGTGTACAGCCAGCAGACAAATCAGCCACTGGTCTCTCTAGAGCCATCATGGGCAGAGCAGGACTGAACTTGTGTTCTGATACCACTGCAAATTTAACACCTGAGCATGGCGTTTATATCCTCCCTATGGGGTCTATGGCCCTCCTTCACCTCATACTTATTATTATTATTATTATTATTATTATTATTATTATTATATATTAGGGCGTGCTTCTGCCACTTTGAAAGGACTTACTGTCCATCCCTCAATAGTAGATAATTACTACACTGGAGAAATTAAAATTTTAGTTAGTGCCTCTCAAAGACCAATTTCTGTATCAAAGGGCAACGTTTAGCACAAGCCTTGCCTCTACCTTTAGATACTTCTGATCCAGCAATGGGCACACATCATGGTTCTTCACAGCCAGGGTCATCAGATCTGTATTGGGTACAAGCAATTTCCAAAGATTGCCCTACACTCTGCCTTAAGATAAATGGCAAGAGCTTTGAGGGCCTTTTAGACTCAGGTGCAGATTCTCCTATGATTTTACAAAGTGCCTGGCCTGCTACTTGGCCATTAAAGGACTCTTTAACTCACTTACAGGGAATTGGACAATCAAGGAATACTCTACAGAGTTCAGAGTTATTGACATGGGAAGATGATGAAGGAGATTCTGGTTCTATTCAGCCTTATGTTGTCCCTGGTCTGCCCATTAATTTATGGAGAAGAGACATTCTTTCT
>NW_028227277.1:8979705-8982205 GCF_978045245.1 Mus caroli
TTATTATTATTATTTTTTAAAGTATTTATGGTTTTTTGTGTTTTTTGCTGATGTTTTTTGTTTTTTAGGGTTTAAGGTTTTCTGGTTATTTGTAGGGTTTTTTGGTGTATTGGAATTTTGGGATATTTTGTTGGGGTTTTAGTTTCTTTTAGTTTTTTTATATAATTTTATAGTTTTTTTTAAGGGTTTTTGTTGATTTTTTAAAAACATCAAGGTTTTCTTTTTTAGGTTTTTATTGTCTTTTCAGGTTTTTTTAAAGGTCTTTCTTATTTTATTTATTTATTTTTTTTAAGTCTTGAAGGATTTTTTTTAATGGTTTCAGTACCTTTTTTAAAGCTTTATGGGTTTTTTTGGTCTTTTTTTTTTAGGATTTTTGAGTATTTTGAAAGAATTTTGAGGGTTTTTTAAGGGGCTTATTGTTCTTTTTAGGGTTTCATGTTCTTATTTAGGGTTTTAAGATTATTTTTTTCAAATATTTAGGGTTCTTATTGAGGGGAGTTCAGGGTTTGGGTATAGCCAAGGATACACCGAGAAACCCAATCTCAAAAAAAAAAAAATATATATATAAAGTAAGGAAGAAAGAATGAAAAGAATTTTAGGGACATTTTTTAGCTTTTGGTGTATTTTCTTTAGAATTTTAGGTTTTTTGTTTTGTTTTGTTTTTTTAAGGAATTGTAGGGTTTTTAGAAGAGTTTTTGTTTTTTTGCTTGAATATATATATATTTTTTTTTAATATTAGGGTTTTAATATTGGTGTTTCATTGTTTTATGGTTGCCAGGTGTGTATGTGTGTGTGTGTGTGTGTGTGTTGGAGTTTGTTGAGGTTGAATGCAGCAAGGTCTACAGAGTGAATTCCAGGAAAGCCAGAAGTACACAGAGAAACCCATTCACCAAAAATTAAAAAAAAAAAAAATTAAAGGAAATAAAGGAAAGATATTAATAAAGAAGGAAAAAAGAAATAAAGAAAGAAAAAGAGAGAGACAGAAGGAAAGAAAGAAAGAAAGAAAGAAAGAAAGAAAGAAAGAAAGAAAGAAAGAAAGAGAAAGACGTAGTGAAATTTTAGGCTCCTTGGTATTTTTGTAGCAATTTAGGTTCTTTTTAAGGGTTAATAGGGTGTTTAGAAGACTATTGGTGAGTTTTATTTGTTTTTCCTTTTTTTTTTTTTCTTGGTATCTTAGGTTTATGGATTTATTGTTTGTTTTTTTTTTTTGGTTTCAGGATTTTCGTTTATTGTTTTTATTGTCTTTTTTTTTTTTTCAGGTGTAAAGTGTTTTAGCTTTGCCAGTCAGTGGTGGGTCATGACTTTATTCCAAGCCCTTGGGAGGCAGAGGTAGGTAGATTTGTAAGTTCTAGGCCAGCCTGGTCTAAAGAGTGAGTTCCAGTATAGCCAGAACAATACAGAGAAATAGGTTCCAAAAACAAAATAAATTAAACCAAAAAAATAGCTTAAGGGTCATTTTAGGGTTGAGATATATATATAGTTTTTTTTTAAAGGGTTTTGTAGGTTTTTAGAAGAAGTTTTAGATTTATTTGGTTTTCAGACTTCTAGTGTAGGTTAAGTGTTTTGTTGTTGTTGTTGTTGTTGTTGTTTTTTCTTGTTTTTTAAGGATTATAGTGAGTTTTAGGGTTTTGGTGATTTATTTAGGCTTAATTTTATTTTATTTTTTTAACATTTTGCTTTATTTCTCAGGTTTTTGTTTTGTTGTTTTTTGTTTGTTTGTTTGTTTTTAATTTTGAGGTTTTATATTTGGTATTTAATTGTTTTGCGTTTGCTAGGAAATTGTGGATCATGCCTTAGGGTCGCCAGGCAGTGATGGCCCTTGCATTTAATCCCAGCATATGGGAGGCAGAAGCAAGCAGATTTCTGAGTTTGAGGCCAGCCTGATATAAAGAGGGAGCTCCAGGAAAGGTAGAGATACAGAGGGAAACCCATTCTAGAAAAACACAAAAAACAAATGAAATAAAATAAAATGAGAAAAGAAAGAAAGAAAGAAAGAAAGAAAGAAAGAAAGAAAGAAAGAAAGAAAGAAGGAAGGAAGGAAGGAAGGAAGGAAGGAAGGAAGGAAGGAAGGAAGGAAGGAAGGAAGGAAGAAAGAAAGAAAGAAAGAAAGAAAGAAAGAAAGAAAGAAAGAAAGAAAGAAGAAAGGAAGAAAGAAAGAAAGAAAGGAAGGAAGGAAGGAAGGAAGGAAGGAAGGAAGGAAGGAAGGAAGGAAGAAAAGAAAAAATAACTTAAAGGACATTTTGTCCTTTCTGTATTTTTTTTTCTTTTTTTTTTCTTATTTTTTAGAATTTCATTTTTTTTTTTTTTGTAAAGGGTTTTGTAGGGTATTTTATAACAGTATCTTATAGGGTTTTTTTTTTTTTTGAGTATTTTAGTGTATTATTAGTGTTTTTTCTGATTTTTTAAAAAGTGTTTTAGGGTGTTTCAGTGTTTTGGTTTTTTCATTTTTTTTTAGAGTTCTATCTTTTATTTTTTGGGTTTTTTGTTTTGTTTTTTTAGA
>NW_028227277.1:8994705-9034705 GCF_978045245.1 Mus caroli
CCTTTTCCATCTCTCTTTCTCAATCTCTCTCTCTATGTATCTATCTATTTATTTTTTCTCTCTGTCTCTGTCTCTCTGTCTCTCTGTCTCTGTCTCTGTCTCTGTCTCTGTCTCTCTCTCTCTCTCTCTCTCTCTCCCTTTCATTTTCTATATTTTTTAATTTTTAAAAAATGGGTTTCTCTGTTTATCCCTGGCTCTATGGGAGATCAATCTCAAGACCAGGATAGCCTCCAAATAAAAGATACCCTACCAGTTCACCTTAGGGCTAGCATTTTTATGAAAGGGGCAGCCATTGCCTGCCAACTCTAAAATTATGCACCACCAAAATAAAAACCCTCAATTTTTAAATAAATATTCAAGAATACACCCACAAAAAAAGAACATAAAGAAAACAATGAAATATTAAAATGAATAAATCCTTGAAGTCTAAATGAAACCTGAAAATTCCAAAACACTAAAAATTAAAAAAAACAACAAAAAATATGAAAAATACACTAGAATTCTGAAAACAAAAAAACTCTCTGAAACATCCTTTAAAAACAGTTCAAAATCTTAAATAAAACCTCTAAAAATAAAAAAAAAGTGCACATGAGACCAAAAATGACCCTGTATCACAATTCTTTTTTTCTTCCTTTTTTCTTTTTTCTTTCCTTCATTCCTTAGTTCCTTTGATCCTTCCTTCATCCCTCACCCCTTCATCCCTCCTTCTCTCTCTTCCTCACTCTCTCTCTCTCTTTTTCTTTCTTATTCCTCTCCCCCTTTATCTCTCTCTGTCTCTCTCTGTCTCTCTCTCTCTGTCTGTCTGTCTGTCAGTCTGTCTGTCTTTCTGTCTGTCTCTCTGTCTCTCTCTTTCTCTCTCTCTCTCTCTCTCTCTCTCTCTCTCTCTCTCTCTCTCTCTCTCTCCCTCCCTCTGTTTCTTTCTTTGATCTATTTGTAATTTCTTGGAGAGTGGGTTTCTCTGTGTATCCCTCACTGTTCTGAAATTTATTCTGAAGACCATACTAGCTGCCAACTAAAAAATATCTCCTCTCTCTCACTTCCTCTGTTTATTTATTTTTTTTTTTTGAGTTTTTCGATTGGGATTTTCTGTGTATCTCTTACTGTCCTCCAGATTCCTGTAGAGATCATGCTGAACTCTAAATAAAAAAAAAAAAAATCACTTACATCTGCCTCTTAATAGCTGGAATTAAAGGCATGGTCAACACTGACTGGCAAAACCAAAACAATGAAAACACAAATATAAAACCCTAATATTTTTGGAAAAAAAAAGAAACAACAAAAAATAAAACAAGAATTAGAACAACAAAACCATAATAAATATACTAAAATGGTAAAAAAAAGTTAATTAAGGTATTCATTAAAACTGAAACACTAAAATCCACTAACATCATTAAAAAATAATAATGAAAAACAATAAAAGTACACAACAAGCTTGAAATCCAAGAAACTCTAAATCACTAAAGACACTACAAGATTTTGAAATACCCTAGAAATCAGAAAAGAGTACACAAGAATCCAAAATATGCCTAAAATATTTATTTATTTATTTATTTATTTATTCATTTATTCATTTATTCATTTATTTATTCATTTATTTATATATTTATTTATCTATATATTTAATTATTTATTTATTTATAATTACTTATTTATTTTATACATTCTGTCTTTCTATCTTTCTTCTTTTCTTTCTATTCTCTTCCTTCCTTTCTTTCCTCTTTCTTTCTTTCTTTCTTTCTTTCTTTCTTTCTCTCTATCTTTCTTTCTTTACTTTTCCTAAATTTATCTCTCTGTCTCTCTTTATATTTTTTTTTGTTTTTTCTTGTTTTCTGTCATTTTCTCACTCTCGTCTCCTTCCTTCCTTCATTCTTTCTTCCTTCATCATTGCTTCAATCCTTCCTTCCTTCCTTCTTTCCTTCCTTCCTCTCACTCTCTCTCACTCTCTTCCTCTTTCATTCATTTCTTTATTTCTTTGTTTCTTTCTGTATTACTTTCTCTAAATCTCTCAACAGATATAAATATTTCTAAATGGTCGCATAGATCCTATCTGATCACCAGGTCACGGCTGAAGTCAATTAAAGCTTAAATTAAATATCAAACAATTAAATACAATAAAATCATTTTTTAAAAAAATATAGAAAACACTAAAAATGCAATAGAAGCTTGAAAAAGAAGAAACTCTAAATCACTTTTCTAAAAATTCTACAAATTCTTTTAAAATACCATAGGAATCTAAAATGAATACACATGAAGTCGAAATATCCCTAAAATAATTGCTTGCTTATTTATTCACTTATTTGTTTATTTATTTATTTGTTTGTTTGTTTATTCATTCATTCATTCATTTATTTTAAATAAATTTTGTATATTTTTTAAATTATCTCTTTCTCCCTAAGTTTCTATTTCTGAATCTTACTATCTTTATCCCTTCCTATCTCTCTCTCTTTTTCTATCTTTCTTTTTTCTTTCTTTCTTTTTTTCTTTCTTTCTTTCTCTCTCTCTTCCATCCTTTCTTCCTTCCTTTGTTCCTTCCTTCGTTCCTTCCTTCCTTCCTACCATCCTGCCTTCCATTCTCTCTCCCTCTCTTTCTTTTTTCTTTTTCATTCCTTGTTTTTTTTTTGTTTCTCTGTGTGTGTGTGTGTGTGTGTGTGTGTGTGAGAAAGAGTGTGTGTGTGTGTGTGTGTGTATTACTTTCTCTCTCTCTCTCTGTCTCTCTCCTTTCTCTCACTTCCTGTTTGTTTATTTATTTATTTATTTATTTATTTATTTATTTATTTATTTATTTATTTTTAGTTTTTTAGATTTGGATTTTCTGTGTATCTCTTACTGTCCTCCAGATTCCTGTAGATATCATGCTGAACTCTAAATAAAAAAAAAAAAAATCACTTACATCTGCCTCTCAAGAGCTGGAATTAAAGGCATGGTCAACACTGTCTGGCAAAACCAAAACAATGAAAACACAATTATAAAACCCTAATATTTTTGGAAAAAAAGAAACAACAAAAATTACAACAAGAATTAGAACAACAACAAAACCATAATAAATATACTAAAATGGTAAAATGTTAATTAAAGTATTCATTTAAACTGAAACACTAAAATACACTAACAATATTTAAAAAAAAATAATAAAAGACAATAAAAGTACACTACAAGCTTGAAATCCAAGAAACTCTAAATCACTAAAGACTTTACAAAACTTTGAAATACCCTAAAAATCAGAAAAGAATACACAAGAATCCAAAATATTTATTTATTTATTTATTTATTTATTTATTTATTTATTTATTTATTTATAATTACTTATTTATTTTATACATTCTGTCTTTCTATCTTTCTTCCTTTTTTCTATCTTCCTTCCTTTCTTTGTTTTTTCTTTCTTTCTTTCTTTCTTTCTCTCTTTCTCTTCTTTCTTTCTTTCTTTCTTTCTTTCTTTCTTTCTTTCTTTCTTTGTTTCCCTTTACTTCTTCCTTCCTTACTTTATCTCTCTGTCTTGCTCTTTCTTTAATTTTTGTCTATTTGTTTTTTACTATTTTTCTATCTTTTCCTCACTCTCCCTTCCTTCCTCCCTTCCTTCTTTCCTTCCTTCCTTCCTTCCTTCCTTCCTTCCTTCCTTCCTTCCTTCCTTCCTTCTTTCCTTCCTTCCTTCCTTCCTTCCTTCCTTCCTTCCTTCTTTCCTTCCTTCCTTCCTATCACACTCTCTCACTCTCTCCGTCTTTTTTTTCTTTTTCTTTGTTTGTTTGTTCCTTTTTTATTACTTTCTCCAATTTCACAACAGTTATAAATATTTTGAAATAATCCCATGCATTTCATCTGATCACCTTGGAAAAGGCTGAAGTCAATTAAAGCTTATAATAAAACCCAAACATTTAAATACATTAAACTCAATAAAAATTAAAAAAAAAATTAAAAATACAATAGAAGCCTGAAAAAATAGAAACTCTAAATCGCTTTTCTAAGAACCCAACAATTTTTTTAAATACCGTAGAAATCTAAAAAGAATACACATGAAGACAAAATATCCCTAAAACATTTGTTTGTTTGTTCATTGATTTTTAATTAATTTTGTATATTTTATGAATTCTGTCTTTTTAACTATGTTTTTATCTGCCTCTTTCTCTTTTTCCCTTCCTTCCTTCCTCCTTTCTTTCTTTCTTTCTTTCTTTCTTTCTTTCTTTCTTTCTTTCTTTCTTTCTTTCTTTCTTTCTTTCTTTGCTTTCCTCCTTCCTTTCTTACTTTATATCTTTGTCTCCCTCTTTCTTTATTTCTTGTCTTTATTTGTTTTTTGTATTTTTCTATCTTTTCCTCACTCTCCCTTCCTTCCTCTCTTCCTTCTTTCCTTCCTTCCTTCCTTCATCCTTCCTTCTTTCCTTCCTTCCTTCCTTCCTTCCTTCCTTCCTTCCTTTCTTCCTTCCTTCCTTCGAAATAATCCCATGCATTTTTCTGATCACCCAGGAAAAGGCTGAAGTCAATTAAACTTTAAATTACAACCCAAACATTTAAATGCACTAAAATCATAAAAAAACACTAAAAATACAATAGAAGCCTGAAAAAAAAGAAACTCTAAATCACTTTTCTAAAAACTCTACTAAACCTACAAAACCTTTTAAAATACCATAGAAATCTAAAAAGAATTCACATGAAGCCGAAATATCCCTAAAACATTCATTTGTTTTTTTGTTCATTTTAATTAATTTTGTATATTTCATAAATTCTGTCTTTTTAGCTATGTTTTTAATCTATGTCTCTTTCTCTCTTTCTTTCTTCCACTCTTTCTCTCTTCCTCTCTTTTTTCTTCCTCTCTTTCTTTCTTTCTTTCTTTCTTTCTTTCTTTGTCTCCCCTTTCTGTCCTAACTTTATTCTTCCTCCCTCCCTCCCTCCCTTCCTTCCTTCCTTCCTTCCTTCCTTCCTTCCTTCCTTCCTTCCTTCCATCCTTCCTTACTTCCTTTTTTGCCTTCCTTCCTTCCTTCCTTCCTTCCTTCCTTCCTTCCTTATTTCCTTCCTTCCTTCCATCTTTTTTCCTTTTCCTTCTCTCTCTCTCACTCTCTCTCTCTCTTTGTATGTATCTATGTATTTGTCTTTCTCTTTCTTTCTCTCTCTCTCTCTCTCTCTCTCTCTCTCTCTCTCTCTCTCTCTCTCTCTCCTTTTCATTTTCTATACTTTTTAATTTTAAAACTGGGTTTCTCTTTTTATTCCTGGCTCTCTGGGAGATCAATCTCAAGACCAGGCTTGCCTCCAACTTAAAAATCCCCTACCAGTTCACCTTAGGGCTAGCATTTATATGAAAGTGGCAGCCATTGCCTGCCAACTCTAAAATTATGCACCACCTAAATAAAAACCCTCAATTTTTAAATAAATATTCAAGAATACACCCACAAAAAAAGAACATAAATAAAGCAATGAAATATTAAAATAAATAAATCCTTGAAGTCTAAATGAAACCTGAAAAGTCCAAAACACACTAAAAATTGAAAAAAAGAAAAAATATGAAAAATACAGAAAAACACTAAAAATACATTCAATACCGAAAACCAAAAAATCTTCTAGAACACACTTCTTAAAACCCTACAAAACCCTTAAGAAAAACACTATAATTCTAAAAACTTAAAAATATACAAGATCCCAAAACTGACCCAAAAACTGTTTGTTTGTTTTTGTTTGTTTGCCTGTTTTTGGTTTTTTGAGTTTTTGGAGAATGGGTTTTCGGATTCTCTGTCTGTCATGGAGCACACTCTGTAGAAAATGCTAGCCTCGAACTCAGAAATCACTTCCTCTGACTCCCATTTAGTGTGATTAAAGGCAGGGCCACTACTTCCTTGTATTCTTAAAGTACTTCAACTTCAAAAACTAAACCTAAAAATTTAAAAAGGAAAAGAAAAAGAAATCTATATATATATAATCTAAAACACACACACAGACATACAGATACACACACACACACACACACACACACACAAACAAACCTAAAAAAAAAATAGGAAAGAAAACTGTAAAAAAAAATCTTTAAAAACACCAAACACTAAAACACCCTAGAATCTTAAATAAATAAATAAATAAATAAATAAACAAACAAACAAACAAACTAAAATACACTAAAATCTCGAAAACAAAATCAAAAACTAAAACCCAAAAACAATAAACAAACAAACAAACAAAAACTCTAAAAGCCGCTTCAACAAATCCTACAAAACACTTATGAAAAAATAATATTGTAAAAACTAATAAACAAAAAAGCAAAACAAAAACAAAAACAAAAACAAACACAGTTAGATCAAAATGTCCAAAAAGTTTTTGTTTATTTGTTTATTTGTTTATTTATTTGTTTGTTTATTCGATTTCTCTCTCTCTCTCTTTCTTTCTTCTTTTCTTCCTTTCTTGCTTTCTTGCTTTCTTAATTTCTTCCTTTCTTCCTACCTTCTTTCTTTCCTTCTTCTTCCTTCCTTCCTTCCTTTCCCCCCTATCTCTCTCTCTCTCTCTCTCTCTCTCTCTCTCTCTCTCTCTCTCTCTCTCTCTCTCTCTCTCTGTCTTTTTCTTTCTTTTTGAATTTTGGAGAATGACTTTCTCTGTCTTTTCTGGCCATCCTGGGTGTCACTCCATGCATTAAACTAGCCTCCATCTTAAAAATCCCTTAGTTTTTCATCCCTAGGGCTAGGTTTTATAGGCAATGGCCCTCATTAGCTGGCAACATTAAAACCATGAAAAACCAAAGTTAAACCCCACAAATTTTAAATAAATATTCAAGAATACACACACACACACACAAACAATCCCAATGTGAATTAAAAAAAAATAATAATAAATAAAAAATAAATTGCTGAAGGGAAAATAATACCCCCAAATCTTAAAACACAGTAAAATTATTTTAAAAACTAGAAAAAAAAATACACTGGACATCTGAAAACCAAAAACCCTCAAAAGCACTCTTCTAAAAATCCGGGAAATCAAATGAAGTTAAAGAACTTAAAGAACTATCCTTTCTTTATCTTTCTTTCTTTCTTTCTTTCTTTCTTTCTTTCTTTCTTTCTTTCTTTCTTTCTTTCTTTCTTTTTCTTCCTTCCTTCCTTCCTTCCTTCCATCCTTCCTTCAGTCCTTCCCCCTTTTTTCCTTTTCCTTCTCTCTTTCTCACTCTCTCTCTCTATGTATCTATCTATTTATTTTTTCTCTCTGTCTCTGTCTCTGTCTCTCTGTCTTTCTGTCTCTCTCTCTCTCTCCCTTTCATTTTCTATATTTTTTAATTTTTAAAAAATTGGTTTCTCTGTTTATCCCTGGCTCTCTGGGAGATCAATCTCAAAACCAGGATAGCCTCCAAATAAAAGATCCCCTACAAGATCACCTTAGGGCTAGCATTTTTATGAAAGGGGCAGCCATTGTCTGCCAACTCTAAAATTATGCACCACCAAAAAAAAAACCCTCAATTTTTAAATAAATATTCAAGAATACACCCACAAAAAAGAACATAAAGAAAACAATGAAATATTAAAATGAATAAATCCTTGAAGTCTAAATGAAACCTGAAAATTACAAAACACTAAAAATTAAAAAAAACAACAACAAAAAATATGAAAAATACACTAGAATTCTGAAAACAAAAAAACTCTCTGAAACATCCTTTAAAAACAGTTCAAAATCTTAAATAAAACCTCTAAAAATAAAAAAAAGTGCACATGAGAACAAAAATGACCCTGTATCACAATTCTTTTTTTCTTCCTTTTTTCTTTTTTCTTTCCTTCATTCCTTAGTTCCTTTGATCCTTCCTTCATCCCTCACCCCTTCATCCCTCCTTCTCTCTCTTCCTTACTCTCTCTCTCTTTTTCTTTCTTATTCCTCTCCCCCTTTATCTCTCTCTGTCTCTCTCTGTCTCTCTCTGTCTGTCTCTGTGTCTGTCTGTCTGTCTGTCTCTCTCTCTCTCTTTCTCTCTCTCTCTCTCTCTCTCTCACGCTCTCTCTCCCTCTGTTTCTTTCATTGATCTATTTGTAATTTCTTGGAGAGTGGGTTTCTCTGTGTATCCCTCACTGTTCTGGAATTTATTCTGAAGACCATGCTAGCTGCCAACTAAAAAATCTCTCCTCTTTCTCACTTCCTCTGTTTTTTTTTTTTTTTTTTTTTTTTGAGTTTTTAGATTGGGATTTTCTGTGTATCTCTTACTGTCCTCCAGATTCCTGTAGAGATCATGCCGAAATCTAAATAAAAAAAAAAAAATCACTTACATCTGCCTCTCAATAGCTGGAATTAAAGGCATGGTCAACACTGACTGGCAAAACCAAAACAATGAAAACACAAATATAAAACCCTAATATTTTTGGAAAAAAAAAGAAACAACAAAAAATAAAACAAGAATTAGAACAACAAAACCATAATAAATATACCAAAATGGTAAAAAAAAAGTTAATTAAGGTATTCATTAAAACTGAAACACTAAAATCCACTAACATCATTAAAAAATAATAATGAAAAACAATAAAAGTACACAACAAGCTTGAAATCCAAGAAACTCTAAATCACTAAAGACTCTACAAGATTATGAAATACCCTAGAAATCAGAAAAGAGTACACAAGAATCCAAAATAAGCCTAAAATATATATTTATTTATTTATTTGTTTGTTTGTTTGTTTCTTTATCTCTCTCTGTATCTATCTATCTATTTATTTATAATTACTTACTTATTTTATACATTCTGTCTTTGTCTTTCTTCTTTTCTTTCTATCTTCCTTCCTTTCTTTCCTCTTTCTTTCTTTCTTTCTTTCTTTCTTTCTTTCTTTCTTTCTTTCTTTCTTTCTTTCTCTCTATCTTTCTTTCTTTCTTTCTTTGTTTCCCTTTCCTCCTTCCTTCCTAAATTTATCTCTCTGTCTCTATTTTTTGTCTTTGTTTTTTTTTTCTATCATTTTCTCACTCTCGTCTCCTTCCTTCCTTCTTTCTTTCTTCCTTCATCATTGCTTCAATCCTTCCTTCCTTCCTTCTTTCCTTCCTTCCTCTCACTCTCTCTCACTCTCTTCCTCTTTCATTCATTTCTTTATTTCTTTGTTTCTTTCTGTATTACTTTCTCTAAATCTCTCAACAGATATAAATATTTCTAAATGGTTGCATGGATCCTATCTGATCATCAGGACAAGTCTGAAGTCAATTAAAGCTTAAATTAAATATCAAACACTTAAATACAATAAAATCATTTTTTAAAAAAATATAGAAAACACTAAAAATGCAATAGAAGCTTGAAAAAGAAGAAACTCTAAATCACTTTTCTAAAAATTCTACAAATTCTTTTAAAATACCATAGGAATCTAAAATGAATACACATGAAGTCGAAATATCCCTAAAATGATTGCTTGCTTATTTATTTACTTATTTGTTTATTTATTTATTTGTTTGTTTATTCATTCATTCATTCATTCATTTATTTTAAATAAATTTTGTATATTTTTTAAATTATCTCTTTCTCCCTAAGTTTCTATTTCTGAATCTTACTATCTTTATCCCTTCCTCTCTCTCTCTCTTTTTCTCTCTTTCTTTTTTTCTTTCTTTCTTTTTTCTTTCTTTCTTTCTCTCTCTCTTATTTTTAGTTTTTTAGATTGGGATTTTCTGTGTATCTCTTACTGTCCTCCAGATTCCTGTAGATATCATGCTGAACTCTAAATTAAAAAAAAAAATCACTTACATCTGCCTCTCAAGAGCTGGAATTAAAGGCATGGTCAACACTGACTGGCAAAATCAAAACAATGAAAATACAATTATAAAACCCTAATATTTATGGAAAAAAAGAAACAACAAAAATTACAACAAGAATTAGAACAACAACAAAACCATAATAAATATACTAAAATGGTAAAAATGTTAATTAAAGTATTCATTTAAACTGAAACACTAAAATACACTAACAACATTAAAAAATAATAATAAAAGACAATAAAAGTACACTACAAGCTTGAAATCCAAGAAACTCTAAATCACTAAAGACTCTACAAAACTTTGAAATACCCTAGAAATCAGAAAAGAATACACAAGAATCCGAATTATTTATTTATTTATTTATTTATTTATTTATTTATTTATTTATTTATTTATAATTACTTATTTATTTTTTACATTCTGTCTTTCTATCTTTCTTCCTTTTTTCTATCTTCCTTCCTTCCTTCCTTTCTTTGTTTTTTCTTTCTTTCTCTCTTTCTTTCTTTCTTTCTTTCTTTCTTTCTTTCTTTCTTTCTTTCTTTCTTTCTTTCTTTCTTTGTTTCCCTTTACTTCTTCCTTCCTTACTTTATCTCTCTGTCTTGCTCTTTCTTTATTTTTTGTCTTTATTTGTTTTTTCCTATTTTTCTACCTTTTCCTCACTCTCCCTTCCTTCCTCCCTTCCTTTTTTCCTTCCATCTTTCCTTCCTTCCTTCTTTCCTTCCTTCCTTCCTATCACACTCTCTCACTCTCTCCGTCTTTTTTTTCTTTTTCTTTGTTTTTTTTGTTCCTTTTTTATTACTTTCTTTCAATTTCTCAACAGATATAACTATTTTGAAATAATCCCATGCATTTCATCTGATCACCCTGGAAAAGGCTGAAGTCAATTAAAGCTTAAATTAAAACCCAAACATTTAAATACATTAAATTCAATAAAAATAAAAAAAAAATAAAAATACAATAGAAGCCTGAAAAAATAGAAACTCTAAATCGCTTTTCTAAGAACCCAACAAAATTTTTTTTAAAATACCGTAGAAATCTAAAAAGAATACACATGAAGACAAAATATCCCTAAAACATTTGTTTGTTTGTTCATTGATTTTTAATTAATTTTGTATATTTTATGAATTCTGTCTTTTTAACTATGTTTTTATCTATCTCATTCTCTTTTTCCCTTCCTTCCTTCCTTCCTTCCTTCCTTCCTTCCTTCCTTTCTTTCTTTCTTTCTTTCTCTTTCTTTCTTTCTTTGCTTTCCTCCTTCCTTTCTTACTTTATATCTTTGTCTCCCTCTTTCTTTATTTCTTGTCTTTATTTGTTTTTTGTATTTTTCTATCTTTTCCTCACTCTTCCTTCCTCTCTTCCTTCTTTCCTTCCTTCCTTCATGCTTCCTTCCTTCCTTTCTTCCTTCCTTCCTTCGAAATAATCCCATGCATTTTTCTGATCACCCAGGAAAAGGCTGAAGTCAATTAAACCTTAAATTAAAACCCAAACATTTAAATGCACTAAAATCATAAAAAAAACACTAAAAATACAATAGAAGCCTGAAAAAAAAGAAACTCTAAATCACTTTTCTAAAAACTCTACTAAACCTACAAAACCTTTTAAAATACCATAGAAATCTAAAAAGAATTCACATGAAGCCGAAATATCCCTAAAACATTCGTTTGTTTTTTGTTCATTTTTATTAATTTTGTATATTTTATAAATTCTGTCTTTTTAGCTATGTTTTTAATCTATGTCTCTTTCTCTCTTTCTTTCTTCCACTCTTTCTCTCTTCTTCTCTTTTTTTCTTCCTCTCTTTCTTTCTTTCTTTCTTTCCTTTTCTTTCTTTCCTTTTCTTTCTTTCTTTGTTTCTTTGTGTCTTTCTTTGTTTCTTTCTCTCTTTCTTTCTTTCTTTCTTTCTTTCTTTCTTTCTTTCTTTCTTCCTTCCTTCCTTTTTTCCTTCCTTCCTTCCTTCCTTCCTTCCTTCCTTCCTTCCTTTCTTTCTTTCTTTCTTTCTTTCTTTCTTTCTTTCTTTCTTTCTTTCTTTCTTTCTTTGTCTCCCCTTTCCGTCCTAACTTTATTCTTCCTCCCTCCCTCCCTCCTTCCCTCCCTCCCTCCCTCCCTTCCTTCCTTCCTTCCTTCCTTCCATCCGTCCTTCCTTCCTTCCTTTTTCCTTCCTTCCTTTCTTCCTTCCTTCCTTCCTTCCTTCCTTCCTTCCTTCCTTCCTTCCTTCCTTTCTTCCTTCCTTCGTTCCTTCCTCTCTAACTTTCTGTCTTTCATTTTTTTTCTTTCTTGTTTGTTTGTTTTTTCTTTCTAACTTTCTCTCTCTCTCTCTCTCTCTCTCTCTCTCTCTCTCTCTCTCTTGATCTCCATGTCTCTCTCTCTCTTTGTCTCTCTCTCCCTCTCTCCCTATGTTTTTTTTAATTTTTTTTTATTTTTTGATTGAGTTTTTCTGTGTATATCTTATTGTCCTCTAGCTTACTGTAGAGACCATACTGAACTCTAAGTAAAAAAAAAATCATTTATATCTACCTCTCAATTGTAGGAATTAAAGGCATGGTCAACACTGCCTGGTAAAACCAAAACAATGAAACCCCAAATATAAAACCCTAAATTTTTTTTTGGAAAAAAGAGAACAACAAAAATTAAAACAACAACAACAAAACAATAATAATACCATAAAATCCTTCAAAATATGAAGTCAGTTAAAGCATAAATTAAAACTGAAACCCTAAAATACACTAACGTCGTAAAAAATAACAAACAAAACAAAATAGAACAACAAAAAAATACATTAGAAGCCCTAAAACTAAGAAACTCTAAATCACTATACTAAAGTCTGTACAAAACTTTTGAAATATCCTAGAAATCTGAAAAGAATACTCAAGAATCCGAAATATGCCTAAGATATTTTTATTTATCTATCTATTTATTTATTTATTTATTTATGAATAATTACATATTTATTTTATAAATTCTGTCTTTCTTCCTTTCTTTCTTTCTCTCTTTCTTTCTTTCTTTATTTTTCTTTCCTCCTTCCTTCCTTACTTTATCTCTTTGTCTCCCTCTTTCTTTCTTTCTTTTTTCTTTTCTTTATTTGTTTTTTTTCTATTTTTCCATCTTTTCCTCACTCTCCCTTACTTCCTCTTCCTTTCTTTCTTCCTTCCTTCCTTCCTTCCTTCCTTCCTTCCTTCCTTCCTTCCTTCCTTCCTTCCTTCCTTCCTTCCTTCCTATCACTCTCTCTCACCCTCTCCGTCTTTTTTTTTTTATTTCTTTGTTTCTTTTTGTATTACTTTCTCTCAATTTCTCAACAGATATAAATATTTCAAAATACTCCCATGCATTTTATTTGATCACCCAGGAAAAGGCTGAAGACAATTAAAGCTTAAATTCAAACCCAAATATTTAAATGCACTAAAATCATTAAAAAAAAAAAACAACAACACATTAGAAGCCTGAAAAACAAGAAACTCTAAATCAATATTCTAAAAACTCTACATATTGATTTAAAATACCATAGAAATCTAAAAAGAATATACATGAAGCCGAAATATCCCTAAAACATTTGTTTATTTTTTTGTTTTTAAATTTTTAATTAATTTTGTATATTTTATAAATGCTGTCTTTTTCCCGATGTTTTTATCTCTGTCTCTTTCTCTCTTTCTCTCTTTCTCCCTTCCTCTCTTTCTTTCTTTCTTTCTTTCTTTCTTTCTTTCTTTCTTTCTTTCTTTCTTTCTTTCTTTCTTTCTCCTTTCTTTCTTTCTATCTCTCTTTCTTGCTTGGATTTTGGAGATTGGGATTCCCTGTGTATACCCTGGAGGTCCTAGAAATCACTCTTTACATGAGGCTGGCCTTCAATTAGGAAATCCACCTTCCTCTGCCTACCAAATGTGGGATTGAAGGCATGGATCATCACTGCCTGGCAACACTAAAACTCTTAAACCCCCAAATAATAACCCTATAAATTTTTAAGCAAATATTTAAAATCACACACACAACACACACACAATCAAATAAACCAGTAAAACATTAAAAAAAAAAATAACTAAACCCTAATAAGAACCGAAATTCAAGAAAAAATGTTAAAATTCATAATAAACAAAGAAATAAAAAACTATAAAAATATACTAAAACACTTAAAACCAAAAATCTCTTAAACACTATTCTAAAAATCTTACAAAACCCATAAAAAAACTCTAAAATTCTTAAAAGTATAAATATATATATACATATTTAAGAATCCAAAATATTCCTTATTTTTTTCTTATATTTTTTTTCTTTTATTTTTTGTAGACAGGGTTTCTCTATGTATCCCTGGCTGTCCTGGAACTTACACGAGACTAGCCTGACAATGAACTCAGAAATCCAAGACCTCTGCCTCTAAAGTTCTTGAATAAAAAGCATGGGATACCTCAAACTTAAAACCCTAAAATTTTTAATCTAGAAAATAAAACCTTAAAATTTTTAAAAATACTTATGAACACACACACACGCATACACAAACACGTACTAAAACACTAAAATATAACAGTAAATAAAAAAAAAAAAAACGTCCACAATCTTAAAAAAACACTATTCATACAAAAAAAAAAAACTATAAAAGACCCTTCTAAAAACCCTTAAAACGCTTTCAAAATTCCAAAAATTTCCATAGAGTAACTTTCTTATGTACAGTATTTCTTTATTTTTTTTTCCTTTTTCTTTTTTTCTTTCTCTTTGTTTCTTTGTTTCTTTGTTTCTTTGTTTCTTTGTTTCTTTGTTTCTTTGTTTCTTTCTTTCTTTCTTTCTTTCTTTCTTTCTTTCTTTCTTTCTCTCTATATTTCTTTCTCCCTTTCTTTGTCTCTCTCTCTTTTTCTTTCTCTCTTTCTTTCTTTCTTTCTTTCTTTCTTTCTTTCTTTCTTACTTTCTACATTTTTATATTTCACTCTATCTGTCTGCCTTCTTTCCTTCCTTCCTTCCATCTTTTTTCTTTCTTTCTTTCTTTCTTCTTTCTTTCTTTCTTTCTTTCTTTCTTTCTTTCTTTCTTTTTTCTTTCTTCTTTCTTTTTGTCATTGTTTTTTTGTTTCTTCCTAAATTTCTCTCTCACTGTCTCTGTGTCTGTCTCTCTGTCTCTCTTTCTCTCTCTGTCTCTCTCTGCCTCTGTCTCTCTGTCTCTCTGTCTCTCTGTTTCTCTGTCCCTCTGTCTCTCTCTGTCTCTCTCTGTCTCTCTCTCTCTCTCTTGAGTTTCTTTGTGTATCTCTGGTTGACTTCCAGCTCCATGTGGAGGCCTCAAAGAACTCTAATTAAAAAACAAAACAAAACAAAACAAAACCACAACAACAACAAAAAAAACCCCACATAACTCTGTCTCCCAATTACTGAGATTAAAAAAATGGGTCAACATTGCCTGGCAAACCCAAAACTAGGAAATCTCAAATATAAACCCCTAAATGTTTTAGAAAAAATCAAGTACAAAAACAACAGCACCAAAAACAAAACCCTAAGCAATACAGTAAAATGCTACAAAAGTCAAGTAAAATCAAACCTAAATTAAACCCCAAACCCAAAAATACACTAAAATCATTAAAAAGAAAAAGAAAAAACACTAAAAATACACTAGAAGCCTGAACAAAGACAAGGACCAAACCCAAAGAAATACATTAAAATGGCAACAAAATAAAGTAAAATAAAGCCTAAATGAAATCCCAAATCCGTAAATACACTAAAATCATTAAAAAAAAAATGTGTATACCCTGGCAACATGGAAATCACTCTGTAGTCCAGGCTGCCCTAGAAATCAGAAATCTACCTGCCTCTGCCTAACCAAGTGTGGGATTGAAGGCATGGATCACCACTGCCTGGCAAAATTAAAACATTTAAACCCAAAAAATATAAACATAAATATTTTGTAAAAACATTCAAGAACACAAACACACAAAATAGGAAAACGCTAAGAAAATGAAATAAAGCCCAATAAGAATGAAAATCAAGAAAAAAATCCTAAATTCTTAATAAACAAAGAAAAAAATTAGTATACATACACTAAAATTCTTAACACCAAAAATCTCTAAAACGCGAAAAAAAAAAACTACAAAACTCATAAAAAAACTAAAATTATATATATTTATTTATTTAAGTTTATGTTATGTTTATGTTTATATTCATATTTATATATTCAAGAATCTAAAAATGATTCTAAACCCCCCCCCTTAAAAAATTCTCTTTGTATTCCTGTCTATCCTGAAACTCACCATGCAGACTAGTCTGACCATTAACTCAGAAATCCAAGACCTCTGCCTATAAAGTTCTGGGATAAAACGGATGTGTCACCACACACTGGCAAAAATAAATTTTTATACTACAAAATAAAACCATAAATTTTTGAAAAATACTCAAGAACTGACAAACAGACAGACAGGCAGACAGACAGTCAGACAGACAAACAGACACACACACACACAAACACACACATATACACTCATAGAAAATAGTAAAACCTTAAAATATAACCGTAAAAAAAAAAACAACAAAAAAAAACTCTAAAACCTATTAAAAGACACTAAATATAAACTAAAATCAAAAAAATCCAAAAAATAAAAACTATAAAACAGTCATCTAAGATCTCTAAAAACGTTTTCAAAAAACTATAATATTCATAAAAAAAATACGAAAGAACCCAAAAGAATTCCATACAGTAAATTTCTTACTTAATCTCTTCCTTTCTTTCTTTCTTTCTTTCTTTCTTTCTTTCTTTCTTTCTTTCTTTCTTTCTTTCTTTCTTTCTTCCTTCCTTCCTTCCTTCCTTCCTTCCTTTCTTTCTTTCTTTCTTTCTTTCTTTCTTTCTTTCTTCCTTCCCTCTCTCCCTCCCTCCATCCCTCCCTCATTTCCTCCCTCCCTCCCTTCCTCCCTCCTTTCTTTCTTTCTTCTTTCTTTTTTTTGATTTTTTTCTCTCTCTGTCTTTCTCTCTCTCTTTCTCTCTCTCTCTCTCACTCTCTTTGTCCCTCCCTCCCTCCCTTCCTCTCTCTGTCCTCTCTCTCTCTGTCTCTCTCTGTCTCTCTCTGTCTCTCTCTGTCTCTCTATCTTTGAGTTTTGGAGACTGCGTTTCTCTGTGTATCAATGTCTGTCTTCTACCTCCCTGTGGAGACCTTGCTGAACTCTACTTAAAAAAAAAAAAAAAAAAAGCACCTAACTTTGTCTCCAAATTGCTGGGAGTAAAGTCATGGACCAACTTTGCCTGGCAATCCCAAATGATCAAATCACAAATATAAAACCTTTAATGTTTTTTTTTTTTAGAAAAAAATCAAGTACAAAACAACAACTGTAGTCTCCCGTCCCCAAGCCTGAAACCTGCATGCTCAGTGGTGGATTGTGCTGCTCAATTGTTCTGCCTAGCCCACTGCTAATGCTTGCTGATTTGCTCTTCCAAAGCCGTTACGTGGTCACCCTGCTACTGGACCCCAAGATTATTATTTGACAGGAATTGGGCCCCCTTCCCCTGCTCCATAACTGCGTGCAGAATAGTAAAATTGAGCTTTAATCGGGATGACTGTCTTAGGTCCATTTTTATCTCATACTCTTTAGCCCTTCTTCTCTTCCAGGTTATTAAGTGCCTTTCCAGCCTAGAACCCACACATATGGTCATGTGAGTGGAGACAACATTTGGCGAACAAACACAGGACTGAGAAATGGCAGAGGACATTTGGAAGAAGCACTGCTGGTTGGGATCTCCATAAAAGAAGAAAATAATTAAAGGAAATTCATACCGGAGAAGGTCGTTATGGGCTAAGTTGAAACAGCATTAAACCAAATGCTAATTCACTTAGTTTCAGCAGTGAAGTTTATCAGGGACTAGGAACTGTTAGGCGATTAGAAATAGCTCCCAGAAGTTACATTTTTAGGCATTAGAAAAGAAAGGATTTATTAAAAAGGAAATTAATGATCAGGTGGATAAGCTCACAGTCCTAAAAAAAAAAAAAAAAAAAAAACTGCATCATGAGGAGGGAGGAAAATGTCCTAAAAAGCACAGTTAATTTCAGGAGTGCCATGATTTGTTCTCTCTGGGCCTCATAACAAAAGTACTCTGGCCCCTTTTGTGTGTTGTCTAATGTCTGGTGCACCAATCTGTTCTCAGGTTCAATTCATGTATGTTTGTGTCCAGTCTGTATGAATGAATATTCTATGTTTTATGTTGGATAATAAAGATGGTATAAAAAATTTTAACTGCAAAGCCAAGAGCTGCCACGTGCCTCAACCAGGAATTAGACATATGGCAGGAGAGTCCCTGCTGGATAATTGTTCGTTTTAGAAAAAAAGGGCAAGTCTACAATCTCTTAGTTTCAGGGTAAAAAAAGCTGATAAATGGTTCGTGATTAATGAATTTGACAAATTATAAAGTGCCCTTTATTCTATGATTGTAGCTACAAAAATTAATATTCTCTGATTGGTCTAAAGTAACTGCTTCATTTGGTGCTTTTTTATTGGAAATGTGTTCTGTGTGTTTTCACAATCAGCTCAAATTTGTTGGTTAAGATTAATAATTGTTACATTGCTACAGATAGTCTTAAATTTCATAACTCAACTTCAGAGTTCTTCTAACATGTGACATAAGGAAGACCAAAAGAAAGGGTCTCTAAAGATATTTCTAGTTTAAATATTAATGAATTTGGTTTCTATCTAAAAACTAAAATTTAAGATAAGATTTAAAGCAATGCCTCTTTATTAAAGCAGTAAAGCTTACATATATTCATAGGTATTAATTGGCAGCCAAACTTTTTAATATGATAGTAATGCTTCTAATATTATTGATTTTATAAATGATAAATTGTTTTAAACGTGGGTTTTGCTTTCCCAAGTTTGTAGATATTATCCTAACATTGCAAAAGAGACTTGAAAATTATGGTTAAAACTGCCAGTGTTCCATCGACGACAGCTTGCAGTTTGATTGCAAATTTAAGATTTTCTACTCACCCATATATTGTTAATTAAGATTATTACAAGAGTAATCATCCTATAATTGTGCTAATACTTCATACAAAACTTAGACAGAGTTATCTAGCTATGTTTGTCTTTATGCATAGATTAGACCCGCATACAATCAGTTTGTGTATAGTTGATGCCTGGCAGGAAACTGCAGTTGGGCAATTTTTTCACAACACTAAAGTCAAATAACCTCATTTAAAAATGGGGATCAGAGCTAAACAAAGAATTCTCACCTGAGGAATACCGAATGGCTGAGAAGCACCTGAAAAAATGTCAGCATCCTTAATGATCAGGGAAAAGCAAATCAAAAGAACCCCGAGAGTCCATCTCACACCAGTCAAAATGGTTGAGATCAAAAATTTAGGTGACAGCAGATGCTGGCAAGGATGTGGAGAAAAAGAAACACTCCTCCATTTGTTTTGGAATTGCAAGCTTGTACAACCACTCTGAAAATCAGTCTGGCGGTTTTTAGAAAATTGGACATGATACTACCAGAGGATACTGCAATACCTCTTCTGGGCATATATCCAGAAGGTGTTCCAACTAGTAAGAAAGAAATATGCTCCACTATGTTTATAGCAGCCTTATTTATAATAGCCAGAAGCTGGAACGAACCCCAGATGCTGCTCAATAGAGGAATGGATACCAAAAATGTGGTAAATTTACAAAATGGAGTACTACAGAGCTATTAAAATGAATGAATTTATGAAATTCCTAGGCAAAAGGTTGGACCTGGAGGAAATTATCCTGAGTGAGGTAACCCAATCACAAAAGAACTCAAATGATATTTTCTCACTGATAAGTGGATATTAGCCCAGAAACTTAGAATACCATAGATATAAGATACAATTTGCAGAAAACATGAAACTCAAGAAGAACGAAGACCAAATTGTGGATACTTTGCCCCTTCTTAGAATTGGGAACAAAACATCCATGGAAGGAGTTACAGAGACAAAGTTTGGAGCTGAGACAAAAGGATGGACCATTTAGTGACTGCCATATCCAGGGATCCATCCCATATTCAGCTTCCAAATCCTGACACCATTGCATACACTAGCAAGATTTTGCTGACAGGACCCTGATATAGCTGTCTCTAGTGAGACTACACTGGGGCCTAGCAAACACAGAAGTGGATGCTCACAGTCAGCTATTGGATGGATCACAGAGCCCCAAATGGAGGAGCTAGAGAAAATAGGAAAAGAGCCAAAGGGATCTGCAACCCTATAGGTGGAACAACATTATGAACTAACCAGTTCCCCTGAGCTCTTACTCTAGCTGCATATGTATCAAAAGATGGCCTAGTTGGCCATCACTGGAAAGAGAGCCCCATTGTTCTTGCAAACTTTATTTGCCCCAGTACAGGGGAAATCCAGGGCCATGAATTGGGAGTGGGGGGTAGGGGAGTGTGGGGTAGCGAATAGGGGACTTTTGGGTTAGCATTGGAAATGTAAATGAGGAAAATACCTAATAATAAAAAAAAGAAAACAAAAAATCGTAGACATACACTAAAACCCTGAAAACCTAAAAAGACAAAAACAAACAAACAAAACAAAACAGAACAAAACAAAACAAACAAAGCAACAAAAAAACTCTAAAACACTCTTCTAAAAAACTAAGAACCATTTTATAAAATCCCTACTATTTAAAAAAAAATAAAAAGAAGTCAAAACTGTCGATAAAATACTGTTATTTTAAAATTTCTTTCTTTTTTGCTTTGTTTCTTTGTTTCTTTGTTTCTTTCTTTGTTTCTTTCTTTTTTCTTTCTTTCTTTCTTTTTTCTTTCTTTCTTTCTTTCTTTCTTTCTTTCTTTCTTTCTTTCTTTCTTTCTTTCTTTCTTTCTTTTCTTTCTTCCTTCCTTCCTTCCTTCCTTCCTTCCTTCCTTTCTTTCTTTCTTTCTTTCTTTCTTTCTTTCTTTCTTTCTTTCTTTCTTTCTTTCTTCCTTCCCTCTCTCCCTCCCTCCATCCCTCCCTCATTTCCTCCCTCCCTCCCTTCCTCCCTCCTTTCTTTCTTTCTTCTTTCTTTTTTTTTTGATTTTTTTCTCTCTCTGTCTTTCTCTCTCTCTTTCTCTCTCTCTCTCTCACTCTCTTTGTCCCTCCCTCCCTCCCTTCCTCTCTCTGTCCTCTCTCTCTCTGTCTCTCTCTGTCTCTCTCTGTCTCTCTATCTTTGAGTTTTGGAGACTGCGTTTCTCTGTGTATCAATGTCTGTCTTCTACCTCCCTGTGGAGACCTTGCTGAACTCTACTTTAAAAAAAAAAAAAAAAAAAAAAAAAAAAAGCACCTAACTTTGTCTCCAAATTGCTGGGAGTAAAGTCATGGACCAACTTTGCCTGGCAATCCCAAATGATCAAATCACAAATATAAAACCTTTAATGTTTTTTTTTTTAGAAAAAAATCAAGTACAAAACAACAACTGTAGTCTCCCGTCCCCAAGCCTGAAACCTGCATGCTCAGTGGTGGATTGTGCTGCTCAATTGTTCTGCCTAGCCCACTGCTAATGCTTGCTGATTTGCTCTTCCAAAGCCGTTACGTGGTCACCCTGCTACTGGACCCCAAGATTATTATTTGACAGGAATTGGGCCCCCTTCCCCTGCTCCATAACTGCGTGCAGAATAGTAAAATTGAGCTTTAATCAGGATGACTGTCTTAGGTCCATTTTTATCTCATACTCTTTAGCCCTTCTTCTCTTCCAGGTTATTAAGGTGCCTTTCCAGCCTAGAACCCACACATATGGTCATGTGAGTGGAGACAACATTTGGCGAACAAACACAGGACTGAGAAATGGCAGAGGACATTTGGAAGAAGCACTGCTGGTTGGGATCTCCATAAAAGAAGAAAATAATTAAAGGAAATTCATACCGGAGAAGGTCGTTATGGGCTAAGTTGAAACAGCATTAAACCAAATGCTAATTCACTTAGTTTCAGCAGTGAAGTTTATCAGGGACTAGGAACTGTTAGGCGATTAGAAATAGCTCCCAGAAGTTACATTTTTAGGCATTAGAAAAGAAAGGATTTATTAAAAAGGAAATTAATGATCAGGTGGATAAGCCACAGTCCTAAAAAAAAAAAAAAAACTGCATCATGAGGAGGGAGGAAAATGTCCTAAAAAGCACAGTTAATTTCAGGAGTGCCATGATTTGTTCTCTCTGGGCCTCATAACAAAAGTACTCTGGCCCCTTTTGTGTGTTGTCTAATGTCTGGTGCACCAATCTGTTCTCAGGTTCAATTCATGTATGTTTGTGTCCAGTCTGTATGAATGAATATTCTATGTTTTATGTTGGATAATAAAGATGGTATAAAAAATTTTAACTGCAAAGCCAAGAGCTGCCACGTGCCTCAACCAGGAATTAGACATATGGCAGGAGAGTCCCTGCTGGATAATTGTTCGTTTTAGAAAAAAAGGGCAAGTCTACAATCTCTTAGTTTCAGGGTAAAAAAAGCTGATAAATGGTTCGTGATTAATGAATTTGACAAATTATAAAGTGCCCTTTATTCTATGATTGTAGCTACAAAAATTAATATTCTCTGATTGGTCTAAAGTAACTGCTTCATTTGGTGCTTTTTTATTGGAAATGTGTTCTGTGTGTTTTCACAATCAGCTCAAATTTGTTGGTTAAGATTAATAATTGTTACATTGCTACAGATAGTCTTAAATTTCATAACTCAACTTCAGAGTTCTTCTAACATGTGACATAAGGAAGACCAAAAGAAAGGGTCTCTAAAGATATTTCTAGTTTAAATATTAATGAATTTGGTTTCTATTCTAAAAACTAAAATTTAAGATAAGATTTAAAGCAATGCCTCTTTATTAAAGCAGTAAAGCTTACATATATTCATAGGTATTAATTGGCAGCCAAACTTTTTAATATGATAGTAATGCTTCTAATATTATTGATTTTATAAATGATAAATTGTTTTAAACGTGGGTTTTGCTTTCCCAAGTTTGTAGATATTATCCTAACATTGCAAAAGAGACTTGAAAATTATGGTTAAAACTGCCAGTGTTCCATCGACGACAGCTTGCAGTTTGATTGCAAATTTAAGATTTTCTACTCACCCATATATTGTTAATTAAGATTATTACAAGAGTAATCATCCTATAATTGTGCTAATACTTCATACAAAACTTAGACAGAGTTATCTAGCTATGTTTGTCTTTATGCATAGATTAGACCCGCATACAATCAGTTTGTGTATAGTTGATGCCTGGCAGGAAACTGCAGTTGGGCAATTTTTTCACAACACTAAAGTCAAATAACCTCATTTAAAAATGGGGATCAGAGCTAAACAAAGAATTCTCACCTGAGGAATACCGAATGGCTGAGAAGCACCTGAAAAAATGTTCAGCATCCTTAATGATCAGGGAAAAGCAAATCAAAAGAACCCCGAGAGTCCATCTCACACCAGTCAAAATGGTTGAGATCAAAAATTTAGGTGACAGCAGATGCTGGCAAGGATGTGGAGAAAAAGAAACACTCCTCCATTGTTTTGGAATTGCAAGCTTGTACAACCACTCTGAAAATCAGTCTGGCGGTTTTTAGAAAATTGGACATGATACTACCAGAGGATACTGCAATACCTCTTCTGGGCATATATCCAGAAGGTGTTCCAACTAGTAAGAAAGAAATATGCTCCACTATGTTTATAGCAGCCTTATTTATAATAGCCAGAAGCTGGAACGAACCCAGATGCTGCTCAATAGAGGAATGGATACCAAAAATGTGGTAAATTTACAAAATGGAGTACTACAGAGCTATTAAAATGAATGAATTTATGAAATTCCTAGGCAAAAGGTTGGACCTGGAGGAAATTATCCTGAGTGAGGTAACCCAATCACAAAAGAACTCAAATGATATTTTCTCACTGATAAGTGGATATTAGCCCAGAAACTTAGAATACCATAGATATAAGATACAATTTGCAGAAAACATGAAACTCAAGAAGAACGAAGACCAAATTGTGGATACTTTGCCCCTTCTTAGAATTGGGAACAAAACATCCATGGAAGGAGTTACAGAGACAAAGTTTGGAGCTGAGACAAAAGGATGGACCATTTAGTGACTGCCATATCCAGGGATCCATCCCATATTCAGCTTCCAAATCCTGACACCATTGCATACACTAGCAAGATTTTGCTGACAGGACCCTGATATAGCTGTCTCTAGTGAGACTACACTGGGGCCTAGCAAACACAGAAGTGGATGCTCACAGTCAGCTATTGGATGGATCACAGAGCCCCAAATGGAGGAGCTAGAGAAAATAGGAAAAGAGCCAAAGGGATCTGCAACCCTATAGGTGGAACAACATTATGAACTAACCAGTTCCCCTGAGCTCTTACTCTAGCTGCATATGTATCAAAAGATGGCCTAGTTGGCCATCACTGGAAAGAGAGCCCCATTGTTCTTGCAAACTTTATTTGCCCCAGTACAGGGGAAATCCAGGGCCATGAATTGGGAGTGGGGGGTAGGGGAGTGTGGGATAGCGAATAGGGGACTTTTGGGTTAGCATTGGAAATGTAAATGAGGAAAATACCTAATAATAAAAAAAAGAAAACAAAAAATCGTAGACATACACTAAAACCCTGAAAACCTAAAAAGACAAAAACAAACAAACAAAACAAAACAGAACAAAACAAAACAAACAAAGCAACAAAAAAACTCTAAAACACTCTTCTAAAAAACTAAGAACCATTTTATAAAATCCCTACTATTTAAAAAAAAAATAAAAAGAAGTCAAAACTGTCGATAAAATACTGTTATTTTAAAATTTCTTTCTTTTTTGCTTTGTTTCTTTGTTTCTTTGTTTCTTTCTTTGTTTCTTTCTTTTTTCTTTCTTTCTTTCTTTTTTCTTTCTTTCTTTCTTTCTTTCTTTCTTTCTTTCTTTCTTTCTTTCTTTCTTTCTTTCTTTCTTTCTTTCTTTCTTCCTTCCTTCCTTCCTTCCTTCCTTCCTTTCTTTCTTTCTTTCTTTCTTTCTTTCTTTCTTTCTTTCTTTCTTCCTTCCCTCTCTCCCTCCCTCCATCCCTCCCTCATTTCCTCCCTCCCTCCCTTCCTCCCTCCTTTCTTTCTTTCTTCTTTCTTTTTTTTGATTTTTTTCTCTCTCTGTCTTTCTCTCTCTCTTTCTCTCTCTCTCTCTCACTCTCTTTGTCCCTCCCTCCCTCCCTTCCTCTCTCTGTCCTCTCTCTCTCTGTCTCTCTCTGTCTCTCTCTGTCTCTCTATCTTTGAGTTTTGGAGACTGCGTTTCTCTGTGTATCAATGTCTGTCTTCTACCTCCCTGTGGAGACCTTGCTGAACTCTACTTAAAAAAAAAAAAAAAAAAGCACCTAACTTTGTCTCCAAATTGCTGGGAGTAAAGTCATGGACCAACTTTGCCTGGCAATCCCAAATGATCAAATCACAAATATAAAACCTTTAATGTTTTTTTTTTTAGAAAAAAATCAAGTACAAAACAACAACTGTAGTCTCCCGTCCCCAAGCCTGAAACCTGCATGCTCAGTGGTGGATTGTGCTGCTCAATTGTTCTGCCTAGCCCACTGCTAATGCTTGCTGATTTGCTCTTCCAAAGCCGTTACGTGGTCACCCTGCTACTGGACCCCAAGATTATTATTTGACAGGAATTGGGCCCCCTTCCCCTGCTCCATAACTGCGTGCAGAATAGTAAAATTGAGCTTTAATCAGGATGACTGTCTTAGGTCCATTTTTATCTCATACTCTTTAGCCCTTCTTCTCTTCCAGGTTATTAAGGTGCCTTTCCAGCCTAGAACCCACACATATGGTCATGTGAGTGGAGACAACATTTGGCGAACAAACACAGGACTGAGAAATGGCAGAGGACATTTGGAAGAAGCACTGCTGGTTGGGATCTCCATAAAAGAAGAAAATAATTAAAGGAAATTCATACCGGAGAAGGTCGTTATGGGCTAAGTTGAAACAGCATTAAACCAAATGCTAATTCACTTAGTTTCAGCAGTGAAGTTTATCAGGGACTAGGAACTGTTAGGCGATTAGAAATAGCTCCCAGAAGTTACATTTTTAGGCATTAGAAAAGAAAGGATTTATTAAAAAGGAAATTAATGATCAGGTGGATAAGCCACAGTCCTAAAAAAAAAAAAAAAAAAAAAACTGCATCATGAGGAGGGAGGAAAATGTCCTAAAAAGCACAGTTAATTTCAGGAGTGCCATGATTTGTTCTCTCTGGGCCTCATAACAAAAGTACTCTGGCCCCTTTTGTGTGTTGTCTAATGTCTGGTGCACCAATCTGTTCTCAGGTTCAATTCATGTATGTTTGTGTCCAGTCTGTATGAATGAATATTCTATGTTTTATGTTGGATAATAAAGATGGTATAAAAAATTTTAACTGCAAAGCCAAGAGCTGCCACGTGCCTCAACCAGGAATTAGACATATGGCAGGAGAGTCCCTGCTGGATAATTGTTCGTTTTAGAAAAAAAGGGCAAGTCTACAATCTCTTAGTTTCAGGGTAAAAAAAGCTGATAAATGGTTCGTGATTAATGAATTTGACAAATTATAAAGTGCCCTTTATTCTATGATTGTAGCTACAAAAATTAATATTCTCTGATTGGTCTAAAGTAACTGCTTCATTTGGTGCTTTTTTATTGGAAATGTGTTCTGTGTGTTTTCACAATCAGCTCAAATTTGTTGGTTAAGATTAATAATTGTTACATTGCTACAGATAGTCTTAAATTTCATAACTCAACTTCAGAGTTCTTCTAACATGTGACATAAGGAAGACCAAAAGAAAGGGTCTCTAAAGATATTTCTAGTTTAAATATTAATGAATTTGGTTTCTATTCTAAAAACTAAAATTTAAGATAAGATTTAAAGCAATGCCTCTTTATTAAAGCAGTAAAGCTTACATATATTCATAGGTATTAATTGGCAGCCAAACTTTTTAATATGATAGTAATGCTTCTAATATTATTGATTTTATAAATGATAAATTGTTTTAAACGTGGGTTTTGCTTTCCCAAGTTTGTAGATATTATCCTAACATTGCAAAAGAGACTTGAAAATTATGGTTAAAACTGCCAGTGTTCCATCGACGACAGCTTGCAGTTTGATTGCAAATTTAAGATTTTCTACTCACCCATATATTGTTAATTAAGATTATTACAAGAGTAATCATCCTATAATTGTGCTAATACTTCATACAAAACTTAGACAGAGTTATCTAGCTATGTTTGTCTTTATGCATAGATTAGACCCGCATACAATCAGTTTGTGTATAGTTGATGCCTGGCAGGAAACTGCAGTTGGGCAATTTTTTCACAACACTAAAGTCAAATAACCTCATTTAAAAATGGGGATCAGAGCTAAACAAAGAATTCTCACCTGAGGAATACCGAATGGCTGAGAAGCACCTGAAAAAATGTTCAGCATCCTTAATGATCAGGGAAAAGCAAATCAAAAGAACCCCGAGAGTCCATCTCACACCAGTCAAAATGGTTGAGATCAAAAATTTAGGTGACAGCAGATGCTGGCAAGGATGTGGAGAAAAAGAAACACTCCTCCATTGTTTTGGAATTGCAAGCTTGTACAACCACTCTGAAAATCAGTCTGGCGGTTTTTAGAAAATTGGACATGATACTACCAGAGGATACTGCAATACCTCTTCTGGGCATATATCCAGAAGGTGTTCCAACTAGTAAGAAAGAAATATGCTCCACTATGTTTATAGCAGCCTTATTTATAATAGCCAGAAGCTGGAACGAACCCAGATGCTGCTCAATAGAGGAATGGATACCAAAAATGTGGTAAATTTACAAAATGGAGTACTACAGAGCTATTAAAATGAATGAATTTATGAAATTCCTAGGCAAAAGGTTGGACCTGGAGGAAATTATCCTGAGTGAGGTAACCCAATCACAAAAGAACTCAAATGATATTTTCTCACTGATAAGTGGATATTAGCCCAGAAACTTAGAATACCATAGATATAAGATACAATTTGCAGAAAACATGAAACTCAAGAAGAACGAAGACCAAATTGTGGATACTTTGCCCCTTCTTAGAATTGGGAACAAAACATCCATGGAAGGAGTTACAGAGACAAAGTTTGGAGCTGAGACAAAAGGATGGACCATTTAGTGACTGCCATATCCAGGGATCCATCCCATATTCAGCTTCCAAATCCTGACACCATTGCATACACTAGCAAGATTTTGCTGACAGGACCCTGATATAGCTGTCTCTAGTGAGACTACACTGGGGCCTAGCAAACACAGAAGTGGATGCTCACAGTCAGCTATTGGATGGATCACAGAGCCCCAAATGGAGGAGCTAGAGAAAATAGGAAAAGAGCCAAAGGGATCTGCAACCCTATAGGTGGAACAACATTATGAACTAACCAGTTCCCCTGAGCTCTTACTCTAGCTGCATATGTATCAAAAGATGGCCTAGTTGGCCATCACTGGAAAGAGAGCCCCATTGTTCTTGCAAACTTTATTTGCCCCAGTACAGGGGAAATCCAGGGCCATGAATTGGGAGTGGGGGGTAGGGGAGTGTGGGGTAGCGAATAGGGGACTTTTGGGTTAGCATTGGAAATGTAAATGAGGAAAATACCTAATAATAAAAAAAAGAAAACAAAAAATCGTAGACATACACTAAAACCCTGAAAACCTAAAAAGACAAAAACAAACAAACAAAACAAAACAGAACAAAACAAAACAAACAAAGCAACAAAAAAACTCTAAAACACTCTTCTAAAAAACTAAGAACCATTTTATAAAATCCCTACTATTTAAAAAAAAATAAAAAGAAGTCAAAACTGTCGATAAAATACTGTTATTTTAAAATTTCTTTCTTTTTTGCTTTGTTTCTTTGTTTCTTTGTTTCTTTCTTTGTTTCTTTCTTTTTTCTTTCTTTCTTTCTTTTTTCTTTCTTTCTTTCTTTCTTTCTTTCTTTCTTTCTTTCTTTCTTTCTTTCTTTCTTTTCTTTCTTCCTTCCTTCCTTCCTTCCTTCCTTCCTTCCTTTCTTTCTTTCTTTCTTTCTTTCTTTCTTTCTTTCTTTCTTTCTTTCTTTCTTTCTTCCTTCCCTCTCTCCCTCCCTCCATCCCTCCCTCATTTCCTCCCTCCCTCCCTTCCTCCCTCCTTTCTTTCTTTCTTCTTTCTTTTTTTTTTGATTTTTTTCTCTCTCTGTCTTTCTCTCTCTCTTTCTCTCTCTCTCTCTCACTCTCTTTGTCCCTCCCTCCCTCCCTTCCTCTCTCTGTCCTCTCTCTCTCTGTCTCTCTCTGTCTCTCTCTGTCTCTCTATCTTTGAGTTTTGGAGACTGCGTTTCTCTGTGTATCAATGTCTGTCTTCTACCTCCCTGTGGAGACCTTGCTGAACTCTACTTTAAAAAAAAAAAAAAAAAAAAAAAAAAAAGCACCTAACTTTGTCTCCAAATTGCTGGGAGTAAAGTCATGGACCAACTTTGCCTGGCAATCCCAAATGATCAAATCACAAATATAAAACCTTTAATGTTTTTTTTTTTAGAAAAAAATCAAGTACAAAACAACAACTGTAGTCTCCCGTCCCCAAGCCTGAAACCTGCATGCTCAGTGGTGGATTGTGCTGCTCAATTGTTCTGCCTAGCCCACTGCTAATGCTTGCTGATTTGCTCTTCCAAAGCCGTTACGTGGTCACCCTGCTACTGGACCCCAAGATTATTATTTGACAGGAATTGGGCCCCCTTCCCCTGCTCCATAACTGCGTGCAGAATAGTAAAATTGAGCTTTAATCAGGATGACTGTCTTAGGTCCATTTTTATCTCATACTCTTTAGCCCTTCTTCTCTTCCAGGTTATTAAGGTGCCTTTCCAGCCTAGAACCCACACATATGGTCATGTGAGTGGAGACAACATTTGGCGAACAAACACAGGACTGAGAAATGGCAGAGGACATTTGGAAGAAGCACTGCTGGTTGGGATCTCCATAAAAGAAGAAAATAATTAAAGGAAATTCATACCGGAGAAGGTCGTTATGGGCTAAGTTGAAACAGCATTAAACCAAATGCTAATTCACTTAGTTTCAGCAGTGAAGTTTATCAGGGACTAGGAACTGTTAGGCGATTAGAAATAGCTCCCAGAAGTTACATTTTTAGGCATTAGAAAAGAAAGGATTTATTAAAAAGGAAATTAATGATCAGGTGGATAAGCCACAGTCCTAAAAAAAAAAAAAAACTGCATCATGAGGAGGGAGGAAAATGTCCTAAAAAGCACAGTTAATTTCAGGAGTGCCATGATTTGTTCTCTCTGGGCCTCATAACAAAAGTACTCTGGCCCCTTTTGTGTGTTGTCTAATGTCTGGTGCACCAATCTGTTCTCAGGTTCAATTCATGTATGTTTGTGTCCAGTCTGTATGAATGAATATTCTATGTTTTATGTTGGATAATAAAGATGGTATAAAAAATTTTAACTGCAAAGCCAAGAGCTGCCACGTGCCTCAACCAGGAATTAGACATATGGCAGGAGAGTCCCTGCTGGATAATTGTTCGTTTTAGAAAAAAAGGGCAAGTCTACAATCTCTTAGTTTCAGGGTAAAAAAAGCTGATAAATGGTTCGTGATTAATGAATTTGACAAATTATAAAGTGCCCTTTATTCTATGATTGTAGCTACAAAAATTAATATTCTCTGATTGGTCTAAAGTAACTGCTTCATTTGGTGCTTTTTTATTGGAAATGTGTTCTGTGTGTTTTCACAATCAGCTCAAATTTGTTGGTTAAGATTAATAATTGTTACATTGCTACAGATAGTCTTAAATTTCATAACTCAACTTCAGAGTTCTTCTAACATGTGACATAAGGAAGACCAAAAGAAAGGGTCTCTAAAGATATTTCTAGTTTAAATATTAATGAATTTGGTTTCTATTCTAAAAACTAAAATTTAAGATAAGATTTAAAGCAATGCCTCTTTATTAAAGCAGTAAAGCTTACATATATTCATAGGTATTAATTGGCAGCCAAACTTTTTAATATGATAGTAATGCTTCTAATATTATTGATTTTATAAATGATAAATTGTTTTAAACGTGGGTTTTGCTTTCCCAAGTTTGTAGATATTATCCTAACATTGCAAAAGAGACTTGAAAATTATGGTTAAAACTGCCAGTGTTCCATCGACGACAGCTTGCAGTTTGATTGCAAATTTAAGATTTTCTACTCACCCATATATTGTTAATTAAGATTATTACAAGAGTAATCATCCTATAATTGTGCTAATACTTCATACAAAACTTAGACAGAGTTATCTAGCTATGTTTGTCTTTATGCATAGATTAGACCCGCATACAATCAGTTTGTGTATAGTTGATGCCTGGCAGGAAACTGCAGTTGGGCAATTTTTTCACAACACTAAAGTCAAATAACCTCATTTAAAAATGGGGATCAGAGCTAAACAAAGAATTCTCACCTGAGGAATACCGAATGGCTGAGAAGCACCTGAAAAAATGTTCAGCATCCTTAATGATCAGGGAAAAGCAAATCAAAAGAACCCCGAGAGTCCATCTCACACCAGTCAAAATGGTTGAGATCAAAAATTTAGGTGACAGCAGATGCTGGCAAGGATGTGGAGAAAAAGAAACACTCCTCCATTGTTTTGGAATTGCAAGCTTGTACAACCACTCTGAAAATCAGTCTGGCGGTTTTTAGAAAATTGGACATGATACTACCAGAGGATACTGCAATACCTCTTCTGGGCATATATCCAGAAGGTGTTCCAACTAGTAAGAAAGAAATATGCTCCACTATGTTTATAGCAGCCTTATTTATAATAGCCAGAAGCTGGAACGAACCCAGATGCTGCTCAATAGAGGAATGGATACCAAAAATGTGGTAAATTTACAAAATGGAGTACTACAGAGCTATTAAAATGAATGAATTTATGAAATTCCTAGGCAAAAGGTTGGACCTGGAGGAAATTATCCTGAGTGAGGTAACCCAATCACAAAAGAACTCAAATGATATTTTCTCACTGATAAGTGGATATTAGCCCAGAAACTTAGAATACCATAGATATAAGATACAATTTGCAGAAAACATGAAACTCAAGAAGAACGAAGACCAAATTGTGGATACTTTGCCCCTTCTTAGAATTGGGAACAAAACATCCATGGAAGGAGTTACAGAGACAAAGTTTGGAGCTGAGACAAAAGGATGGACCATTTAGTGACTGCCATATCCAGGGATCCATCCCATATTCAGCTTCCAAATCCTGACACCATTGCATACACTAGCAAGATTTTGCTGACAGGACCCTGATATAGCTGTCTCTAGTGAGACTACACTGGGGCCTAGCAAACACAGAAGTGGATGCTCACAGTCAGCTATTGGATGGATCACAGAGCCCCAAATGGAGGAGCTAGAGAAAATAGGAAAAGAGCCAAAGGGATCTGCAACCCTATAGGTGGAACAACATTATGAACTAACCAGTTCCCCTGAGCTCTTACTCTAGCTGCATATGTATCAAAAGATGGCCTAGTTGGCCATCACTGGAAAGAGAGCCCCATTGTTCTTGCAAACTTTATTTGCCCCAGTACAGGGGAAATCCAGGGCCATGAATTGGGAGTGGGGGGTAGGGGAGTGTGGGGTAGCGAATAGGGGACTTTTGGGTTAGCATTGGAAATGTAAATGAGGAAAATACCTAATAATAAAAAAAAGAAAACAAAAAATCGTAGACATACACTAAAACCCTGAAAACCTAAAAAGACAAAAACAAACAAACAAAACAAAACAGAACAAAACAAAACAAACAAAGCAACAAAAAAACTCTAAAACACTCTTCTAAAAAACTAAGAACCATTTTATAAAATCCCTACTATTTAAAAAAAATAAAAAGAAGTCAAAACTGTCGATAAAATACTGTTATTTTAAAATTTCTTTCTTTTTTGCTTTGTTTCTTTGTTTCTTTGTTTCTTTCTTTGTTTCTTTCTTTTTTCTTTCTTTCTTTCTTTTTTCTTTCTTTCTTTCTTTCTTTCTTTCTTTCTTTCTTTCTTTCTTTCTTTCTTTCTTTCTTTCTTTCTTTCTTTTTCTCTCTTTCGTTCTTTCTTTTCTTTCTTTTTCCTTCCTTCCTCCTTCCTTTCTACCTTTCTCTTTTTCTTCCTTACTTCCTTTTTTTCTTTGTTTCTCTCTCTCTCTCTTTGTTTCTTCCTTTCTTTTCTGTCACTGTTACTTTCTTTTTAACTTCTTTCTCTCTCTGACCTTCCTTTGTTTTTGCTTTTTGGAGTTTTTTTTGTTTTTGTTTTTGTTTTTGTTTTTGTTTTTTTTAGTTTTTTAGAAAGGGTTTCTCTATGTATCATTGGCTGTCCTGGAATGCATTTTGCAGACTAGACTGACAATGAACTCAGAAATCCAAGACCTCTTTCGCTAAAAAGTTGAAAAAAACTTGCGGATCACCCCTGACTGGCAACCCTAAAATTCTCAAAACGAAAAATAAAACCTTAATTTTTTTTAAATCTATTAAAACACATTCACACACAGACACATACAGACACAAATAGTAAAACCATAAAATATAAACCTAAATCCAAAAAATAAAAAAAGGAAAAAACAGACTAAAAAGTTTTAAAAAATACTAAACATACACTAAATCTCTGAAAAATCTAAAAGACAAAAATAAAAAAAAAAACAAGAAAACCAATATTCTAAAACACTCTTCTAAAAACAATAAAAACCATTTTTAAAAAATCCCTATTCTAAAAAAAAATAAAACCAATAATGTCGATAAAATACATTTATGTATAAATTTCTTTCTTTTTTCTTTTTTTTATTTATTTGTTTGTAAGTTTCTTTCTTTCTTCCTTTTTTTTTCTTTCTTTCATTCATTCATTCATTCTTCCTTTCTTTCTTTCTTTCCTTCTGTCTTTCTTGTTTGTTTGTTTGTTTTCATTGTGTAAGTCTTGGTTTCTCAGTGTATACCCTTGAAGTCATGGAAATCAGTCTTTAGACCCATCTGGCCTTGAACTCAGAAATCCACATGCCTGTGCCTAACCAAGTGTGTGATTGAAGGCATGGAGAACAATGCAGTGGCAACACTAAAACTTTTAAACCCCCAAAAATATAACCCTAAAAATTAAAAGAAAAAAATACTTAAGTGCAAAGAATCACACACACAAAATCAATAAAACAGTAAAATATTGAAAAATGAACTAAACACATTTTCACTTTCTTTCTTTCTTTCTTTCCCTCTTTCTTTCCCTCTTTCTTTCTTGTTTTTTTTTTTGTGTGTGTGTGTGTGTGTGTGTGTGTGTGTGTGTGTTTTGGAGACTAGAATTCTTTGTGTTTACACTGGCAGTCATGGAAATCACTCTGTAGACCAGGCAAGCTTTCAACTTAGAAATCTGCCTGCTTCTGCCTACCAAGTGTAGGATTGAAGGCATCGTCACCATTGCCTGGAAACACTAAAACTCTTAAAACTGAAAATTAAGACTTAAAATTAAAACAAAACAAATTAAAACAAAACAAAACAAACAAAAAAACCACAAAAACACAAAACAACAACAACTACAAAAAAAATCAAGAACACACAGACACACACAGAGAAGTAAAACAGCAGATCTTTAAAAAAATGAACTAACCCGTAATAAGAACCGAAAATCAAGAAAAAAACCCTAAAATCTTAATAAATTCCCACCATAAGAACTAAACAGATTCTAAAACATTTAAAGCCAAAAATCTCTAAAATGCTGTTCTAAAAACACTACACACACACACACACACTCACATATATATATATATATATATATATACAAACATACATACATATATACACACACATATATATGTATATGCATGTGTATGTATATGTATGTATGTGTATGTGTGTGTATGTGTACGTGTATGTGTATATGTTTGTGTATATGTATGTGCTTATATATATATGTGTGTGTGTGAGAGAGTATGTATATGTATTTTATATATATATATATATATATATATATATATATATATATATATATATATATATATATATATATATATATACATACATACACAATGAAGAATCCAGAAATTACCTTTTTTTTTTTTTTTTTTTTAGTTTTTGGAGACACCGTTTCTCTATGTATCCTTGGAGGTCCAGAAATTCACTGTGTAGACTAGCCTGATAATGAACTCAGAATCCAAGACCTCTGTCTCAAAAGGCTGGTATAAAAGATATGGATCACCACTGTCAGGCAACCTTAAAATCCTTAAACCTCAAAATAAAACCTTATTTTTTTTTTGAAAAATTCTCAAGAACACACACAAGTAAAACCCTAAAATATATCCATAAAGGCCCCCCCAAAAAAACTCTCTCAAATATTAAAAAAAAACCTAAACATACACTAAAATCCAACAATCAAAAACAAAAACAAAAACTGTACAACAGACTTGTAAGAATACTTAAAAAATAAAAAACCTAATATTATAAAAAACATAATAAAAAAGATCGCAAATATTTCCATACAATAAGTTTCTTACTTACAGTCTTTCTTCCATCCTTTCTTCCTTTCTAGCTTTCTTCCTACCCTTTCTTTTTTCTTTCTTTCTTTCTTTCTTTCTTTCTTTCTTTCTTTCTTTCTTTCTTTCTTTCTTTCTTTCTTTTCTGTAATTTTTTCTTTCTTTCTAACTTTCTCTCTCTCTCTCTCTCTCTCTCTCTCTCTCTCTCTCTCTCTCTCTCTCTCACTATCTCTCTCTCTCTCTCTTTTAAATTTTTTAAAAGATTTTAGACAGGGGTTCTCTTTGTATTCTTAGCTGTCATGGAACTCACACTGTAGACTAGCCTGACCATGAATTCAGAAATACAAGACCTCTGCCTCTAAAATGCTGGTATAAAAGGCATGGGTCACCACAGACTGGCAACACTAAAATTCTTAAACTACAAAATAAATTTTATTTTATTTTTTAAATATTCAAGAACACACACACAGAGACACACACACAAAATCATAAAACAGTAAAACATTAAAAACATGAACTAAACTCTAATAAGGACCAAAAATCAAGAAAAAATCCTAAAATTCTTAATAAATAAAGAAAAAAAAAAACACTAAACAGATACTAAAAACCTTAAAGAAAAAGATTTTCAAAACTTTGTCCTAAAACCCCAAGAAAACCCGAAAAAAAAAAAAACCTCTATAGTTCCAAATATATATATATACACATTCAAGAATCCAAGAATGACCCTGAATGTCTTCCCTCCCCGCTACCCCCGAGTTTTTTTTCTTACTTTCTTTCTTTCTTTCTTTCTTTCTTTCTTTCTTTCTTTCTTTCTTTCTTTCTTTCTTTCTTTCTTCTTACTTACTTACTTACTTACTTACTTACTTAGTTAGTTAGTTAGTTAGTTAGTTAGTTAGTTAGTTAGTTAGTTAGTTTTTGGGGACACGGTTTCTCTGTGTATCCTTGGCTGTCTGGAACTCACTCTGTAGACTGACCATGAACTTGGAAATCCAAAACCTCTGTCTCTAAAGTGCTGGAATAAAACTCATGGGTCATCACTGACAGCAATCCTAAAATCCTTAAACTACCAAAAAAACTAAAATTAAAAAAAAATATATTCAAGAACATACACACACACACACAAATAGTAAAAACCTAAAATATAAACATAAAGGCTTCCAAAAAAACTCTCTAAAATGTTTACAAAACACTAAACATACACAAAAATCCAAAAAAAAAAAAAACCCTAATAATTATACAACGCTTTTCTAATACCGCTTTAAAAAAATAGTACAAAAGAACCCTAAATTTTCCATAAATTAAGTTTCTTACTTACATTCTTTATTCCTTTCTTGCTTCTTCCTTCCTTTCTTTCTTCCTTCCTTTCTATCTTTCTTCCTTCCCTTTTTTTCTTACCTTTCTTTCTTTCCTCTTTCTTTCTTTCTTTCTTTCTTTCTTTCTTTCTTTCTTTCTTTCTTCCTTCCCTTTTTTCTTTTCTTTCTTTCTTCCTTCCCTTTCTTCCTTCCCTTTCTTCTTCCCTTTCTACCTTTCTTTCTTTCTGTTTTTTTCTTTCTTTCTTTCCTTCCTTTCTCTTTTTCTTCCTTCCATACTTTTTTCTCATTATTTCTTTTTTCTTTTTCCTTCCTTCCTTTCTTTCTTCCTTCCTTCCTTTCTTTCTTTCTTTCTTTCTTTCTTTCTTTCTTTCTTTCTTTCTTTCTTTCTTTCTTTCTTTCCTTCCTTCCTTCCCTTCTTCCTTTCTCTTTTTCATTCCTTCCTTACTTTGTCTCTTTTTCTTTTTTCTTCCTTCCATTCTTTTATCTCTCTCTTTCTTTCTTTTCTATAATTTTTTCTTTCTTTCTTTCTTTCTTTCTTTCTTTCTTTCTTTCTTTCTTTCTTTTTCTTTCTTTCTTTCTTTCTAACTTTCTCTCTCTCTCTCTCTCTCTTAGATTTTTAGAGCTTTTTTTGAGTTTTTACAAAATAAATTTTACTTTTATGAAAAATATTCAAGAACACACACACACACAAACACACACACAAGAAATAAAACCCTAATAAATAAAAGTAAAGCCAAAAAAAAATCCAAAAACATTTTAAAATATTAACCTCCAACAAACCCTATACAACTCTCTTCTAAAAACTCTTTAAAAACCCTAGTATTCATTAAAAAAAAAAGAAACAAACATTTTCATACAGTAAATTTCCTACTTACAGTATTTCATTCTTTCTTTCTTTCCAACTTTCTTTCCATCTTTCTTTCTTTCTTTAAGCCCGACCATGAACTCAGAAATCCAAGACTCTTTCTCTAAAAAGTTGAGATAAAAGGCATGGATCACTCCAGACAGTAGGCAACCCTAAAATTCTCAATCCACAAAATAAGACCTTTAAATTTTTTGAAAACTATTCAGGAACACACAGACACACACACACACAGACACACACAGACACACACACAGAAACACACACAGACACAAACATAGATACATACACACACAAATAGTAAAACCATAAAATATAAACCTAAAGCAAAAAAAAAAAAGTCTCCCTAAAATGTTTTTTAAAAAACTAACCATACACAAAACCCTATAAACGAAAAAAAGAAAAAAAAAAAGGAAAAAAAAAAGGAAAAAAAAAAAGGAAAAAATATAAGGAAGCCCAATATATGCATAAAGTAATTTGTTTCCTCCTTCCTTCCTTTACTTCATTCCTTCCTTCCTTCTTTCCTTCTTTCCTTCTTTCCTTCCTTCCTTCCTTCCTTCCTTCCTTCCTTCCTTCCTTCCTTCCTTCCTTCCTTCCTTTCTTTCTTTCTTTCTTTCTTTCTTTTTCTTTCTTTCTTTTTGACTGTTTTGCACAATGGGTTTCTCTTTGTATCCCTGCCAATACTGGGCATGCCTCTCTAGAGCATGCTGGCCTCGAACTAAGAAGTCCAACATTTATTCCTCTCAAATGCTGGGATATAAGGCATGGGCCACCACAGCCTGGCAATCCTGAAACTCATTTTTTTTGTTTGTTTGTTTGTTTGTTTGGGTTTTTTGCTTGTTTTGTTTTGTTTTGAGACAGGGTTTCTCTGTGTAGCATTGGCTGTCCTTCAACTCACTTTGTAGACCAGGGTGGCATCGAACTCAGAAATCCTCCTGCTTGTGCCTCCCTAGCGGTGGGATTAAAGGCATGTGCCACCACGCCCTGTAACCATGAAACTCTTAAACTGACCAAATAAAACTTAAAATTTTATAAAGAAAAGATAAGAAAACTCAAAAACTCACACAAAAAACCCTGAAAAACAAAGATAAAACCTTAAAAACACTTAATAAAACACCCCAAATCCAAAAATACCCTAATATCATTTAAAAAAAAAGTACAAACATTAAAAGTGCACTAAAATATTGAAAAACAAAACAAAACAAAACAAAACAAAACAAAAAAAAACATCTTATAAAAACCCTACAAAAGCCTTAACAAAAACACTAAAATTATAAATAAATAAATAAATAAATAAATAAATAATAACAATAATAATAATAATAATAATAAAACAAGGACACAGTATGAACTTATAAGTCTTTTTGTTTTATTTTGTTTTTTTTTTTTGATTTTTGTTTGTTTGTTTTGTTTTGTTTTTGAGATTGGGTTTCTCTGTGTGTCTCTGGTTGTCCTGGACTACCATCTGTAGACCATGCTGGCCTCAAAATCAAAAACCACCTAATTCTGCCTCCCAAGTACTGGGATTAATGCATGGGAAACCAATGCCTGGCAATCCTATAACTCTAACTATAAAAATAAAACCTAAACATTTCAAAAAATAATAATAGTGAAATACTCGAAAAATAAATAAATAAATAAATAAATCCAAATAAAAGATAAACCTTAAAAATTTTTGATTAAAATCCCCAAAATCCTAAAACACCATAAAATTCTAAAAAAAAAAAAAAAAAAAACACTAAAAATACACTAAAGTACTGAAAACCAAAAATAAAACTCTAAAACACTCCAAAACTAAAACCATAAACATACACTAAAACCCTGAAATGCAAAAAAACTCTAAAACAATTATCAATAAGGCCTAAATACCCTTTAAAAAAAACGTTAAATTCTAAAAAATAAGAATTAAGAAAAAGAAAAAACAATACATAGAAAGCCTGATATGTCCAAAGAGTCATCATCTTTTCTTTCTTTCTTTCTTTCTTTCTTTCTTTCTTTCTTTCTTTCTTTCTTCCTTTCTTTCTTTTCTTCCTTTCTTTGTGTGTGTTTTTGAAGACTGGGATTCTATGTGTGTACAGTGGTAGTCCCTGAAATCACTCTGTAGACCAGGATGGCCTACAACTCAGGAATACACCTGCCTCTGCCTACCAAGTCTTAGATTTAAGGCATGGATCACCACTGCCTCGTAACACTAAAACCCTTAAACCCCCAAAATATAACCCTTTAATTTTTAAAAAAATACTCAAGTACACACACACACACACAAACACACACACACACACAGTCAAATAAAACAGTAAATCATTAAAAAAATGAACTAAACCCTAATCAGAACTGAAAATCAAGAAAAAATCCTAAAATTCTTAATAAACAAAGAAAAAAAATCACTAAACATATACTAAAAACCTTAAAGCCAAAGTTCTCAAAAACGTTGTTCTAAAACACCAACAAAAGCCTTTAAAAAAAATTCTAAAAATCTAAATATATATATACATATTCAAGAATCCAAGAATGACCTGATTTTTTTTTTTTTTTAGTCTTTTTTTTTTTTTTTCCCAAGTCATTTGAATTGTGCATGTTAAAAACTGCACGGTTGCCGGGCGTGGTGGCACACGCCTTTAATCCCAGCAATCAGGAGGCAGAGGCGGTTGGATTTCTGAGTTCGAGTCCAGCCTGGTCTACAGAGTGAGTTCCAGGATTAGCCAGGACTATACAGAGAAACCCTGTCTCAAAAAACAAAACAAAACAAAACAAACAAACAAACAAAAACTGCAAGGTTACCAACAGCAGTCTTTTGGCAAAA